>NW_022195314.1:0-600000 GCF_008641045.1 Pistacia vera | reverse complement strand
TCGCCGGAAGCCAGAGACCCGCTGCAAATCCAGCCACCCAGATCGTATAAGCCAGTCGCCGTCCATGTTTGTGTCCAACTTTAATTTTTCTGTTTCTTCAACGACTTACTCTCTAAGATGGGGGTAATGTTGGGTGTTTCTGAAATTAAGGGGGAAAAGTTAATTTACGATAGTTTAGTGGTGACAATGTGATTCATCCATAAAACTAGTGTAAAATAAAATAATGTTCTCCTCGTTGACTGTTGCCATTTGACAAGTCAATTTTCCTAATTAATGTAAATCAATCAAGAAGACAATTTAATCCTTCGTTTACTTTAATATTTACATAAAACTTTTGACATATAAAAATAATTAATAATATTTTTATAATACTTTATTATGTAACTATTTAAAAGCATTTCAAGTTATTATATTTTTCTTTCCTGTTTTAACAAAATAAGTGAATTTACGAATTAATTACGGAAATACAAAAATTTATTTCACATTTAACAACAAAAAATATAAAAAAAATCAATTTTAAAAATAAAATCTATTTCTAACATGAATTTGTCTCATTGAGGGAGAAAAATGACTTTGAGCAGAGACAAGGACATGACAGCTGTAAAAGGGCTGACAACTCTGGGGTTTGCTGAAAGGTTATATGAGTCTTTAACAGGGAGTATAAATGTTAATTTTTTAAAACTCATGGACCTTAACGATATAGTTTTCCTGAAAAGTTGTATAAATCAAGTCTCGATGATTGAAAGAGGACGATTATTTTCAAAATGAGCAAATTATTTGGAAGGATGAAAGACTGGCCTGTCAGGAGGGCTACGGATAACAAGAAGGGTGAAGAAGAAAAACAAAAGGTGCTCTCTCTCTCTCTCTCTCTCTCTCTCTCTCTCTCTCTCCCTTGTATATCTAAAGTTTCTTAGATGAAAGTTTTTGTTTTAATTAACTAAGATTATTATTATTGTGGAAATTGTAAGGATACTGAATCTTGATTAGATTGGAGCATAATGATATTTGGAATTAAAAAAAAAAAACTATTATAATATTTATGATATACATGTTGAGTCTTAGAATTCTTGGATCTGGGATCTAAGGGCTTTTTTCTTTTAATTAAAAAAAAAAATTACTGCACCAATTATGTCTAAATATTTTATTATGTATTAGATTTTTTTTTTTTTTTTTTTTTTTATGATTTTACCTTAATATTGAGAGTACAGGAACATCAAAAAGAAGAAGAGAAGAAAGGGAATCACGCCAAAGATGACAAGCTAAAAGGATCAGAGAAAGAAAAAAAGGTCCAACATAACTTTCTCTTCTTTTTATTTTTAATTTTATTTCATATATTATAAAATTCTACAGTAATTATATTATTTAGTCATATTTTAGGGTGTAAAATAAAAACTAGTCCCAAAGTGAACAGAGTCCCACAAAATAGCCTTGTTCAATTTCCTAATTTTGAAGAATGAAAATGCCCTCAACTACATGTTTTTTTAACTTTTTCTTCAAAACCCAAGAGGTTGGTCTAGCAGTTGGGGAGGTTTGCTGTTTCATTGGCTTCTTGGATTTGAACATTGGAATCACTTATCACATTGTGACTTACTTGATCCTTAGGGCTTGTAAAGTGTTCAATGAATTTCGAAGATTAGTCGAGGTATGCACAAGTTAGTCCAGACACCCTGATTATCAAAATATATATACAGAAGAATCTCTCTATAGTGATTATAAATAAGAATAAACTTCAAGTTGTAATAAGTTATAATTTGTCTAGATCCCTTTTTAAGAAACTTACCTCTACATAGTAATAAGTATCTGTATATTGCACAAAGTATATGTTATGATACATTAAAGGTTTAAGAGGAAATATAATATTTATCTAAAGTTATTTGGGACAATAATTGATGCTTTAGAGTTGTTATCACATATTTAAACTTGCGGGTACATAATGACTCACCAGCATGGACACTTTCTCATTGAAGCCAAAATATTTCTAGGTTCTCAAGCATGCTTAGAGCTTCTTAACATGAAACTTTTTGTATTTAGTACTATCATCCTCATGATTATCTCTTTCCCCTTCTTGTCTAATTGCAACCATGATTTCACTTGTTGGAGTTGGGCCTAACTCCTCACTCAAAATGCCTTATTGAGTGAGAGGATTGCCCACTCTTTTAAACCCATTGGCTTGAGCGTGCCTAGTCGATATGGGATCTCCAACACTCCCCCTCACAGTCAAGCTCATATGGTCCACTTATCTATGAATAGAGGTAGTTTGACAGCCCACCGCTGGTCAATCACTCAGCTTGGGGCTGACTTTAATACCACTTGTTGGAGTTGGGTCTAACTCCTCACTCAAAATGCCTTATCGAGTGGGAGGATTGCCCACTCTCATAAACCTATTGGCTTGAGCGTGCTTAGTCCATATGGGATCTCTAACAATTTCTTCTTCAGATAAAACATACATGATTTGTTACTTATTTGGATGATTGAGGAAGACATTAATATCCATTCGATAGTGCATACTTTACCTCTATATCACTTGTACTAAGGAAAACTAAGTCAAAATAATAATTTTTATAACTACAACTCTATTAAGTTATAACCTCCTCATAGTAATAAAATTAGTTTGGTATGGTTGGGGATTTTGAAAATTGAAGGATATACAGAGTTAGCATGAGCTTGATGTTGTCTCAATATAATGAGTTAGTAGGGCTTCATGCCTAGCCACCATAGGTAAGTGCCAATCCCATGAAAACATACCAAGTTGGCAAGTCCTAGATGTCAGCTCGTTATACCAAGCTGGTTGGGCTTTATGCGTAACTACTATAGGTGGGTGTAATCAAATGAGATTTACTTAAAGGGTGGTTTTACTTTGATACCAATTTTAACAACTACAAATGGGTAGAACTTACATTAAAAATCAGTTTGTAAGGGTAGGGACAAGCAAATTTTTCAATGGACTCGAAACCGTTGGATACCTGGTTTTTGGTTTCGATTCCTATCCGAAACTGACATTGTACAGGTCAATTCCAGTTCCCAAATTTAAGGAATCAGAACTGGAACCGACTTGAGAACTGGAACTGGGTACCTAGTTTGGAACCAGGTCAAGAACCTAGTGGCAACTCTGTAATTTCAGCAAGTTGGGGCATATACGAAATTTTGAATTATGGTTTCTTCACTTTCTTTTATTCTTCGTCCTTTTCAGTTTGTCTTTAGGGTTCAGGGGGAAAAATTCTCTCAACTTTTTCTCTTTATTCTTAATCTCTGCCTGCGCTTGCGCCAGCCATTTCGGGTGACCAATTGTTGCCTCTCGGTTCCTATTTGTTGTTTTAGTCCACCTTTTCCTAGTTCCCACTACGTCGTTGCAGTTTTCTGTGTATTTCACCGCTTCACAACTTCCTCTTCACGTCTGCCTCATGCATCGCATGACTGTGCTTACACAAGAGAAACAGTCTTTCAATTGTTGAGTCTCATTCGCACCTATCTTGCCCATTGTGCGATCGATCATGCTTGCATTTATGTGATCTATCTCGCCTCTATCACTATCGCAAAATTGCTTGTGCCTCCTCGCTTGCAATCTGCACTGTCGCTGTGCGTGCCATCAACCATTAAAACCACCATCACATGCCATCACCTGCCCCGCGACTATCTCTCCAAATAGTCGTGCCATCGCACACTATCTCCCATCCAAACAACCGTCGTCTCCGCCTTCCCATTGCTGAGCTCCATCTCACCTTCACTTTGACTGATTGAGTTTGATTTTGATTTTGGTTGATTTTTTAGTGGAGTTGTTTGGTTGTTTGACTATGAACAGAACAATACGTATCTGGAACTAGAACCTACTCGACAGGTTCCGGTTCTGGTTCCTAAGGTTTAAAAACCAAACAGTACTGATTTTGATGTGTGGTTTTACTTTCAATTCTTGAGATTTGTACTGGGTGCCCAAACAGGCGAATTGAAGACAAGAAGGTAGTGGTTGATCTCAAGATGTGAAGGTGTACGCACTTCGGGAGGGGAATCTCAATTGAGAGGACTTGAGATATGGCACCAAATGTGGATGTATCTGTTTAGCTAACCGGCTATAAAAAATAAATGGGTGTAGATATGTGATTGTGGAAGGGAGTAGGACGGGAGTGATGGCCCCTTTTTGCCAATGAACGACGAGCCTATTCTTGGACATACGTTATACTTGACCGACGTTGGCTCCATACCCAAGAATAAGGTGTATGGTGCTTTCTCGTTCAATAGTTATTAATGCATATAGCAAGTTATTTCTTAGTGATGTGAAACTATTAAGATCGTTAGTTAGCATTAGTGAATAGGATTAAAAAAAAAAAAAAAAAAAAGGCATTACACTTGATCTGTCTTACATGTAGTGAACTAATAAATTAAAATCAACAAATGATGGTGTTTTTTTTTTTTTAAAAAATAAACAGCAAGATAATAGAATCGGATCATTCACCATACTGTTCAACATTAAATTATCTTATACTATTATTTACTTAAAAACAAATTAATTCATTCTTTATTTTTTTTCTCTTTTATTTCTTAACAGCTAGAGGGTCAATCATCACCCCAGGAGCCGACCCCTACTACTCCGGTATTGTTTCAACATTTAAATTATCATTTTTTGATTTTATTATAATTTACCACATATTAAAGTGAGAATAATCCTGCCTTTTTTTTTTTTTTTTCTTTTAATACTATTCACTAACAAAAAATAAAATGCAGTTAGTGTGAGGGTTCGTCACTTACCAAAAAGTTCTTTACTTTTAAGATTCTTTCATCAAAATTGGAAAAAAAAAAAATTGAATTATTTTTTAAGTAATATTAATTAGATTTGTAAACCTTTATCAGCTGGTATCCTAAGCCATCCATAATAAAATTTTATATTAATATTTTTCCAAAAAAGTATACACAACATTTTTTTTCTTTCATTATAGAGTTTTATTCTCAAAAAACAATAAAGAATTTATTTTAAAGGCGTCAAGACGAAAAATCAAATTGTTTTAGACTATTTTCGGGACAGCCTCAAAGGTTTGAAAGGAAAATCTGATTTTCAATTTGTCTCAAGAGGCGAGAAGAAGAAAAGAGCAAAGGCAAGAAGACAGAAGAAGCAGAGACAGAAGAAGCAGAGATACCAGAAAAAAAGAACAAAGGCGAGAAGACAGAAGAAAACAAGGTCCAACATAACTTTTTTTATCTTTTCATTTATATTTATTTATTCGTATATTATAAAGTTCTATATCTTTTGATCATAATTTTTTTTTTTTTTTTTAATATGCTTACATGAAAGTATTTTATTTTATTTTAATTGATACATGTTTTAACTTAGATTAATGTTCCTTTTCTTTTTTTAGTTTTTTTTTTTTTTTTTGGTAGAGGTAATTGTAAGGGTTAGTGAATCTTGATTTGATTTCAGAATGATGATATTTAGATGAAAGTATGCAAATTATTACTAAATTTATGGAATTTTTTATTAAATTTATGACCTAAATGTTGAGTTTAGGTTGTATGGTGAGAAATATATATGATGAAAGTGAGAACTAATTTCGAAATGTACAGGGTATAAAAATCTTTCCTAAATACTTTGATATTACGTGGGGCGACGACACAAGATACTGGATACGACCGACAGATGAAACGTGAGAAAATCCCCCTTTCTCTAATTATTATCGTCCAATATATAGAATTAGTTCTCTGCACATTAATTGTTCATATGGAATATTGCCATCGAATTTTCTATTTAATGCATTTTTTACTGTTTGGCTAAATACTTTCGGTAAAACGTCTATAAACCTTTCTTTGCAGTAGGGTTTTTTATAGTTTGTTCTAGTGTAAAATTTTGATAAAAACGTATTTTTATACCATTTAAGATCTGTCATTATAGGACATCTTAAATTTGATAATATTTTTTATGATCTTTTTTGAAAACTAGTGAGAGGTCTACTATAAAGTTTTTAGTTATTGCATAAATTAAAGTTGCTACAACATCTTCTTCTTCATATTCATGCTGCATGATTTATTAGCGTTTTCTTCATACAGTAGTGTATATTATCTATAAATCTGAAAAATTCGGCATATATTTCACTGTACAGGTCACCTACAGAGCTAAAGAAGGTGTGCTGGCTTCAAGTAACCGGTTCAAAAATAGTAAAAATTGGGAAGTCATATGAAATAAAGTTCAACATTACTTTGAAAGCTGACGCCTTTGGGTGGAATGGCCTCCCACTTTTTATGATGGCTAAGATTGGGGCAAAGGGAAAATCCATATGGAAAAAGATTAAGCCACTGGAGATGACTACACCTGATAATCCATTTGATATTCCTAATGCTGAAGAAAAGTTCACCGTTAAAATTCCAGGTGATAAAGATGACGAGGAACAGGAACTTTTCTTTGGTTTCTATGAAATTTGGAGTAACAAATGGAAGGGAAGATTGTATATTAATCATGCAATTGTTGAAGAAGCAAGGCCAGAGGATGTTGCCTAATAAATGGAGACTAGAAGAGAAAAGGTAAACTGGCATCTCGTGGACTGATAACATTTGTTATATTTTGTGGTGTTTGCTAAACATATATTAATAAAGTGATGCTCCTAAGCATATAATGTTAGGATCCTAACTTTGGATCCCGACTGATGTTATTGTCCATGCATGTGTCAACACTGAATTAATTGTACGAAACATAACATCAATTGCATTAATTACGAAATCCTGTAATCAATATGGTGCTAGCATATAAACATCCACATCAATTAGGATCCAAACTTGAGATGCCAACTTTATAAACATGATATTATTGACATTATTATTTTATTATTATGAAGCATACTAGTAATCATGAGCTACAGATAGCCAGTATTAAATATTTGTTGCTTTATTATTCAAAGAAATAAAGTCATGCTTGTTGCCAAAGTTTTCAAAAACCTAGGTTAAATAGTTTGATAATTTAATAAATACTAATTAAATAATAGTGAATGATATGACAATATAAAAATAGTATCACGTTACTTGTATGGATGACTTTATAGAGTATTTTTGTAAATGTAGTATTATTAGTTAGAATAACAATTTCATTATAGATGAGAAAACTTTTATATAAATTTTGATAATTAATTCTCAAAGCCTAAATAGAAGGCTCCATAACTAACAAAATGATTGATATAGAGAATTTTTATCAGTCCCATGTGATCATAATGC
The DNA here is from genome assembly GCF_008641045.1 of Pistacia vera. Taxonomy (NCBI): domain Eukaryota; kingdom Viridiplantae; phylum Streptophyta; class Magnoliopsida; order Sapindales; family Anacardiaceae; genus Pistacia; species Pistacia vera. Next base: position 592,815 of record NW_022195314.1, on the reverse strand, counting down.
TTTGTTTTCATTGTATCTTTAGGTTTGGTTATATATATATAACCAAACCTAAAGATACTCTATGTTTAAAGAAATTTTAGAAGCTTATTAGCTTAACTTTAGCTTACAAAACCTAAAGATACTCTATGTTTAAAGAAATTTGATAAGCTTATTAGCTTTCTTTAGCTTACAAACTTCTTTAATATAGAAACTATACAGAGTAGAGTAAGTTTTTGATGAAACTAATGAACCGTATGCTTCATATATAAAGTCATAATAAATATGCACTGTTTAAAACCAATCCGATAATTTTACTGATTGATAACAAATCATTTGTCCTAAATAAAACAAGCGTGAGAAATGGACCGAAGAAAGTTGAAAATCTGATTTTTTTTCTTTTGGATAAAATTATTCATGTTGCTAATTAAGATATAGGGAACAACTTTCCTGATTATGTGAAACTACTTTTGTGATTATGAATGTTGAAAGTTGAGAGTCTGATTCAAAGAATGTTGTATTATTGAAAATGTTATATTAATGAAAAGATAGATTACCTTGAAGATTACTATGAATATTAAGGAAAATGTGTTCGGTTGGTTGAAATAAATTGGTAGGTATGTTATATTTATATGTTTAGTTGGGAGGAATAAATTGGTGGGTATATTATATAATTTACTAAATTTTCCTCCTTTATAAATATTAATATAATATTATTTTTTGAAAAAATTTTAGCCCCTATGTTTGAGATATTGCTAAAACACCCCAGTAACTAAGAACGTTTAAAACTTAATAAGAACACCTCCACCCATCCCAAGCCACTATCGGTCGCTTGTCACCACCAGTGGCGGTGGTGGCAATGGTCGTAACAACACACGACCTGTCGAATGTGATTGGCTGTGAGCCGATCTGACCATTTTCGACAAGATCCATGATGGATCTGGCAAAAAATGGCCAGATTTATGGCTAGAACTAGTCGTAATTAACGACCAAAGTTTTAGCCGTCCTTAATAGCCTGTGTTCTGATTGTTGACAGCCATAATTTGGTCGTCAACGACGGCCAGATCTATTTGGCCATTTGGTCGGAAACTGCCATATCAACGCACGATCGGCCAAATCTAGCCTGTCATATGATATTCCGATGCTGGCTAACGATGGTTGCCAGCGGCCAGTGGCTGACGACAGTGGCCAGATCCGATCACCACCCTTGGATAATTTTTTTAAAGTCCAGGGGAATTTATGCCCTAAAAAAAATTATATATAAGGATAAAATAGTCCTTAAATTTTTCTGCAAATTTTTTTCAAAACAAGGGTATTATTGTCCAAATATTTTAATAGTTAAGGGTAAAATTATAATAAAATTTAGATTATCAAGTATCAAACTCTCCCAAAAACTATTTGAGAGTTCATCACCACTACCCATTAATTAAAAATCATCAGTTAGATGTCAACTATCACCATTTTAGGGTAGTGACTAGTGAGTGATGAAGTCTTATATAATCTTTCTTTGATTTCGGATATTCCTTTGTTTGGTTGTCAAGTAATGAAATATTTCGATAATCTTTTAATACCAATAGTAATTATTGTTGATGATATAGCCATATAGGGGATAATCAAATTACTGACTCAAGGGTGTTATTATTTTTTATACCAATTTTACCCTTAATTAAAAAACATTTCGAACACAAATGTCCTCAAATGTATACCAAATAATAATTAGTTCAATTGCGCGAAATGACTTCCATAACCTCATAAATTAATTTTTTTGGACAAAAAAGCCCCACGTTTTACATAAAATTAATCTTAATTTTGTTACAATTTTACCTCTAAATAATAAAATTTTTGGTTAGTAATGCCCTTGTTCTGAAAACTATTTACATAATACCCTAGCCACCCAAGACAATTATCGACTGCCAACCACCACCATCGACTGTCATCAATGGTCGTTGGAATGACGTATAACTGGTTGGATCTGGTCGGCCGTGCATCGATTGGGCTGTTTCTGACCAGATCACTAACAAGAAATGGCCAGATGGTTATGGATCTAGAAGAAAACGGCTAGATCCATTCTGGACATTTTCGGCCAGATCCTTGGCCATCTGGCCATTTACTACTATAGAACTGGTCGAAAACAGCTAGATTGGCATGCGATTGGCCAAATCTGGTCGGTCGTATGTCATTCTGGCAACTGTCAGTGGCGGTGGCGACTGACGATGGTGGTCGGCAGCCAACACTCGTCTTGGGTGGCTGGGGTTATTTTGTTAAATTTAAAATTTTTTTTATGACTAGGATGTCTTAGCTAAATTCTCAAACATAGGGGGTTAAATGTAGTAATCTAAATAATAATAATAATAATATTAAAAAAGAAGGGCAATTCAGAAAAAGTTTCTCCCAAAATTCTTTTATTTCTCTCAACTAAACATATTAAGTATTTATACCCACCAATCTACGAAACATATATAATATAATATTCCCAATAATTTTCTAAGTAATTTATCTCACTGGTAATTCTATATTTTTAGTAATAAAACATTCCTGGAACCAAATGCACTCTTAGAGCATACAATTAAGACTATGAACAAACAAAAATTTGATTGTTTCAATACATTTTATTATATTAAAAAAATGCTATATTTTTCAATGTTCCATATATGATTAATTTTTTATCACTTTGTGGGTTATATACCCTTATACTACTACAATAAAGATTGGCTCACAACTTAATCCTACAAACTTTCTTTCACAATCCCAATGTAATAACTCGCAATTGGTCAGTTTGCAAGTAGGCAGACGAGAATTGTTAGACAGGTGGAATCCATTACGAACTGACCAATTACAAATTGATATATTGTGGTTGTGAGAAAAAATTTGTAAGATTGAATTGTAAGTATAATATTATCCTATACGACTCATTATTAAACAAGTTGAATTGAGAAAAAAAAAACTAGTCTGTAACTTGAAATTTTATTTCATAGAAAAACTAACATGACAAACTTACTCATGGTATATACATTATAAACGCAGTTTTAGAAGCTTCAGCTGAGTTTGATATTTTAACAATTAGCCAACTACTAACAGCTTGCTGACCCGTCAAATGCTAGCTTAACAATAGACTAAAAGCAAGTTGACTTGCTAAACTGCATGCCTTGAACACACTGTTACACGCACACCATTAATTAATATTAATCAGTCGGAGAACAGAACTATTCTACCCTTTAATTAATATCCAATAGAAGTCTCTTGCATCGGTGATCTACAGCCTCCTTTAGCATTTCGAGCAACATATATAAATCCGTCATACTGGGAGTCTAGGCCAACGATCATCATCATTCTTCTTAGATGACACCCCATTTATCTGAAGCTGCTGCTTCGTACAAAATTGAAACTTGTTTGCAACCCGCTTGGAACAAACTTGAAACCTTGTTGCAATCTGCTTCTTAAACCATTTACGAGGAAGAGCCTTCTTAATCCACTTGTAAAATTTGAGCAACGTCACCTTAAATGCGACATACATAGGGAATTGCGTGAGTGCAAATATGCTGACCGGAAGAAATGCAGCAGTGTAAATGATAGTGGTGGTCCAACGTGGCTTTTGGAAACGAACGATAAGCAATAATGTTGCTGCGAATGCAAGCATTGTTGTAGTCAAGGCAATGAAGAGTAAGGAAAAGCCTATTGTCAGTTTTCGAGGGAGAGCGTGAAGGAATTCTTCGTAATTAAAAGGTGATGTGAGGACAGACAAGAACATGACCACCGAGGTCAAGGAGCAGGCTAAAGCAACCACGTCCATGACTGTAAAAAACATGAAGAATTTGTTGTTGAGAAAAACTGGATACCCTTTATCATTGGAACCTCCAGGTACTGTGTAGGCAGCTGCGAAGACGACGGTGGCAACAAGAACAGCCACTGCAGAGCAAGACTGAGAAGTCTCTTTTATCCATTGTCGTGCTCGCTTCAGTAGGTCATTATGCTTCATATTGAAGAGTTCTTCGCAAGTCATTTTATCCTCTGAATCAGGCAACATGAGGTAGTGGGGGGGCGTCACCTTCTCCGCACGCTGCATATATAACATATAGCAATATATATTGGTTCTTAATTAAATCTGCCACTGCCACGGTAATTAGTGCATAAACTAGAGTACATAAAATGGGGGTTGCCAATTATATTCTCTAAAATTTTATATTTTTGCTGTTTTAAAATTTCATTATTAAATGTCGGATTTGAATAATGAATAAAATTTAAAATAGAAAAGATATTTACATTAGCACACCCTGAGGACACAAGTTATTTCTTAATCCGTACATGATTAATATTCTTGAAGTTGGAGAAAGATGGGCTTACTTTGTACCACTTTAGCTCTTCTTGCAGTTCGTATACAGGTCCTGCAGGGTGAATTTCTCTAGTGTCATCACTCGTGTATGCAGCATGGTGTAAAATGGTGTAGCCATTTCTGTCAATCCCTCGGACTAACCTTGTCATTGGTATCTTCATCCTTTTCACATGATCAAATATCTTCTTTTGACGGTGCTTAATGGCCACATGCAATATGTTTTGCTTTAGATCATTCTCAGACTCAACTAATTGGGGATAGAATTTAAGTATCTCTTTGACAATCTTTATTATTCCTCTTTCAGTTGCCATAAATAAAGGGCTTGGCTTAGAATCTTCTTCAATCGGTGCTCTAGCTCGAATATTTCCTTGTTCATAAGAATCAGGTGATGAAATTGTTGGGATGACATCTTCAATCCACGAATCATCTACTGCTATTAGGCTCTTGGCAAGTCTAAAAGCAAGTTTATGCTTTCTCTTTGCTTCACAGATTTTTCTCGCTGGTGAACAAATTTTTCCTAGTATCCACCACCCTATTCATATTTATGCATTTACATTATTCATATAATGTAAATTAAAACGGAACAAAAGTCAAATTCTTATATAAAAAAATAAAATAAAATAAGTTAGGTAAATTCTTATCTGTTACCTTTAAAGAGATTTAAACAACATAATTCTTTGTCATCTACATTATCACCAAAATGAAGACCTGTACGGTTTAGGTATTAATAAAAAGTACAATTCGTTAACAAAGGTTTCTCTTTAACATATATGTTTGAAGGCATATATGCTAAGAAATTAAATCAGAACAAAAGTAAAGTTTCATCTATTACCTTTGAAGAGATTAAAACAATTCCCCTTTTCATCATCTATACGATCATCAATCGGAAGACCTGTAAATTTTATTAATTAATAAGAAATATGTAAATATCATTAACAAAATGTTCTTAAAATGCATGTATTAGCAAAAGAGTTTTAATGATATATTTAGATATCATTCGTATCATTTTTTTTTTTAATTTTCATCATTAAATTTTTTTCTAAAATAAATTCATATTAGCAAAGAAGTTGTTAATAGAGAAATATAAAGATAAGAGTTGTCGCACTCTTAATTGCATACATACAATTATTAGTTTTAGGATGAATTTAGGTACTTTTAGAACTTTTATTGTTTGTTTTTCATATCATCTCTTCTTTTAAGATAAATACACTTAATAAAATAAGTTAAATTTCATAATTTATATAGAAGTATTGAAAATTATTAACAAACACATTGGTTAAATAACTAAAATACCTTTATTCAATAATATATATAAACTTATATGAGAATGTTAAATGTCACCTAGAATTTATTTATTTAAAAAAGAAAAAAAAATTAATCTAGTTGACCAACGAAGTTGTCGGATATCGAATTTTGGCAGTCAAATTTTTTTTTTTTTTTAGTGAGATTCAATAATAATAATTTAAATCATATAGAGGCGATCATTTTAATATAAATTAGTGACACAAATTCTCAGCTATTGAATCAGTTTGATCCAATGACTTGATGAAAAGTTTACTATTTTTACTGCCAACTAAACAATTTTTAAACCATTAGATTAATATGAATTAATGATCATGAATTATATATATATATATAACTTGTGTTTCAATGACCCTCACTTAAAACATTTAAATCTGTGAAGTGTTGAAAAAACAAACAAACAGACAGATAAACACCCGTTCAGTCTAACTGTTATTAATATATGTTACAGTATAGAAAGTTGGAGAGTACATACAGAAGTAGAGGACTCTACTGATCAGTGTGGCCATTCGGTATCCACTTTTGAAAGCAGAGGGTATAGTGGCTAGCAGGTGAAGATTGGTCCTGCCATTTTCGCCCTTCAATGTTGCCAAGCCTTTATCCAGTTTCAGTAACAGTAGAGCCGTTTCTGAGCGAAAATTTGAAAAGAACTTAGCACATCAGATAGCAGTTGAATATTTCAGTTCAAAGCAAAAGTAAACAAGCTAGATGGGTAGAGAAAGAGACCAAAGTACTCTCCTTGGATGGCAACGTGCAGAATGGAGGCTCCATGCACTTCTATGGTTTCTAGGGGTGTAGGCGGTTTGGAAGGTTCAGGTTTAGCCTTAATGCGGGTTATTATTTGGCGGTGAATGCCTTTCAACTTTGTATATTCTTCTTTTTTCCCTTCCCCCGTTTCTGTAATTTTATATTCTGTTTTTTTGATCAGTTGTTCAAATGACTCTGAAGCTAAAAACTTCACTACTTTTGTTCTACCATATGCAGCAGCTTTAAACATCGGGGTTTCGCCTTCCTCATTCCTATCCTCAAGGAACTCAGTATTTCCGTCCACGAGTCTCTTATCGTGTTCCACCAAGAGCTTTACGGCCTTAACGTTCCCAATAGCGGCAGCCTCATGAAGAGCTGTGTTTCCGTACTTATTCTTTTCCAAATATGCATACATTGCAATAGGGTCTTCTTTGCTAACATCAAGTAAATGTTCAAGCGGCTGTTCCTTGTTGCTGAAAACTGCCAAGTGAAATGCAGTGTCCCCGGCGGCCGATAGAATAGATGACAAAGCAAAAGCATTTTCTTTTTTGAAGAAGTTTTTCAGGTCATCCCACTCCTCCTCCAGGGCTGCCTGATAAGGCCTACAAATTGTTGAATCATTGTCCCTCTCAGGCCCAAAAAATGTTAAATCATTGTCTGTCTCAGGCCCACAAAATGTTGAATCATTGTTCGTCATCATTCTCCAATTCAAAAACTTCCCTATGGAGGCAAGGAAAGTATTAACGAAGAATCCAACAAAAAGTATGCAAAATTTTTCTCCTATTAATTTTACCTAATCAGTAAATTGTATGGCTTAGTGTTTCAGGTGGGAGTGATCCAGCTGGTTACGCACATATAGGGTGCAATTATATAATGTTGTCTTCTAAGTTTATAATTTATTGTTCAAAATTTAATAAATTACAAATATTTTGTCTCTAATACAATAATACATATGTATATCAAAGAATGCTTAAATTAACTTAACATAAAAGTGCTTGATTATATGTGGAAATTATAACATTAATTTAATTTCAAAGTACATTTACAAAAAAAATACTTTAACAAAATTAAATATAATATAATAAAGTTAAATGGGATGAGTGTTACCAACCTACTCACGTACTTGAATATTTGAAATTCAAAAGATAACTAAATCAACATTAAGGTTTAGTATTTTGGATAGGATTTTGGGGATAGTATTGGGTTATTGGATAGAGGAGTATTACGAGGTAAATTTTAAAAATTTATAAAAAAAACCCTTAGGTTTACTAATTTAATTAAAAACCCTAACTGATAAAATGACAAAAACACCCCCACCACCTGTAGTGCCAGATTCCGGCCACCACTGCCAGAATCTGGCCAGAAAGTCAGTGTCTGATCTGTGATATAACACATGGATCTGGCTGAAAAAAGGCCAGATCTACGGTCTGTTATGGACGTCGACGACCATCTTTGATCGTCGTTTTCGGTCAACGATGGCCATTACTTTGGCCGTTGCTGAAGGCCAGATCTGGCCTTTTTCGGCCAGATCCGTGGTAGATCTGGCCGGAAAAGGCCACATTGGTGAACTTCCGGCCATTTCTGGTCGGAAGTTAGGCAGTTGTATAGATTCCAACTATCACCGATGGTGGTTGCCGGAATCTGACAAGTTGGGTTTATAGGGGTGTTTTTATTAATTTTTAAACTTTTTTCAGGGGGTATTTAGTGAAATTAATAACCTTATGGGGTCTAAAAGTAATTAAAAAATAAAGTAATATTTCTGAAATAATGTGCCAAACATTATTTGGAGAATAGGATCCAGAATATAGATAAAAATACTAAGCCAAACATGCCAAAGATGTAAAAGAAATCCGATTCGGGCTGAGACTAGGCATAAGTTATATCACATTATCCAAGACCACAAGGCTTGACTTTGATAAGGCCGACCTAGACTCAGGTATATTATATAAAATTTTGAAAGTTACTATAACCTACATTTAACCCTCTAAAAACTACATCCAACACCTTTTACAAATTAAAATTTCAAAAAAAAAAAAAAAAAAAAACCTCTAAAAACTTCCAACAACTACCTTATGTGAAATTAATTATTAAATAGCCCCCTGATAAATTTTAAGTAGCCCCCAATCTATAAGAAAAATCTCAAAAAAGATCTTTGTTTTTTCAACTAGTTAAACTCGGGCCAAACTCGAAAGCCAAGGTAGGAGTGGTTCGAGTATTAAAAACCAAAACTTTTTCCCAAGCCTGGGCTCGAGATTCTTGAGAATTCGATTTTGATTTGCAATCTCTAATTTTGAAAAAACAAGCATACCAATAGGTATTTTTAAGAGTTCGATTTTGACTTGAAATCTCTAAACCTTAATCCCTAAATAACCATTTCACTACATCAGTTAACTAAGCTCAACCCACTTCAAACTCCTACCCAACATTATCAAAAGACAACATTGAGAGCAATTCGGATTATCAAACAAAATCTTGAAAAATAATTTTTAAGTACATACCTAGAAGTGCGAGAGCTTTCAATCTCACTTGAGTCTAGCTATGGCTGAAGTTCTTCACACGTTAGAGAGTGAGGTGAGAGGAGATCAAGAGACACAACACAAGTTGCCTGCAGTGAGATAAATGTTTGGAATTAAGGAGAAAAACTTCGACTACACAATGGAAATTATATTTGGTTGATTTCGGAAATGTATTTTACACTTCGAGAATATTGAAACCGGCCATTTTCTTTACTATTTATAATCAAAAGGGACAAAGATCTTTTTGAGTCCATGGAAACAATGTCAATCCAACGGATCCAGAAAAAGCTCAATAAACGAGGCACCATTAATTACAATCTGAAATCAACGGAACACATTCATTGTCTCTAGATAGGTCGTGGACCCAGTTTCTTACCTTTCGTGCGTGGTGGAAACTGGAAGAGATCCTTATCAAACGTTTGATTATGAATAGTTATTAATTAATTTAACTTCAATTATTCAAGTTTGTCTCCTCAATCCCATCATCTTTGTCACTCTCGTTTTCCTCTTGTCACTCCAACACTCCTATGCCAAATCACATAAAATTGAATATTTCGAAAACTTCCCAACGTGTGAAGAAATTCAGCCATAGTTGGAATCGGTGTTAAAAACTCTCACACTTATATATATATATATATAGAGAGAGAGAGAGAGAGAGAGAGAGAGAGAGAGAGAGAGAGAGAGAGTAGTACTAATGCTTTATATATAATATTTTTGGTTGTTTCTAAAAATTGACTCTAAAAGATTTTTGTGTGAAAGTTTCTAACATTTTTTTTAATAATCCAGGAGACTTGGCTCTCATGTTGACGTAGTTTATGGTCAATACTTATTTATTATTTTTAATATCACATTAGATATGAGAATAGAAAGGAAAGTGGAAAAATTTTAGATGACCAATAATATATACAAATCTTTAATAGAATATTACTAATTCTTTATAATATATATTTTCATTTTTTTTTTAAGCGTAGATATTGTAAGATTCTTTCAGTAAGTTTTAAGACTTTTTTTTATAAGTGATATGTTATTAAACGTTAATGGAAGTGTTAGGATCAAGAGCATGCATGAAAGACGGGAAATGTGTTTTGTGTAGGAGAGTATATGTTTTTTTAATTATGTGGGGTGCGCCAGCTCACTTGACGTTACATTGGAAATTGATATATTTTTTTATTTTTTTGGGTAATCGAGGTGTTCGCCAGGTTGCACACTTGCACTTTACCTCAATTAATCACCCGTTTTGTGTAGAAGAGTTTATGTTTTTTTAATTATGTGGGGTGCGCCAACTAACTTGACGTCACGTTGGAATTTGATAATTTTTTTTTTTTGGTTTTTTTTTTTTTTGTGGTGCCTAGGGGTGTCCGTCCTAGTTTGTGTAGGATTATTCGGACCAGCTTGTGTGGGATTATTCGGACCAGCTTATGTACATCTCAGTTAATCCCCTGAAGTCCTGAAGTTAACAATCGGATTAGAGGTGGAACATTTGGGCTGGGTTAGGTGGGTCAACCCTAACCTGGCCCGTAAAGAAGCGGGTTGAATCCGGTAGCAACCCCCGGGCGGGCCAGGTTGCACAATGGCAACCCGCACCCCGGCAGGCTACTATTTTGTCTCTTTTGCAAGAGACCCGCCAACCCGCCGGGTTGGCCCAAAAAAAATAAAAAAAAATAAAATATTTTATTTTATTTTTCAAATTACCCCTTTACCCTTGAAATATAGCTGTTTTATAGCCGTTGGAGGGGTCTTTTTCATCATTTTTCTTTCCCATTTTTTCCTATAAATTGGCCCTAAACTCTCACATTTTTCTCACAACTCAAATTCTCTCATTCTCTCATATTCTCTAATCTCTAATCTCTCAATTATTCATTTATTCTCTTAATCTCTTTGTTATCAATTTGCTCGTATTTTAATTTTTATTAGTTTTTGCAATTTTTAATTCATATTTCCAATTTCCCAAATTCCAATTTTCATATTCCAATGTTCTTTCTTTAATTTTAATTTCTTCTACATCAATTTTTTTTTTAACTACAATGGATAAATATTTCTCTCCCATCAATTACAATGATGAAGGAAACTACTATCCTAGTCCTAGTCCTAGTCCTATTGATTTTACTAACATAAATGCAGGAGGAGATTCAAATAGTCCCGCTTTCCCATTCTCAAAATCCGATACACCTCAAAATATGTCCCCGATTCCAACAGCTCCCGGTGGTTCTAGAAGTTGTCCTCGTAATCGTCGTGCTCGTCCAACTTCATCTCAAGCTGAGGCGGGATCATCAACTGCCGTTGAAAGCGAAGACAGACACACATCAGACGTTTGGGCGCATTTCAACAAGTTTTATGAGACAGAAAATGACGTTCAAGTCAAGAAAGCGAGATGCAAATACTGTGAAAATATTTATAAAGCTGATTCAAGTAATAGTACTAGTACTTTAAAAAGACATGCTAATAAACATATTAATTAACATGGAAATAGAGAAAGCAATCAAACTCAAATAACTAATATGGGTACTAATTGGCGTTATAATTCTGATGTATATAGGGAACAGTAAGCTTTATATATTGCTGCAACTGATCAACCTATTAATATGGCTGAAGATAAATATTTTGAAAGATTTATTCAAAATTCATTTTTTCCAGGATTTAAAAGTTATTCTAAAACTGCAACTAGAAATAATTTAATAAAATTATTTAAAAAAAATGAAATTAGAATTAAAAAATAAAATACATACTTATCATGTTAGTGTGGCTCTAACTGCCGATATTTGGAGTGGTAAAGCTAAACAAGATTATATTTGTGTGACTAGTCATTATTTTGATAATGAATATAAATTAAATAAATCTTTATTAGGATTTAGATTAATGGATGTTGATCATAATGGTGAACAAATTTATAATAAAATTGTTGAAGTTTTAGAAGATTATGATGTTATTAGTAAAGTGATAAGTTTAACTTTAGATAATGCAAGTTCTAATAGTAAAACTATAGATTATTTTCAAAGTAATTATCCTTTATATAACAATTTGAAGTTTTTTCACCAACGTTATGCATGCTATGTTATTAATTTAATTATGAAAAGTGGTATAAAAACAATTAAAGAAAATATTAATAGAATTAGAGATTGTTTAGCTTGGATTACTAGTAGTAATAAAAGAAATGCTGAATTTCAAGACGCTTGTATAAAATCAAATATGTCTCCTAGAACTTTTGCATTAGACATGCCTGTTAGATGGAATAATACTTATCTAGTGCTTGATTCATGTTTACCTTATGCTAATATAATTAGTTATTTTGTAGCAAATAATAGAGGTCCTCATTATTTGGTAGAAAATGATTGGCAAATAGCTAAAGTATTTCATTCTTTTCTTAAAACTTTTTACCAATCCACTTTACAACTTTCTGATGTGTATTATCCTACTAGTTCATTGGTAATACATACAATTATAAAAATTTCCGAGTTATTTATAAAAAACAAAGACAATGTAATTTTAAATACACCAATAAAGGCAATGAATTTTTTTTTTTTAAAATATTGGGAACCCATTCATTTTCTTTATTGTTTAGGTGCTATATTTGATCCTAGAATTAAATTAGCAGGTTTAGAAAATGGTTTTGACAGTTTATGTGAAAATTTACAAACCGAAGCATATGCCAATCAAATAGGAGAGGTAAAAAATATATTTTTCGAAGTATATTTCCAGTATGAAAACAGGTATGGGAACCCGCAAAGAGACAAAACATCCAGGGAAGCTGCATCAGAAGAAACAAATGAAGACTTCTACTCTTGAGGTGCACTGAATAGGCCGAAAAGGAACCGAATCCGAAGCACAACCTCCTCTTCAGAAGCTTCACAAACAACAACAACTAATGTACTGTCTTCCATGCAGTCGCAGAGTAATGAGCTTCAACAATATTTGGTAACCCCTGAAATGTTAGCAGTAGATCCACAACAGAGAGCCAACATTGATCTCTTAGACTATTGGAGAGCCAGAAAATGTATTTTTCTGGTATTATCAAGACTTGCCTTAGATGTTTTCGTTGTTCTTGTCTCAACCGTCTCATTCAAACAAACATTTAGTGCAAGTGGAAGAATTTTAAATGAAATGAGGACTAAACTTTCACCACAAATAATTGAAGCCCTCACATGTCTTCGAGATTGGAAACAGTCGCGTCATCAAGGTCAATACAAGGTTGTCGATGATACTTTAATAGAATCATTTCAATTTTGTAATATAGATGATACGGATGAGAGAGGTCCTAGTAAACCCCAAAATTAGTTGTTTTGTAAATTGTAACTTGTAAATTAATTGTCAATTATTGCACTCTTTTTTTCTTACCAAGTTTTTGTCCTATTGGGTTTTTCTTTGTGAGGTTTTTAACGAGACAATAATTATTGTAATTTCTTATTTTATTTTTTAATAAATGAATAAATTTAATTATTCTTAATATCTTACATTACAATTTTAATGTATTAAAATTATTAAAATTGAATTAATATTTGGAATGTTAACAAAAAATAATAATAATTTAATTTAATTATTGATATTTGAAAAGAAATTAACAATTAAATAAAAACAATTACATTTATTAATTTATAAATTGTTAATTATTCATTTGAAAAATTAATTAAACATTTAAACTTAAACAAAATAAAACAAAAAAAAATAAAAAAAAAAAAATCAAAAAGCAGGTTAACCCGGCCCAACCCGTGCCTAACCCGGCGGGTTAGGGTTGGCGGTCCGGGTTAGGCCAGCCAATTCCCTAATATTGGCGGGCCTAACCTGGCCCGCCAATGTTACCGGGCAGGTCAGAATCGACCCGCCATTAATAGTAACTTGCCGCGGGTCGGGCCGGGCCGGCTCGGATGGGTTGCTTTTCCACCTCTAAATCGAATAATCCTCTAGTGGCCGCCCCTATTATTAGTCAAGGTAGATCAAACTCAAAACCTTTTGAGTAATACATCCAAAAGTCTTACTTAACCGCTTGACCACCTAGTTATGGTTAATTGATATGGTTGTTGAAACTTGAAATATTAATGGGATATGAGATGTGGGAAGACGATGGAGGAAATAATAAACAATATTATGTATAATAATTTTTATGTACAAACTATATATATATATATATATTTTTTTTTTTTTTTTGTGTATTTATTATTATATACACATACTATTTTTAAGTCATTCAATCATATATTTACAAGTTTTTATATTAATTTTTTATTTGAGTTTTTCGTTAAAAGATTTTGTAAAAATATTATTTATACCATATATAAACATAAAAAAAAGATGTACTTGATTTTTGTGTTGGGTAAAGTTACATTTATAAATTATAATAATTTGTGTAGTTTATGATTTCTTTTAGTCCACATTTTACACGATCTCTTTGCTTTTATCATTACTTCCTAGCCATGTAGACAAATTAACCAGTGGGTCAACGTAATTATTTCTGGATAGATATTCAGGGCCCACTACCAGGCAATCGCACTAGCATTTTCTTGTAGAAAATTTAGTAGTTTACCTTAAATCATATATCTTACATCAAGATTGTTGAGTTAGGATAATAATATTTCAATTCATAATAGTGATTATATGTCAGCACCAGGTTCATTATTATTATGGGCACGGGCCGGGGACCCTTGTCTCTAGCCCTAGCCCGAAAGTCTAAGGAGATTCCCCGATCCCTGTTCGAAGCCCATTGAAGAAATCACAAAAAAAAACCCGTTCCCTAAATGGGGAATTCAGGGATTCCCGAATACCCCGTTTGGGGGTTTTCTGTCTTTTTATATCCTGATTGGTTTTATTATCTTTTTCTCCAAATTATATATATCAAAAAAAAAAAATTAAATATATAATATACATATTAAACATAAGGACCATATCATCAAAAAAAAAAATATATATTAAATCTATAATGTACATATTAAATATAAAAACCATCATACTAAATTGATAATATATTATAATATGTGACAGATCTATAATCAAAATATCAAAATGATAATTATAATACATATTAGTATTTTTTTGTTAAAATGCCCACCCTTAACAAGTGTTGGATCCGCCCCTGCTTAATGATTATAATGAATCCAAATATCAAAATGATAATTATAATACATTATACATATAAAAAAATATATTATATATTAACATTATAATATTATGTATTATTGTATTAAGTAATAAGTATTAATATATATAATGTCTTGTTAATATATAATGTATTATATATGATACATTATACATATATATTATAATAAATTTTAAATAAATAACTACCATATATATTATAATAAATTTTAAATAAATAGCTATCACAATATAACAAAGGCAATTAGGTAATAGAATTGAAATAATGATTCAATGAGGGACAAAAAAAAAATTATAATGATTTATTGATTATAATAAAAAAAAATTATGATGATTTATTGATTCATTATAATCAATCAAAACAACAAATAATATATTACATATATATTATGTATTAACGTAATATTATAAATAATAGCATATTATGTATAAATTATAATGTACAACATATATATGTTATATACATTATACTTATATAGTATATACCATATATAATATACAATGTATAATGTCAAATGTATACTATATATAATGTATAATATATAATGTCGAATGTATAACTTTTGTTTCATAGCATTAACATATATATATATTACAAATATTTATTATTTATAATGATTTATTATATTTAATCTAGTTTTATTTATTATCTATTTGTATATAGTTTCACAAAATACTTACACAATTATAATTTATCATTGTATAATGTACAATTGATTTTCAAATATTAAAATTAATATAGGTATATATGATTAATTTTTAATTAGTAAAATTAATATTGATATATATATATATATATAATATACGGGCCGGGCCTGGGATTTCTAGCTGAGGCGGGGTGGAGAAAAGTCTATCCCAGCCCCGGCCCGTCACCAAATTCTGGGGCTAATCTTAGGCCCGATCCCGGCCCAAAGCTTGAATGATTTAGCGAAAATCCGTCGGGTCGGGTTCCTGTGGGGCCGGGCTTTGTGCCCATCCCTATGACATTATAGAATAATAAGTTAAAAAGAAATTTTTCTTTATAATCAAATTCTAACGACTAACATAAAAACAACTATAAATTAGAATAAACTTACCTTTATATATGTAAAATTATTATTAAACAAAAAAAGTAAAATAAAATTGATGCTATTTGGCTCGCTTCCAGAGCATCAAGCTTTCAAATTTTAATCAAATATAAATATATTAAAATAACTCTGATAATCCTATAATAAAACCAATTAACTCTAGTAAAAGTAATGAGGGAAAACTTTTTCAATTGTTTTGTTGGATTCTTTGTTAGACAAGTCTATTATTGAACAAGTCAGCATTGAAAGAAAAACTGAGCTGTAACTTGAAATTTTATTTGATAGAAAAACCAAACATTACCACCTTCCTCGTGATTTATAAAAATGAGAAATCCTAAAAATATAAAAATTTAATAATATAATTCACTAACAATCCCAAAATATCATGATGTTTTCAACATATTACAAATTCCATAACAAAATTCACAAAGAAAGTCACATAATAATTAATAACAAAATTATTTGCTCCTAGTGTTTTTACTTTGTGCGGTCTCCAATTCTTTCTTAATTAAACTTCACACACCAACACTATCACTGTCATGATCATGATCATGATCATGATCAGCATCATCATCATCATCTACAAAAATTTTAGCAAAAAATAGAAATTATAAGTTAAATTTTCTAATTTTAAACTAATTTAATTTAAAATAACTACCAAGTTGCTTAAAATTTTGAAAACAACCTTGTGAAGCATCTGTTAAATCATAATATGAGGGATGATTACCAACAACGACAGGACTAGATCCTTTTCCATATAATGTTTATTCCAATTCCTCATAATTAAGTTCATCAACCTCATTTTCATCGCCAACTATCCAAAATTCAGTTTTACCGATACTTTCATAATCAATAAAAACGAAGCTGATTTTCTTGTAACAACTATTAATGTACCATAATGAAATATTAAAAGCATGATAAATAAAAATATCAAGGAAAATGATAGAAAATAAGAAAAAGAGTTATGCGTAATTGCCAATGTTTTATACTTGGTTTACAAAGGCAAGTTATAATGAATAAAAACAAGATTATTCAACCGTTGATGCTTCAATCTATTTAGTATGTATGTGCTAAAAAATACTCCAATTTCATTCACATTCCCAAGAGGTTGAAGTTAGTCTTAGAATTTTGATTGCAAACTTTTGCAAATTTGGAGCATTGTACCCAAATGATCTCCACCATTCATCTAATTGAAAATTGAACATTAAAAATAAACACAATTTTATAACTTAGAAATCGGACTTAAAAGTTAAAATTCAGAAAATTTAATAACTATTACATACCAAGACGTGTGGTTTAAGAGGTTTGAAAAGCAAACTCATGAGAAAAGCCTCCGTTCCGATCTCGATATATTTTACTTTCTCTATTAACTTTGTCTTGCTCAATTTGAACGCACTTGTTTTATTGTTAATAGTATCAAGGAAACCACTCATGACCTCTTATGTTAAAGATGCTTCATCATATTGAAAAGTTGGATTTAAATAATAAGATGTAACATGAATATCATGGTACAATATCCTATCCCACCATTGCTTAATAATTCTTTTATAATCTTTTTTTATTCTTAAACAACTTCTTGATCCTCAATCTTGCTTTGTGCATGTCATCATACACATATCCTATTGCAAGCCTCTCATCTAAGTTTACAATCTTCAATCTCTTTTTATTCTTAAACAACTTCGATTTCGAGCTTCTTTAGACATTTGAGTTTAGATTGAAAAAGATGAAGAAGATTGAAGATGCAATTTGGAGATGGAATTCGAAGGATGCAGGGAGCGAAATCAGTGAAGAATGAAGGCTAATTGAAATGAAATGAAGATGCAAATTTGGGGATCGTTTTATTTTAGGGATTACCGTTACTAATTAATGGACTAGTTTAAGCTGTGGGCAGGCCGGATCGACAATTTAACACTATTCCGTCGGTCCACGGTCCACAACGGTTCACAAAGAGATTTTTGGTTTATCTAATGAACTGGACCAGACTTATATATGGTCGGTCCACGGTCGAATCGGTAGGAGTGGCCAAATGAATTCTTACCAATTGCTATTTAAATTTTATAATTGAATATGAAAAATTGGTTGGAATATCCGCAAAAAGATCCAGAATCGCTCAAAGAATTTAACATTAACGTGCATGCACATGCGTATCTCTCCATAAACTTATATATTATATTGCAGAAAGCTATTTTATGTAACCTGAAATATAATTAAATGGTTGATTGAATTAAAATCAAAGAAAACAGATACGATCGAGATACATGATTTGATTCAATAAATTCGTATTAATTTATGTACTTTTTTTTAAAACCATATCTAGCAAATATTATATATTTTCTCAAGTGCAAAGCACGTTGTTAGAAAACTGATATATACCAATGCTTGTCAATACATCTTAAAATTGCGTCACTCTATGTTTACACATCGCATTCAATAAGTCGTTTTATGTATCCCATGACGCCCAAAAAATTCATTATAGTAATAATCATTTTATCAATGCAAATAGTGTTGTGAATAGTTAGGTGTTCAATTCACATTCAGAGACTGCAAGTCTGCAACGCATAGAAATCTTCATAGCATTGTTTTAAATTTAACTGCCCTTATTGTTATGCCTTCAAATCACTCTACGTTTGTTACGACAAGACAAAATGCGTAGTTGATGAGTCGTATTCAATTAGTTGTACTACATATCCCATAACGCCTAGAAATACATAGTAATAATAATAATTTTCCCATATCTAATACGGTGTATATGAATTCATACCAATTGCTATTTAAATTTTATAGACTTGACAAGTCCCATTTGCATGCGTGTACTCTATTGTGGCAATGGCAGACTTAAGAAGCAATATGTATTTGCTATATTTCTATATAAGTAGGGTGTAGAGAAGATATCGCCCTCCTACTACGCCACGTTGTGCGATAAAAAGGAGAATAAGACTTGCGAAGAACTATTCAAATCAAAGCACAATGAACTACTTAAGCGAGCACATCAATGGATAAAAGATACTTCTCAGTCGTGCTCTATTGTGGCTGTTCTTGTTGCCACCGTTGTCAACTTCGCAGCTGCCTACACTGTACTTGGGGGTTCCAATGATAAGGGGTATCCAGTTTTTCTTAACAATAGTTTCTTTTTGGTTTTTACTGTCATGGACGTTGTTGCTTTAGCCTGCTCCTTGACCTCGGTTGTTATGTTCTTGTTCGTCCTCACATCGCCTTTTAAGTATGAAGAATTCCACCACACGCTCCCTCGAAGCCTCACAATAGGCTTCACCTTACTCTTCTTTTCGTTGACTACAACGATGCTTGCATGCGTGACAACATTATTGCTCATTGTTCGTTTGGAAAAGCCACGTTAAATGACTACTCTCATTTATATTGTTGCATTTCTTCCTGTAAGCATATTTGCACTTACACAATTCCCTATGTATGTTGCATTTGAGGTCACTTTGCTCATGTTTTGCTCAATGATCTAGAAGAGTATTTCCAGTAAATTGCCAAAGAAGCAGCGCCTCCAGGTGAATGGTAATAAGAAGAAGGGTGATCAAAATAAGCCTTTGTCCCCAGTATGGGGGATTTATACATGTCTCTCCAAGGCTAAAGGATGATTGATACATGTCACCGATGCAAAAGTCTTCTGTTGAATATTTATATTCTACGACTAAATTTTTATTAATTGGCGTGTGTTAATAATATATTGGCATCTATTAATTAAAAAGAACATCCCCATTATCTAATTTTCACTTTATCAATTTTTAAAAGTCCTGTGACAGGTGGATTTTAATGCTATAATTACTTCTACTCTTCCGACTCCAGCACTCCTATCGCAAAGCCAATAATTGGATTAATTTAACTTCAATTAATTAATTATTGAATTATTAATAATCCAAGAGATTTCGCTCTCATGTTGATGTAATTGTCGTAAGTGGTATTATTAAAAGGGTATGAAAGTGTTGATTGGGATATTAGATGTAAAAAATTTTAAATTAATTTTTTATGTGAGTTTTACATTGAAAGATTTTGTAAAAATATTATTTATACTAATTTTGTTTATAATTATATTTATAATTTATTTTAGTTCACATAATAATTTTGCTTTTATTATATACTTTCCGCCCATGTAGACAAATAAATTAGTGGGTCAACGTCATTATTCCTGGATAGTTATTAAGGGCCCGCTAGGGCCGCTCCGAGGCAGTGACACTAGCATTCCCTGGAGAAAATTTAATAATTTATCTTAACTCGTATATCTTACATCACCATTGTTACGTCAGGACAGTAAAACATGTATACATAATATTATATATCGGTATCAGGTTTATCATAGAATAATGGGAGAACGACTTATACATACCCAAGATTTATCGTAACGATAAGTTAGTATCCAAAAGGTTTTGAAATGACAAATAGGTACTTTCCGTCATGTTCTGTTAGTGATTTCTGTTTATTAATAGTGAAAAGACTAAAATGCCCTTAAAAGTTTGAATTTTAGTTTTTTATAAATTTAAAAATTTCAAAAAACCCCCTAAGTTTACAAATTTCACTAAATGCCCCAATATATAAAAGTTTTATAAAATAACAAAAACACCCCCCACCGGCAAGTGCCAGATTCCGGCCACCACAGCCGGAATCTGGCCGGAAAGTTGCGTTACGACACAGACCCGTCGGATCTGTGTCGTAACGCGTCGATCTGGCCTTTTCCGGCCAGATCCGTGGCTGATCTGGCCAGAAAAGGCCAGATCTACGGCTAGATCTGGCCGTCGACGCCGCAAAACTCCATCTGCGGCGTCGAAGGCGAGATCTGGCTGTTGCTTCGACGGCCAGATCTTGCCTTTTCCAGCAAGATCCGTGGCGGATCTGACCGGAAAAGGCAAGATCGGCACGTTACGACACAGATCCGACGGATCTGTGTCGTAATACAGTTTTTCGGCCAGATTCCGGCGATGGTGGCCGGAATCTGACACTGGGGGTGGTGGGGGTGTTTTTGTCATTTAACAAACATTTTATATATGGGGGTGTTTAATTAAATTAGCAAACCTAGGGGGTTTTTTATAAATTTTTAAATTTATAAAAAACAAAAATTGAAACTTTGAAGGGCATTTTAGTCTTTTCACTATTAATAAACAAAAATCACTAACAGAATATGACGGAAGGTACCTATTGGTCGTTTCAAAACCTTTTGGGTACCAACTTGTCATTATAGTAAACTTTAGGTTTGTACAAGTCGTTCGCCCTAGAATAATAATCAAAGTTATGAATAGTTAAACGAAATAATAAATATTTCTCCAAAATTAACTTAATATAAAAAGTTTTTCTCCTCAACATTCCTTACATCTTTACAGGAATTCAGCCATAGCAGGAGTTGGTGTTGTTTGAAAGCTCTCACGCTTTCATGTGTATTTACAAATTACAAGTATTGTTAATAGATTTCTACTGCTTTATAATATAAGATAATATTTTCGGTTCTATATGTTGACTTACAAAGATTTTTGTTAGTAAGTTTTCCAGTTTTTTATTTGGAAAATGCTACAGCTACCGACTGGTGTGTACCGATTTTGTGCACCGAATGACGTGACAAAATCCTGACCGTTGATTAATATTAACTGATAATAAATAAACGGTCAGGATTGTGTCACGTCATTCGTTGCACAAAATCGGTACACACCAGTCGGTAACTGTAGCATTACTCTTTTTATTTTAATAATCCAATAGTGTTTGCGTTTAATATTACTTCCTAACCAAGTTGACAAATAAATGTTTCTGATTATTTATTAAGGGCCCGATACAGGTTTCATTTTCTGAAAGTTTTTGTTGGATTCTTCATAAATTTTTTTCTTGTATATCTCCATTGGGAAGCTTTTGAGTTGTAGAATGGAAATAGGAGACAGGAGGGGGAGATTTTGAGAATGGATCAAAATTATTCCACATAAAATTTATTAACCATTCCCCAGTTGGGGTTCATGTGAAATATGTCGATCAAACGGTTCCAGAAAAAAACTCTATTATGGAGGCATACTTTCATTGTCAAGTAATTTCCCCAGCTTGGTCTCGTGAACCCAGTTCTTATCCTTACGTCCTGTGGTCAAAAAGATTTTCATCAAACTTTTGATTATGAATAGTTATGAAAACTCAATTATTGAAGTTTCACTCCTCAGTCAACATCTTTGTCTCTCTCATTTTCTCTTGCCCCTCCAATCGGGATATCACTGCTTGAAGAAGTTCAGCCACAGCAGTACTCTCGAAAAGCTCTCGCACCTCCAGGTATATTTATAATCATATTGAAGAGTTTATGAGAGTGTTGACTGGGTGTTTGAAGTGTCGAGTGAATTGGTTGGCAAATTATGGTAATTGCCATGCTTGTGTTTACGAAACCAGGGATTTTGTGTTAAAATAGAAAATAAAAATTAAAGAAAGACTTTGGCTCCGTTTGGTTCAAAATTTGAGGGTTTTTTGAGAAAAGTTTTTTGAAAAAAGTTTAAAAAAAGTTAAATTGGGCTGGTATTACGATGTAGGATTTATAAATTAATAAAATACCATATATATTTATTTTTTACAAAATACCCCCTATAATAAAACATTAAAAGTTAACAAAAATACCCCTAATCCACCCTCAAACACCCCCAGTCGGCCACCACCACCGGAGGTGGCCGAAGTCACCTTATGGGCGCATGACCGGCTGGATCTTGCTGTCATGCGCCGATATGGCCTTTTCCGGCCAGATCCACGGTGGATCTGGCCGGCCAGATCTGGCCGTCAACCGCCAGATCTGGCCGTATTTGCTCTCAACGACGGCCAACAAAAGGTCGTCGTTGACCACCGACTGTTATGGCCAAAGATCTGGCCGTGATCTGGCCGTATTTGCTCTCAACGACGGCCAACAAAAGGTCGTCGTTGACCACCGACTGTTATGGCCAAAGATCTGGCCGTCAACGGCCAGATCTTTGGCCTTAGATCTGGCCTTTTCCGGCCAGATCCACAGTGGATCTGGCCGGAAAAGGCTAGATCGGCGCACTACCGGCCAGATTCAGCCTGTAGTGCGCCATCCTACCAAATTCCGGCCATTTTCCGGTGGTGGTGGCCGGAATCTGGTAAATGTGGATTATTGGGGTGTTTTTGTAATTTAAAAAAAATATTTAGGGGTATTTAATTAAATTATCAAATTTAAGGAGTTTAAAAAAAGTTGAATAATATTGGGAGTAGTATTCCCAAAAATTTGAGTTTTTGGGTATTTTACTGTTTAACTTTTTTGGGAATACTAAAAGTAGTATTCCCAAAACTGAAACAAACGCAGCCTTTGAAGTGGAGAAAAAACAAGAATCAAAAACCCAATCTACAGCTTTCGGAAGCCAATGTTTATGCTTACGTTAATGCTTTCAATCAAATTATCCTAGAATTTTCATGAAGTGTTAAGTTGGAAATTGAAATGGTTGTTGAAATAGTAATGGGATAAGAGATGCGGGATAATGAAGGCATAATAAATCAATTTATGTATGAAAAATATTATATATACAAATTTTATATATAAATTACAATTTGAGTTGTGGAATCATTTTAATGCACATTAACTTGTATGGCTTAAGTTTTTATATTTAGTATTATTCATCTATTATTAATAACGTTATATCTTATATGTACAACTTTTTATATAAATTCAGACATATAAATTGATTTGTTCTAAAATAATTGGATAATTTTAAACTAAATTGATATGTTTTATATTTTTGTTATTAAAGATTTTTATAAAAGGATTTTGCTGAAAATAACAATTATTTGGGCTCCAATAGGATTGTTTTATATTTTTGTTATTAAAGATTTTTATAAAAGGATTTTGCTGAAAATAACAATTATTTGGGCTCCAATAGGATAGTGTTAAATTAAATAACCATCTTAAATTTATAATAAATGAAATAATCATAAACTTTATTATTTAAACAATTTAATATATATCATTTAAGTGAATGATCATGTTTTAAATTTAAGAATTATTTAATTTATTTAAATTTGAAATGATATTTTAATTAATTTTTGTTTTGGACAGTAATAGTATTTAATTTCCTACAGAAAATTTATGTTGCATCGGATATCTTGCGTCAAGATTGTTCCATCAAGTACTCAGAGCAATAAATGTATCCATAATAATATATAAATTATAAAAAGGGAGGACGATATATACATCGTCGAAACCACAAGTTGGTATCTAAAAAGTTTTGAAATGATAAATAGATACCTTTTGTCATGTTCAGTTAGTAATTTTTGTTTGATAATAGTGAAAAGACTAAAATGCCATTAAAAGTTTAATATTTTAGTTTTTTATAAATTTAAAAATTTCTAAAAAACTCCATAGGTTTGCTAATTTGACTAAATACCTAAATATAGAAATTTTTTATAAAATAACAAAACACTCTCGTCACCTGCAATGCCAGATTCCGGCCACTATCGCCAGAATCTGGCCGAAAAATTGTGTTACGACACAGACTGTGTCGTAACGCATAGATCTGGCCTTTTCCGGCCAGATCCACCACGAATCTGGTCGGAAAAGACCAGATCTATGTCTGGCCTTTTTCGGCCTCGATGGTCAGATCTGGCATTTTCCTACCAAATCCTCCACAGATTTGGCCGGAAAATGTCAGATCGACGTGTTACGACACAAATCCGACGGGTATGTGTCGTAACACAATTTTTCGACAAGATTCTGGCCTCGACGGCCAGATCTGACCGTAGATCTGGCATTTTTCGATCAGATCAACCACTGATCTTGCCAAAAAATACCAGATCTACGCATTACGAAACAGATCCGATGGGTCTGTGTCGTAACGCAATTTTTCGATCAGATTCCGACGGTGGTGGCCGGAATCTGGCACTACGGGTAGTGGGGGTATTTTTGTTATTTTATAAAAATTTTATATATTGGAGTATTTAGTCAAATTAGCAAACCTAGGAGGTTTTTTAGAAATTTTTAAATTTATAAAAAACTAAAATATTAAACTTTTAAGGGTATTTTAGTCTTTTCACTAATATCAAACGAAAATTACTAACAGAATATGACGAAATGTATCTATTTATCATTTTAAAATTTTTTCAATATCAATTTATCGTTTCGAGAAACCTTGAGTATACGTAAGTAGTTTAACCATTATAAAAATACCCGAAAATGTGAAAGCTTTTGAATCACACTTGAATCCTGCTGTAGAAATTCTTTCACACGCTAGAGAGTGAGGAGAAAGGAGATAAACTATTGAAATGGTTTTTCTATACTATTTATTATTTAATTAAAAGCTGTGATGAAGATAATATCAATCCAACGGATTCAGAAAAATCTCAACAATCGAGGCGCCATTATTTATGATCTGAAGTCAAACGTACACATGTTCACTGTCACGTGACTGTCTAGTTTGGTCTCTTGACGTGTAAAACGTGTTCCATTAATGGACAAAGGAAACAGACAAAAAGCAGGTCTCAGTCATCCCCCGACCCTTTTTTTTTAACCTCAGTTCAATTATTGAAGTTTTTCTCCTCTTCCAAACATCTCTATCCGTAGCCTATCTGTTTTCTCTATCGCTCTCTCTTTTCTCTTTCTGCAATTCTCCCTACCAACAAAATTGGTCATGGTATTGATTTGACACAACTTTTTTGCAGTGTTATGCAACCCTTCTGGTTTTATTTAGTTGAATAAAAGAGGAATAATAAGATTTTTCAGTAATTTATATTTATACAATAATAAAAAATATTTTCACAAAATTAATATAAATTCATAGAAAAACCTTTTTTTCTTTAATCAAATTTTATACGTATATCTGTTTTATACATTTTAAAAATAGAAGATTTTCCTAATTAGCTTTCAAGGTCTTCTTTAGTGATCAAGGAGAGTTTGTTCTCAACCCGATTTGTGTAGATAATTGACTTGTGGTCGAAATATTAATGTGATATGAGATGCCTGGTGACGTGGTGTTAGTAAATCAATTTTTTTTATTAAATTAATCACCTAGTTGTATTTTTTCTTTTAAAAAAAATTCTTAGCATTTTCTTAACTAAATATTCTATTTAAAAAAAAAAAAAAAAAATCAAAAGTGGTGAAATTCAGATGATGCATGAAACAAAACGAATAAAAGAGTGAAAAAAAAAATGAAAATACTTTATAAAAATTTAATTATAGTTTTTTTGTATGTAGCCAATCTTATAAGAGTCCTGATAAAAGAAAAGAAAAGTACAATTTTAAACGGATTTGATCATATTTGAATTTTTTTTTTTTTGGGGAGAATAAAATTTATTTGTCAATCAAAATTCTTACAAAAGAATTTTTTTAAAATATATCTTGAGGAATACATACATGCTATGACGCTGATTAATCATTAAACCTAATAAGAATATAGCTAATTGCAACTTTAAACCATCGCACACTTTTGTTGTAGGGGATATTTGAATCATATAATTTTTTTATTATAGGGAATGTTATATTAATGGAAAGATAGATCACCTTGAGAATTATTGGGAATATTTAGGAAATGTGTTTGGTTGGTTCAAATAAATTAGTTAGTAATATGTTCGCTTAGGAGGATAAATGGGCGGGTATATCATATAGATTACTAAATTGCCCTCATTTTTAAATATTAATATAATTTTTTGAATCATTTTTTGAACCCCCTACATTTAAAATTTTGCTAAAACACCCCAGCCATATAAAACTTTAATTTATAGCAAAATACCCCCTCCCACCTAGACCTGACAAAACGGGTGGGTGGGCCGGGTACGGGCCGGGTCAAATGGGTACGGGCCCTTATATGGGTTGATATATACGGGTCCAATATTTTGGACCCGTGCCCTACCCTATACGGGTACGGGTGGACCAACGAGTGGACCCGTTTTTTCTCTCTTCAGATTTCAGTTTTTACAGTTTCACCCCTAATAGTTTTCAATTATGACAATTACACCCCCAAAATTCCTGCAGTTTTAATTTTTTACATTTACACCCCCTAAATCAACTACTCTAAATTCAATTCAATTAAGAATATAAACAAATATGAACCAAAATAAACAAATAACAATAACACACCAACGCAAGTTCATGACTGAGCAAATAATTTTGATTTCATTCTGGCATTGCATCAAAAATGACACTCGCTCAAATGGAGCCCATATCATCCTAAAGGCAAGCCCCTTCTGTATGGAAAAAAACATATTGCCTTTCTCTAATGGTGCTTCTACAACAACTGGTGATATTGGTAATACAGAAGATGAAGCTCTGCTTGGATCACTTGTAGTTGGATGCAAGCTATGTAAACTCCCCTTAAGAGAAGGAAATGCACCACTTTGGCCCTTTGGAGTTGAAACTTGAGGAATGTGTTGCGTTTGTATCTTCATTAATATTGATGGATGTATTTCCCCTTGATCCATTTTGTGCTGAAGTCTGGTTACCTACATCAAATCAACATATTACCACGAAAGTGAAAAATACAAGAGATTCCAATCAGGTATAAACTCAAAATTAATTAGGAGTATTTTCTCTGTCAATTTGGTTGAAGAGCTAAACACTGACGACATAAGCAACAATATCCAAACCCAATAATATAAATAATCAACAATAGCAAAGACTAACAATACACAATAAGTACACAAATGGCACTAGGATTTACATAATTTAGTCAATTAGTCTATGCCCATGGGCTATCATTCACCGTATAAGGCAATGAACAAGTGTTACAACAATTTTGGCAACTGTCAGTATAATTTATTATAACAAAAACACTCAATCGAAAGTAAAATCCAAACTTAATTAGAGACAGATCAAAATCTGTCGGCGCCAAGCTCTCACATTTTGTAAGTATCAATTCTCTTTACACACCTCAAAGGAAATAAATTAAGTTAGAGAGAGAAAAAAAAAAAAAATATATATATATATAAGCAAAGACCCAACAAAATTTCAATATTATGCAATATATGGCTTGGTGTAACCCTCTCATGTTTCAACAACGATAAAAAGAAAAAAGGGGATGGGGGGCACTTGCATCCAGTGATTATAGCTCATGTTACTCAAATAGAAAATCCCAGACAAGGGCAGTTTGTGTTTTTTCATGGTTTCTTTAGACATTTCTCTAATTGAACACATAAATATAAATAATCAGCAAAGAATCAACAATATCCAAACCCAATAAAACTGCTTATGAAATAGAAATATGACAGGTCAACTAGTCGACTACAATATAGAACAAGCACACTCAATCTAAAGTCAAATTCGAACTTAGAGAAACAAATCAAAATCTCTTTGCGCCAAGGTCTCACATTTTGTAATTGCCACTTCTCCACACTCCTTAAAAGAAAGAAACAAAGAAAGAAAAGGCAGACTCATATAGGCTTACATAAAATGACCCAACAAAATAGAGACTCCAACACTTTAACCAAAGGCTTTCCCTAAATTTAATCAAAGGTTTATGGTTGATTATACATCCTGTCACTCCAACTGCGGCGTTCCCCTTACGGACGGCTTCCAGAGCGTATTCCACCTGGAAAAGAAAACACAAAATCTGTCAAAAAAACAAAAACAAACACACAAAATTAGGGGTTAGGGATTCATTACCAGCCGACGAGTGACGAACTGACTATTAATCGAAGATGGAGACACCGAGACAGGGAGTTGAACTTCAGACGAAGAAGAATGATGAGAGATTGAGATGCGGCCGCGATAAAGTTACTGAGAATCTGAGAGTGAGAGATCAGAGATGAGATGAAAGTAAGAGATCAAAGATGTGAGAGATCAGAGATGAGATGAGACTGAGAGAGTGAGAGGCATGACTGCTGCGTGAATGGCTAAATGCGTGAAAAAATTAGGGATTCAAAATTCATTACTACAAATACGGGTGCCCGCGGGTTCACCCGTATAACTTGTGTGTATCTGGGCCAGGTACGGGTATGGGTCTCAAAAAACGGGTTTAATAAATTGGACCCGTACCTTATATTTTTTACCCAGGTACGGTCCAACCCACGGGTCCAGACCCGTTTTGCCAGGTCTACTCCCCCCCCAAGCCACTCTTGGCAGCTAGCCACTGCTGGCAGTCAGCCACCACCGCCAGTAGATGGAATGGCACACGACTACCTGTATATGGTCGGCTGTCAACTGCTAGAGCCATTTTCGACCATGGATCACAAATCCATGGTTGTTTCACGGCTAAAGATGTGGTCATAAAACGACCATAGAAACGGCCAAATCTAGCCATTTCCGGCCTTAGCGACTCACGATCAATCAAATCCTGTTGATCATCCACTATTACGACGATATCGACAGCAGCTAGCGGTGGTCTTCGGTGGCTAGGGGTATTTTGTTAACTTTTAAACTTTTTTGTGGGTGGGGTATATTAGCTAATTTCTCAAATGTAAGAAGGTTGAGCTAATTGTTATTGGTAGACATTTGAGGGCAATTGTGTCTAAATGGTACTTAATTAAGGGCGAAATAGTTTTAAAAATTAGATTACTCGGTAATCTTTTAATAACAACCCCTGGGAAGGGTATATGATTATACCTGATATGTTTATAAGTCCTAAAACACTTGTAAATATGAGTGGATAAGGAATTACAAGTTCTAAAACACTTGCTAATTCGGCTGGATTGAAGAATTTCACTCAAACACTTAGATTGTGGAATGTGGAATGCAATGGAGAAAATTCGGCCCAAGCAAGTTCTAATGAGAGAGAGATCCAAACATTTTGGCCCAAACCATTCCAAGTACAAGCTCAACAAAGGAAGCTTAAGCCCACTAAGAGGAAGCCCAAGTGTTGAAGTTGTCCAATCTGGCCCAAGTCTCATTCCCAAGGGGAGGATCCATATGAACCCTTATTGGATCTATTTGCAAGATTCTCAAGACCCAAACTCTTACACCCTTATTAGTAGACTTAATTAGAATCATTTATCAAGTTTTGATCTAATAAAGTGAGCTTCTTTCAACTAATGGGGTGATTAAAGACATAGATCGTAGAATTAGGGAATCACGTCTCTTTGGCATTAAATTGGCATGGTTTTACTTTTGAATGAATGGCTTGTAATATTAGTTAATTTTATTTCATTTTAATGTATTGTCAATTACTTGTTTACCTTTGTATTTGCCTATATAAAGGCAACTATTTTCTTTGTAACGTTTAGCTTATGAAATATATTGAAATTTGGTTTATCAATTTGAGAGAACTTGTATGTTCTTAAGTGTGCATTCTTTATCCAAGTCTTGGCAAGGGGATTTAGTGGTGAATCAATTCAAGTTGATGGAGCAATCCTTTATGCTTGAATTGTTTCTACTTGTCTTGGTCCGAAAATTGCAAGTAAGTGACTTGAACCTTAAATTTTGTGTTGGTCGAATTTAGCTTGGATTTGTGTTGCGTTGTGTTGTATTGGAGTTGGATCAATACCCTATATTACCAACAATAAACACTATTTTTGTGGCTATATGTTAATTAATCTAGTGAAGTCCAAGAACAGATAAAGTGGTACAAAGTAAGCCCCTCTTACTTCTACTTTATATTTTTGCCCAATATTAGTTAGCCGAGTGAACTAGTCTACATTATAATGGAATACAACTAATTAATGAATTTATGTCCTATATGTTTATTTTTTTGTATTAATGGCTTTTAAAATAAATATCTAATATGGTATGAATTCATACCAATTGCTATATTTAAATTTTAGCGAATTGATAACTCCCATTACATGTACTCTAGTTTAGGCATTATTGTGGCAATGGCAGATTTAAGAACCAAAATATGTATTGTTATATTTCTATATATGCAGCGTGTAGAGAAGATAACACCCTCCCTCTATGCCATGTTGCGCGATAAAAAGGAAAACAAGACTTGCGAAGAACTATTCAAATCAAACCACAATGAACTACACAAGCGAGCACATTAATGGATAAAAGATACTTCTCAGTCGTGCTCTGCTGTGGCTGTTCTTGTTGCCACTGTTCTCTTCGCAACTGCCTACACTGTACCTAAAGGTTCCAATGATAGAGGGTATCCAGTTTTCCTTAACAATGATTTCTTCTTGGTATTCACAATGATGGAAGTTGTTGCTTTAGCTTGCTCCTTGACCTCGGTTGTTATGTTCTTGTCCGTCCTCACATCGCCTTTTAAGTATGAAGAATTCCACCACATGCTCCCTCAAACACTCACAATAGGCTTCGCCTTACTCTTCTTTTTGTTGACTACAACGATGCTTGCATTCGCGGCAACATTATTGCTCATCGTTCGTTTGGAAAAGCCATGTTAGATGACCACTCTCATTTATACTGCTGCATTTCTTCTTGTTGCACTTACGCAATTCCCTATGTATGTTGCATTTGAGGTCACTTTGCTCAGGTTTTGCAAGATGATCCATAAGAGTATTTCTAGTAAATTGTCAAAGAAGCAGTGCCTTCAGGTCAATGGTTTGTTGGATAAGAAGAATGGTGATCAAAATAAGCCTTCGCCTCCGATCTGAGGGATTTTTTTATATATTGTTGCTCCAAGGCTAAAGGATGATTGATATATGTCACGGATGATGATGACTTGGGTTGAATATTTCTATTCTCCGACTAAATATTTATTAATTGGTGTGTGCTTAATAATATATAGCCGTCTATTAATTAGAAAGAACATCTCTATTGTCTAATTTTCACTTTATCAATTTTTAAAAATCCCATGGCAGGTGGATTTTAATGCTATAATTACTTCTAAGTCGAAATTCAGATGATGCATGAAACAACGAATAAAAGAGTGAAAATAAAAAAAATGAAAATATTTATATAAATTTTCAATTTAAGTAATGTCCTTCACTATGGTAACATATTTGTTTGTTGGTAACATATTTGTGTTTGCATGAAGAAATGCAAAGAGCTCATCACTTGAGCTACTAGCGGATGAGATTATATATATATATATATATATAATTTAACATTTATTAATTGAAATTAATATTTTCTTATGGATTATTTAAAATAATTAAATTTTACAAAACTAATCTCTCTCTTAGTAAATTATTTTGATTTTCTAACTCTTGAACCTCTTTCTCTTAAAAATATAATTGTCAAAATTAAAGAAGAAAGAAAGATAGAGAGTTATCATTGCTAAATTAATTTCATAATATATCATTTTTGTCTTGTTATCATACCTTTCTTCATCAATTTTTCTTTTTAATTTTAATTAATGGGATATGATGGGATGAGTGATATTGCAGTTATCGAAAATAATATACCAAATTTATACACAGAATAATGTAACACAATTCTAATTATCTTTTAATATTAAATTATAATTAATTGAAGATCATGATTGGATCACATCGTTAAATACATTACTCTCGTGTTTATTATTTTCCATGATAGGAGATGCCTTTGCCTGGTGACGTGGTTAGTAAATCAATTTTTTATTAAATTAATCATCTACTTTTATTTATTCTTAGCATTTTCTTCTTTTCCTCTTCCCTCCCTTCTCCTCTGTTTTTCTTATTTCTTTGGTCAGCCGCTTCTCCTTTTTCTTCTTTAGCAGATCTGGCCAGCCGCTGGGATTGTATTGTGGATTTTCACACATCCACTGCTAACAGGTTTATTTTAATGGAAACTCATGATTCAAGGGAAGAAAAAAAAATTAATTGAAACTTTGTTTAATGGAGAAAAAAAATTTGATAGAATTTTTGTTTGAAGGAAAAAAAATTGAGAGTTTGTTTGGTGGGTGAGAAAAAAAATTTAGAGCTCTGTTTGGGGGACGTTGAACATCCTCTGTTAATCCCGTCTTTCTTTGATAAGAATCAATATGATTCTTATAAAGTTCCTCTTGGGAATGATATTCAATGGGAAGAGAGAAAAAGAAGGAAGAAAAGAAAAGAGAAGAGGAAGAGAGAATAAAAGAGAGAAAGAATGGGAAGAGAGAAAAAGAAGGAAGAAAATTAAAGAGAAGGGGCAGAGAGAAAACAGCTGCGATTGAGAGAGGAAAGAGAAGAGGAGAAGGAAAGAAAAAGAAAGAAGAAAGAAGGAAAGAGAAAAAAATTATGAACAAATCTGGAATTTAATCTTAATAAAAAAAAAAAAAAATCAAAGTCAAGTAGTAAAGAGTATTTTCGGCTTTATAACGAATATTCGCAGTTTTCAACAAAAATTATTAACGAAATTAAACCATTATTTGGATGGAAAAAAGTCGTTTACTCTTACAACAATCACTTAGCAGCTTGCTGACTTTTCAAATGCTAACTTAATTAACAGTAGACAAAAAAGTAAGTTAGAATTGGCAAACTGCTTTGAAAACACACAACTTATTCTCTCAAGTTACTTAGCAACATCAAGCATGCTACAAGCCACACACCATTAATAAATATTCAGTCGGAAATTAATAAATATACAAGCCTTTTATTAAATTCCAATACAAGTCTCTTGCATTGGTGACACAACAGTCTCCTTTACCATTTCAAGCAATTTATATAGATCCCTCATACTGGAGGTCTAGCCCCATGATCAGCATTCTACTTGGACGACACAACAGGATTCATCATTCGTCGGAAGCTTCTTCTTAAACCATTTACTATGAGGAGCCTTCTTAATCCACTTGTAACACTTGAGCCAAGCTACGTTTAATGCAACATACATAGGGAATTGCATGAGTGCAAATATGCTGACCAGAAGAAATGCGGCAATGTAAATGAGAGTGGTAGTCCAACGTGGCTTTTGGAAATGAACGATTAGCAATAATGTTGCTGCAAATACAAGCATTGTTGTAGCCAAGGCAATGAAGAGTAAGGAGAAGCCTATTGTCAGTTTTCAAGGGAGCCTGTGAAGGAATTCTTCGTAATTAAAAAGTGATGTGAGGACGGACAAGAACATTACCATCAAGGTCAAGGAGCAGGCCAAAGCAACCACGTCCATGACTGTGAAAATCAAGAAGAAATTGTTGTTGAGGAAAACTGGATACCCTTTATCATTGGAACCTCTGGGTATGGTGTAGGCCACTGTGAAGACCACGATGGCAACCAGAATAGACACTGCAAAGCAAGACTGAGAAGTCTCTTTTATCCATTGTTGTGCTCGCTTCAATAGTTGATAGTGCTTCATATTGAAGAGTTCTTCGCAAGTCTTGTTATTCTTTTAATCGCACAACATGGTGTAGTTTTGGTTTGGGGGGGTGTTGGGTTTGGTGGGGTGGGCTGGGTGTTGGGCGTCATTTTCTCCACAGCTGCATATATAAACATATAGCAATATTGGTTCTTAAATCTGCCACCCTAATTGATGTGAAAACTAGAGTACGTACAATGGGGGTTGTCAATTATATTTTCTAAAATTTTATATTTCGTTGTTCATTATCGGACTTGAATAATGAATAAAATCTAAAAAAGAAAAGATATTTTTTAATCCATACATGATTAAAATTCTTAAAAGTAGGAGAAAATGGGCTTACTTTGTACCACTTTAGCTCTTATTGCAGTTCGTATACAGGTCCTGCCAGGTGAATTTCCCTAGTGTCATCCCTCGTGTTTGCGGCATGGTGTAGCCATTTTTTTCAATCCCTCGAACTAACCTTGTCATTGGTATCTTCATCGTTTTCACATGATCGAATATCTTCTTTTGACGGTGCTTAATGGCCACATGCAATATGTTCTGCTTTAGATGATTCTTATACTCAACTAATTGAGGACATACTTTTATTATCTCTTTGACAATTTTTACTATCCCTCTTTCAATTGCCATAAATAAAGGGCTTGGCTTAGAATCTTCTACAGTTGGTGCTCTTTTAGGTGATGAAATTGTTGGCATGAGTTCAATCATTGAATCATCTTCTGCTATTAGGCTCTTGGCAAGTCTAAAAGCAAGTTTATGCTTTCTCTTTGCTTTGCAGATTTTTCTCGCTGGTGAACAAATTTTTCCCAATATCCACTATCCTATTCATGTTTACGCATTTACACAATTCATATAAAGTAAATTAAAAGGGAACAAAAGTCAAATTCTTATTTAAAAATAATTAAAAAATAAATAAAGTAAATGTTATCTCTGTTACCTTTAAAGAGATTTAAACAACAAAGTTCTTTGTCATCTACATTATCACCAAAACGAAGGCCTTTAGGGTTTGGGTAGTAATAAAGAGTACATTTCATTAACAAAGGTTTTTGAAGGCACATATGCTAAGACATTAAATTAGAACAAAAGTAAAGTTTCATCTATTAGCTTTGAAGAGATTAAAACAACTATCCTTTTTATCATCTATATTATCATCGATCAGAAGGTCTGTAAATTTAGGAATTAATAAGAAATATATAAATATTATTACAAAATGTTCTTTTAAAATGCATGTATTAAGGGCACACATCCTAAGAAATTAAGATGTGTATATATAACCATTACTATTAATATAACGTTCTTATTTCTTAATAAATATGTATTATTAACACATACATGAAGATAACCTGTAATAAAGTAGTTTGAATTTAGAATTATATGGATCAATTAGTCACCAAATTAATGATATATTGGATCATTCGTCTTTTTTCTTTTTTTTTTCTAAAATAAATTTATATTAGCAAAAAATCGTTAATAGAGAAATATAAAGATACAGTTGTTGCACACTTAACTGTAAATATACTTAATAGAATAAGTTAAATTTCATAACTTATATACAAATATTGAAATTCGTTAACAAATACATAGATTAAATAACTAAAATATCCTTATTCAATAATATATATAAACTTATACAAGAATGTTAAATGTGACCTAAAATTTATTTATTTAAAATCTTTTTAATCTAGTTGACCAACAAAGTTGTGGGTATCAAATTTTTGCAGTCGAAATTGTTTTTTTGTAAGTTTCAATAATAATGATGTTAAAATGATCGTATTTGAACAATTTATCTAACCGTGTATATATATTCTAATGGAAACTGATACAACTTTTAGTCGGGACAAAACTTTCTCAATCAGATCCAGAATAAAAACAACTTTTATTACCATTTTTAATTACATAGATCAGCAAATCATGTAGAAGTGATCATTTTAACATAAACTTGTGACACAAATTCTTAGCTACTGAATCAATTTGATCCAATGACTTGATTAAAAGTTAATTATTTTTAACACCAACTAAATAATTTTTAAAGCATTAGATTAATATGAAGTAATGATCATGAATTTGTGTCACAAATTCATGATCATTACACAAATTCATTAAAAAACTTATGTTTCTGCGACCATAAGGTAAAACATTTAAATCTATAAAAAATGTTAAAAAACAAACAAACAAGAAATAAACACCCATATAGAAAGTTGGAAAGTACATACAGAAGAAGAATAATCTGCTGATCCATGCGGCCATTAGGTATCCACTTTTGAAAGCAGAGGGCATAGTGGCTAGCAGGTGAAGACTGATCCACCCATTTTTGTCCGTTTCTGAGCTAAAATTTGAAAAGAACTTAGCACATCAGATGGCGGTTGAATATTTCAATTCAAAGCAAAAGCAAACAAGCTAGATGGGCAGAGAAAGAGACCAAAATACTCTCCTCGGATGGCCATGTGCAGCATGGAGACTCCATGCAGTTCTATGGTTTCTTCTTCTAGGGTAGGTATAGGCGGTTTGGAAGGTTCAAGTTTAGCCCTTTTATTATTTGGCGGTGAATGTCTTTCAGCTTTGTGTACGGTATTGTTTCTTTAATTTCATAATTTGTTTCTTTGATCAGTTTTTCAAATGGCTAAAAAGCTAAAAACTTCGTCGCTTTTGTTCTCCCATATGCAACAGCTTTAAATTGCGGGGTTTCGCCTTCGTCATTAATATCCTCAACGAACTTTGTAAGAGTAACAGAAGAAAAAAAGACAGAGCAGTGAATAATAAAAGGACAGAGCAGTGCTGCCGAAAATGCTATTGCATTGATTGTATTGAATGAATAAAACTGTACATGATGCCACTGCTTTATACAAGGAAACAAAGTGTAACAAACCAAAGAATGCTATACAGCTAGCGTAACAACCTGTAACAAACTGAAAATTTACATAATGGTACAAGGACACCTCAGCTATGAATAAGACCATTTGGTAATTTTCCTAAACAATTATCATATGAGGTGTGTCCATCTGATATAGAATGTGGCTGCATATCAACGTCTTTGAGGATGCCACGAGCTGCTGCATTTGCATGAGATGGACTAATGTTGGATTGCTCTAATAAACTTAGTATCTTTATCATTCCCAGAGAGCTCTTTATCGTATTCCACCAGGAGCATTACCGCCTCTAGGTTCACATTGGCAGCAGCCTCATGAAGAGTTGTGTCTCCGTACTCAATTCTTTTCCAAATATGCATACATTGTCATAGAGCCTTCTTTGGCAATACTAAGTAAATTTTCAATTGGCTGTTTACTATTGCTAAAAACTGCCAAGTGAAATGCATTGTCCGTGGCGGCAGATAGAGGATTTAACAAAGCAAAAGGATTATTTTCAAAGAATTTCTTCAGGTAATCCTAATCCTCCTCTAGAGCTGCCTAATAAGGCCCATAATCATCGTCCGTCGTCATGCTCCAATTCAAATACTTCCTTATGGAGGCAAGAAAAGAATTAAAGAAGAATTCAACAAAAACTTTGCTAATTTTTTCTCCTATTAATTTTACCTAATTAGTCAATTGTATAGCTTTGTGTTTCAGGTGGGGGTGATCCAGCTGGTTACACAAATATGATATATAGGGTGCTATACTGCTATTAGTTATTGCGAAGATAAATAATTAGTAACATGTTGCAATACCATCAACCGTTAAAAGAATATCACACAGTGAAGAGACGACGTATGATTTTTTTCCACCTACCATTGTTCAAAAACCCAGACTGGACCAGCTGGTTTGATCGGTCTGATAGGGACCCGATAGCCTCTCCGATCCACTTCAGGTTCTAGAGGAGTTATGCTATATTTCAAATTTATGGGGACTAACTTGTAAAATTTTATGGGTTTTTTGGAAATATTTCAGAACTTTAGGGTCTAACAATTTTTTGGGCATTTTTAAAATAATTTAAAATTTTAGGGACTAATTAATGTATAGGGGTATTTTATAATATACCAAAATTTAAGAGACTCATTTATAATTTCTTAAAAATACTTTTATTGCTGACATCACTGGTTGGACAGGCCAACTCGAGACCCGGTCACCTTGCCTGGTCTCACAACGGGTCGGGTTTTAAAACAAGGCCACCTACTTGAAGATTAATGTTCTCTTCTTAAGTTTATGGTTTATTGTTCAAAACTTAATTAATTACAAATATTTTGTCTCTAAAATATATATATATATAAGAATGTTTAAATTAATATAACATAAAAGTACTTCATTAGAACATCTCTAATGGTGCTCTTTATTTTAAAGAACATCTTTCCTATAAATAAAGAGCATCTTTTTTTATTTCTAAATATAAAGAGCAAAAATTTTATTTAAGTCCAATGGACTCTTTAAATTTTAATTCTTTATTTTGAATTTTCCCATAAAGCATTTATGATTTTAATTTTTCCCCCCTTTTCTTTTCCTAAATTTCTCTCTTTATATTTCATTATTTTCCCTCCATTTTTTTTTGTAAGTTAATAGGAGAGATAATTAATAAATAAAATATATTGAAACTTGTAATTAATTAAAATTATGATAAAGAGTGAGATTTGACTCTTTACATATAAAAAGTCAAACTCACTCTTTAATTTATATTTAAAGAATAAAGAATCTATTGTACGCTTATTTTTATGCATTAACTCTTCATAATAAAGATTTTGACTCATATAAAGAGTCATTTGCAGATGCTCTTACATATGGAAATTAACATTAATTTAAATTCAAAGTACAATTACGGCCAATGGAGTGTATATTATACTATTACTTATTACTAAAAGTATTGGGCGCGTTTGGCTAAGTATTTTTATCCATATGTTGGACCGGATTTTACAAATGTTGTTTGTTTTATTATTTACAGAATCCTGTCCTGATAATTGAATCCTGACATATGTTTTTTTGACCGTTACAGTTTGTTTTTTCATTTTTTTTCACTGCTTCACCATTTCACTTTCTCAATATCATTGCATCCTCACTGCTTCACCATTTCACTTCCTCAGTATCTATCACCAGCTTCGTGCTTCAGTTCTCAGTTGGCATTACCGTTTTCAGTGCTTCACTTTCTCAATATCCATCACCACCATTTCAGTTTCTGATAATCCATTACCAAGTTCAGTGCTTCACTTCCCAGTTTGCATTACCACCATCTCCATTTCTGGTTTCCAGTACCAGCACCGTGAACCCCCAATGCCCTTTGTCACAAACCCACATCCTAACCCAACGTGAATCCACCGTCAACCCGAAAATCCCTCACACACAATCCCACCATAAACCCACCTCAGATCCGCAACCGTGAACCCACCGTGACCCGATCTGTCACACACAACCCCACCGGGACCTGATCTACTCCAAACCAACCCACCCAGAGCACCCACGCACCCACCGTGACCCGATCTACCCCAAACCAACCCACCCTGAGCACCCACTCACCCACCGTGACCCGATCTACCACAAACCAACCCACCCCGAGCACCCAACGCACCACCGCGACCCAATCTACCCCAAACCAACCCACCCCGAGCACCATGCACCACGCACCACTGCGACCCGATCTACCCCAAACCAACCCACCCCGAGCAGCCACGCACCACCGCGACCCGATCTACCCCAAACCAACCCACCTCGAGCACCCACGCACCACTGCGACCCGATCTACCCCAAACCAACCCACCCGAGCACACATGCACCACTGTGACCCGATCTACCCCTAACCAACCCACCCTGAGCACACACGCACCACCGTGAACCCGATCTACCCCAAACCAACCCACCCCGAGCACCCACGCACCCACTGTCACCGTGACCCGATCTGTCGCAAACCCACACCTTGATCTAGATCAAACCGACACCCCAATCTCCATCAAACCCACCTCATATCTGTGTAAAAGGGGAAGCAGTTGCGTTTTGTCTTTGTTTGGCATGAATGGATTGTGAATGCGCATTTTTGTTTTATTTCTCATGAGGCACACGCATGGATGGGTTTTTGTTTTATTTGTAATTGTTTTAATTGGGTTTTTTCCGCAATTAATTGTTTTAATTGTGTTTTTGTTTCAATTGAGTTTTTATTTTATTAGGCAATTGGCATAGAATTGTTTTAATTGGGTTTTTATTTTATTCGGCAGTTGGCACAGAATTGTTTTAATTGGGTTTTTTGTTTTGTTTGACAGCTTTTTAATCTTGCGTACACACGGATCCCTTTAATTGTATTTGATGTTTATTTGACTCAGAGAAGGGAAAGAGACCCACGACGTATCCAAATCAAGTTTGTAAGTTTCCATTACCTATTTGTTTTCAAGACACCGAGCTGCTATTTTTTTCATTTTTTTATTGGAAATAATTTGCATTAATACTGTTTTTTTTCTTTTCATTAATCCTTTTAATTTGGACTTTAATAATGTGTTTTGTATTTGGTTGACTCAAATATTTTATTCCGGTTTCACTAATTGATTTATTTGTTCTGTAGATTCGACATCGTTCTTTAATCATAACCAGAAATTACGCTCATATGCACAGATGTCAGCATAATTTGTCTCGACGTCATAGGATTGATTATTACTTGCAACAGAGGCGAAAGTTTCGACGTTTTTCCAGACTTGGAGTTCGTCATACACCCTGTTGGTCGACATTGTCTGTATCTGTATCTGTATCTGTATCTGTATCTGTATCTTCCCCTGCATTGACGTCTTCAAGCAGTGTCGGATCGAACGAGGTATAATTTTATATGTGTTTAGTTGATTACGTTAACATGTGAGTATTATATTTTGTAATGTGATTGGTGATTCATATGGTGCCCCAATGTTGGTTGTCCCTCACCGTACTGTCCTTAGATGGGTGATTCTGTGGCCTGGTCCGCTGAGATGACCCACAAATTTCTGGTCCTGTTATCTGAGCAGGCCAAAACTTCACATGGTGCAATAAAAACAGCTGATTACCAAGAAATGTTGGACGACATATCATCACTGGCTGGCAGGAGACTCAATGTGACACAATTAACCTCTAAGTTCTTTCGCCTGCGAAAACTTTATCAAGCATGGTGGAAATTACTGCAACACACAGGGTTCGGGTGGGATCAGGAGTCACAAAGTCCAATGTGTCCTGTTGAGGTTTGGCAAGAATATGTCAAGGTAAATTTTCATATTTTTTAACTATTATTATTCAACGTCATTGTAAATATACACATTTTTTTCAGACTGCTAAATATTAATATATTATTCTTTTAACTTACCAGCAAAACCCACTGGCGCAACAATTTTACCACAAGGGACTTCCTCACAAGGAACTTTATGAAATAATATTTGAGAAGCAAACTGCCACTGGAAGATATGCGTACACATCTACATCCCAACAGGTGGAGACCTCCAGTTATTCCAATCCCAGCGTGGTTCCTATGGATGATAGTGACTTTGAACTTGATCCTAATCGTTTGACAGGGGAAAAACGGCCAAACACATCTGGCCATGGAAGAGTGAGAAATCGGAGGCATAGAAGGGGGCCGGGACATTCAATTGTGGATGCCATTTTTAGCTTGACGGAGGAGCTTGCGGACAAGCGGACAATGGGATCCAGGGCTTCCAATTGCAGTGCAGATGAGAGGGAAGAAGAGAACACCACTG
Organism: Pistacia vera; assembly: GCF_008641045.1. Classification (NCBI taxonomy): domain Eukaryota; kingdom Viridiplantae; phylum Streptophyta; class Magnoliopsida; order Sapindales; family Anacardiaceae; genus Pistacia; species Pistacia vera. The sequence goes on along the minus strand of NW_022195314.1, from coordinate 551,126 downwards.
CTCCATCTGATCCTTTCTCCATGAGCAATTGTATTGACATCATGACGGCCATGCAAGTACTGACACAGTTTTATCTGCCGGCTACACGTATTTATATGAAAATCCAGGGTGGCGGGAGATATTTGTGAAACTCCCACTGGAGGAAAAGGCTAACTGGATTCTTACAAATTTTTTCAATAATTAGTAGATGACACTATATTTCATAATTGTTTGGCAACAATTTTGTATGCGTCAGTGGGCAGTTGTCATTACAATTACAATTTATAACGCTATTGTATAAACTTATTTATGTGATATTGTAATGTGTAAACACTGTTTTAGATTGTCATTGCAATTAAATATTGACTGTTATATTTTGCTAAGTAGTACAACAACTATTAATTGTTGATAAATGTTTTGCAAACGTGTAGGTTTAAATAGCATCGTCTAGCCGTACAGAAAGAATACGACGTGCTACAGATGAGAGGGACGAAGAAGAAATACTGACAGATATAGCCATTGCACTATGCGGTGTTGCCGCGTTAGAAGCAAGTCGACCTCAACCACGACATACATCTGTATTAACTGGTCATCAGTACATGTTGGAAGTACTCAACGGTCATTCTGACAGGATCTATGACAAGTGTCGAATGGACAAAGACTGTTTTACATTGTTATGTGAAATTTTGTCCGATCAAGGCAACTTGCAACCAACCAGGAGGACGAGTTTGGAAGAACAAGTTATGATATTTCTAACAATCGTTGGAAAAAATGAGACAATCAGAACAATGATGGAGGATTTCCAACATTCGGGTGAGACGATCTCTACACATGTTACCGCAGTTTGTGACGCTATATGTGAGTTGAAGACAAAGTTTATCAGACCACCTGACTTCAATGATGTTCCATGGGAAATATCAGCCAACAGAAAATAGTATCCTTTCTTTAAGGTACTGGTTCATTATATTTGCTATTAGTAGATAGTTAAGTTCATTGTGTTATTAATTTGTTTAGTAGGTTAATATTAGTTAAATGCCCCATTTTCATGATAGGACTGTATTGGAGCCATGGATGGCACACATGTATACGCTTCGGTTCCACGTGAATTTGCCGATAGGTACCGGAATCGCAAAGGATCGATGTCACAGAATGTAATGGCTGTATGCGACTTTAACATGGTGTTCACTTATGTTGTTACTGGATAGGAAGGATCTGCGCATGATTCAAGAGTTTTAAATTCAATTATTGATGATCCTAATTCTGGATTCCCACATCCTCCACCAGGTATAAGTATTTTCTTAACGTATTATAGCGTATTACCTCCACTGTTGAGGCCCTGTAATTCAAATAAAATGTCTGATATTATTACATGGAAATACTATTTGGTTGATGCGGGTTATCCAACTAGAGATGGGTTCCTCGCCCCTCATAGGCGAGTGGCTTACCATATTTCTGATCACCACTGTAATCGAAGGGGGCCACAAGAGTTGTTTAATTATAGACATGCTTCACTCCGCAATGTTATCAAGAGAACCTTTGGTGTTTTGAAAAGACGGTTCCGTATTCTAAATGGAATGAACAATTATCCGTTGGACAAACAAGGGAAGATTGTTATGGCATGTTGTGTACTTCATAATTTTATAAGAATGTACAATATGGACGACCGTATCTTCGAACAAACCAATAATAGTACGAGCAATGAGCAAGTATATTGTGATCGTCAAAATGGGGCAGAATATGGCTAAAATGGAGAAGGACCGAGTCAACCGCAACAAGGTATTATAGATAACATGACGACGGTACGGGATAGCATAACGAATGCACTATGGGCAGCACAGTGGACCATGTCATAGTTGTTAATGGGGTATACGTGTAATAATGATTGTAAGGGTTGATAATTAGTATTTTTGTCATATATGTATTAATGTAATGTTTTTAAACAGTTGGATTAATACTTGAAATTAATATGAGTTTTTGTTTTTTAACATATACGGGTAACAAAATTACCAGTAAAATATTTAGTATTATTAAAATGTAACTTGATAAGTTATATATATAATAATACATTATTTTAACAAAATACAATAAAATATTATATTAATAAATCATTTATAAACAAATATATTAATCAAATATTCAACACAAATATCAAGGTCAAAATACTCTACCAAACACATATTCTGAAAATCCTAATCTCGTAATCATAACTCTATCCAACTATCTAATGCTATCCCCAAAATCCTATCCAAAATACTAAACCAAACGCACCCATTAATAAGTTGAAAGAAAACTTTAACAAAATTAAAAAAATATAATAAAGTTAACCGTGTGAGTCTTATAACTAACCCCAGCTCAAAGTTGTAATATTTGAAATTGAAAAAAATAACATTAGAGATGTAAAAGAAACCCGACATACGCTAAGCTCGGGCATATGTTATACCTGGGACTGGGCCGGGCTTCTCTAGGCTCAGATATATCATATAAAGTTTTGAAATTTACTATAGCCTCTGGAAAATAGTTTTAACCCTCGAAAAACTACATTTGATAACAGCTTTTATAAATTAAAATTTCAAAAAACCCTCTATAAAAACTCCCTACAACTACCTTATGTGAAATAAAATATTAAATAGTCCCCTCATAGGATTATAGGAAAAATCTCAAAAAATTAAACTCCGGCCGAAAGCCAGTGTAGGAGCGGCCCGAGTATTAGAAACCGAAACTTTTCCCAAAGCCCTAACTCAAGATTTTTAAAAATTTGATTTTGACTTGAAATCTCTAGTTTTGGAAAAACAAACATTCCAGTATCTAACCATTTTACTACACCAATTGAGTTGGCTCAGCCCGCTTCAAATGCCCACCCAACATTACCAACAGACAACATTGGGAGCAATTTGGATTATTAAACAAAACCTTGAAAAGTAATGCAATGGGAAACTCTTTTAAATTCAAAGTTTATAAAAACACAGAAAATTTTATATATATGATAAAGAATTAGTAATCTTTTAACAATTTTTAAATATATATAGTGTGAGAGCTTTCCAATCTAACTTGAGTTCAACTATGGTTGAAGTGCTTCACGCATTAGAAAGTGAGGAGAGAGGAGATTAAGAGACACACCACAAGTAGCCTGCTGGAAGATAAATGTTTGAGGATAAAAACTTCAACTACACAACTGAAATTATATTCAGTTATTTTAGAGATAATTTGGCTGTTTGGGAACATTGACTTTCAGAAAACAACTGAAAGTATTATATAGAAAGCATTAGTACCACTCTATTAACAGTTTGTGTGTGTGTATATATATACTTGAAAGTGTATATACCTGAGAGGTTTTCCGATTATGGCTGAATTTATTCACAAGTGGGTGCATTTGGTACAATATTTTTATTCATATTCTCAACCGGATTTTAGAGATAGCGTTTGGTTCAATATTTACACAATGGAATCTTGAAAATAAAATCTTGACAGTTTTATGACCGTTTGAAGACAGTTGCAGTCCTCCTTTTAATTCACGGTTTCACTTTTCTTCTTCACTGCTTCTTCACTTCACCATTTCAGTTGACATTACTAGCTTCTTCACTGCTTCTTCACTTCAGCATTTCAGTTTACATTACCAGCTTCTTCACTTCACCATTTCAATTTGCATTACCAGCTTCTTCACTGCTTCTTCACTTCACCATTTCAGTTTGCATAACCAGCTTCTTCACTGCTTCACCACCGTCAGTTTGCATTACCATTTTAGTTGCCAAAGGATCGTCACAACCCCACCGCAACCACTGATGGACAACTCAGATCTATCACCATCAAGCCACAAACCATCCGATCGTGACAACCCCACTAAAACCACTGACAGAGGACTCAGATCTATCACCGTCAAGCGACAAACCATCCGATTGTGACAACCCCATCGCAAACACCGACGGACGACTCAGATCTATCACCGTCAAGCCACAAACCATCCGATTGTGACAACCCCATCGCAACCACTGACGGACCACCACGAATACCCACCGTTAAGCCACAAACCCTCCAATCGTTCATCGTTAATCCAAAAACCTGTCAAACCCTCAGATCGGTCACCGAAAATATCTGATTTCTATGAAGGGAACAACGTGAACTAGAAAGGACTGTTTTGGAATTTTTTTTTTGCAGCTTTGTAAATGTGTTGTTTGTATTATGTGCACGTGAATTTGTTTGGTGTTGGAGTTTGCGAATGAGTTTAATCTATTGTTTTTTTTTTGTTTTTGTTGCAGGTTTATAATCTGTTATAGCGTGAATTTATTCAGAGAAGGGAAGGACTATGTTGAATTTTTTTTTTTGTAGGTTTGTAAATATGTTGTCTGTATGATGTGCACGTGAATTTGTTTGGTGCTGGAGTTTGCAAATGAGTTTAATCTGTTTTTTTTTTTTTCTTTTTGCAGGTTTATAAATCTGTTGTAAATAGACCCGTTGGCTTTTGCGAATCCAGTTAGCTTCTGTGAAGACACCCAAAGCAATTGTACTTATTTCTATTTTAATTTTGCCATTGTTAGTACTTTTTTTTCCTTTTAACACATGCGTCAAAAAATTGCACAGCTTCATATGTTCTGTATGTAATGGATAAATTTTGGGAGTAAAAAATTATTGGATTATTAGAAACATTTTTTTTCGGATTTCACTAACTAATATATTGGTTCTGTAGATTCGACATCGTTTTTTAATCGTAACAACAAATTATGCTCATACGCACAGATGTCAGTATAATTTGTCTTGACGTCGTAGGATTGATTACTACTTGCTGTAGAGGCGAACGTTTCAACATTTTTCCAGACTTGGAATTCGTCATACACCTAGTTGGTCGACATTTTCTGTATCTGCCCCTGCATTAACGTCATCAAGCAGTGTCAGATTAAACGAGGTATAAGTTTATCTATGTTTACTTGATTACCACCACATGTTAGTATTATATTTTGTAATGTGATTGGTGATTCGTATGGTGTCCCAATGTTGGTTGCCCATCACCGTACTGTCCTTAGATGAGTGATTTTGTGGCCTGGTTCGCTGAGATGGCCCACAAATTTCTGGTCTTGTTATCTGAGCGGGCCAAAACTTTACACGGTACTGCAATAAAAACAACAGATTACCAGGAAATGTTGGACGACATATCATTAGTGGCTGGCAGGAGACTCAACGTCACACAATTAACCTCTAAGTTCTTTTGCCTGCGAAGAGTATATCAAGCATGGCGGAAATTGCTACAACACACGGGGTTCGGGTGGGACCATGAGTCACAAAGTCCAATGTGTCCCATAGACGTTTGGCAAGAATATGTCAAGGTAAATTTTCATCTTTTTTAACTAATATTAATCAGCGGCACCGTAATTGTACGCATTTTTTTTCGGACCGCCAAATATTAATATATTATTCTTTTAACTTACCAGCAAAACCCACTGGCGCAACAAATTTACCACAAGAGACTTCCTCACAAGGAGCTTTGTGAAATCATATTTGAGAAGCAAACTGCCACTGGGAGATATGCGTACACATCTACATCTCAACCGGTGGAGACCTCCACTTATTCCAATCAAGGCGAGGTTCCCATGGATGTTAGCGACTTTGAACCTGATCCAGATCGGACGACAAGGGAAAAACAGCCAAACACATTTGGCCATGGAAGAGCGAGAAATAAGAGGAATAGAAGCAGCCCAGGACAATCACTTGCGGATGTCATTGGTAGATTGACGGACGAGCTTGTGGAGAAGCGGACAATGGGATCGAGGTCTAGCAATCGTAGTGCAGATGAGAGGGATAAAGAGAACACCAGTGCTCCATCTGATCATTTTTCTATGAGCAATTGTATTGACATCATGACGGCCATGCAAGTACCCACACAGTTTTACCTGTTAGTTGTCAAGTACTTATATCAAAATCTAGGGTGGCAGGAGATATTAGTGAAACTCCCGCCCACGGAAAAGGCTAACTGGATTTATAATGACTTTCCCAATTTCCTAAGTTTTTGGCAACAATTTTGTATGCGTCAGTGGGCACTTGTCATTACAACTATAATTTATAACGTTACTGTAGGAACTTATTAATTGTGGTACTGTTTTATGTGATATTACATGTTTCAACCCCGTTTTGGATTGTCATTAGAATTAAATATTGACTGTTATATTTTGCTAAGTAGTACAACAACTGTTAATTGTTGATCAATGTTTTGCAAATGTGCAGGTTTAAATGGCGTTGTCTAGCCGTACAGAAAGAAGACAATGTGCCATAGATGACAAAAAAGAAATACTGACAAATATAACCATTGCACTCTGCGGTGTTGCCCCGTTAGAAGCAAGTGGGCGTGAACTACGACATATATCCATATTAATTGGTCATGAGTACATGTTGGAAGTACTCAATGGTCATCCTAATAGGATCTATGACAAGTGCCGCATGGACAAAGACTATTTTACATACTTATGTGAAATAAATTGCGACCAACCAGGAAGACGAGTTTGGAAGAACAAGTTATGATATTTCTAACAATTGTTGGAAAAAATGAGACAATCAGAACTATGATGGAGGATTTCCAACATTCGGGTGAGACGATCTCTAGACATGTTGGCGCAATTTGCGACGCTATATGTGAGTTGAAGACAAAGTTTATCAGACCACCTGACTTCAATGATGTTCCATGGGAAATATCAGCCAACAGAAAATATTACCCTTTCTTTAAGGTACTGGTTCATTATGTTTTCTATTAGTGGATAGATAAGTTCATTGTGTTATTAATTTTGATAGTCGGTTAGTATGAGTAAAATTAAATTTTTATGATAGCACTATATTGGAGCCATGGACGGCACACATGTATACGCTTCGGTTCCATATGAATTTGCCGATAGATACCAGAATCGCAAAGGAACGTTGTCACAGAATGTAATGGCTATATGCGACTTTAGGATGATGTTCACTTATGTCGTTACAATCTGCGCATGATTCAAGAGTTTTAAATTCAATTCTTGATAATCCTAATTCTGGATTCCCACATTCTCCACCAGGTATAAGTATTTTCTTGACGTATTATAGCGTATTTGCTCCACTGTTGAGGCCCTATAATTCAAATAAAATGTCTGATATTATTACATGGAAATACTATTTGGTTGATGCGAGTTATCCAAATAGAGATGGGTTTCTAGCCCCTAAGCAAGTGGCTTACTATATTTTTGATCACCGCTGTAACCAAAGGGAGCCACAAGAATTGTTTAACTATAGACATGCTTCACTCCGCAATGTTGTCGAGAGAACCTTTTGTGTTTTGAAAAGACGGTTCCGTATTCTGAATGGAATGAACAATTACCTGTTGGACAAACAAGGGAAGATTGTTATGGCATGTTGTGTACTTCATAATTTTATCAGAATGTACAAGATAGACGACCGTATCTTCGAACAAACCAATAATAGTACGAGTAATGAGCAAGTATATTGTGATCGTCAAAACAGGGCAGAATATGGCCGAAATGGAGAAGGACCGAGTCAACTACAACAAGGTATTATAGACAACATGACAACTGTATGGGATAATATAACGAATACACTGTGGGCAACATAGTGGACCATGTCGTAGTTTTTAATGGAGTATACGCGTAAGAATGATTGTAAGGGTTGATAATTAGTATTTTTTGTTATATATGTATTAATGTGATGTTTTTAAATAGTTGGATTAATACTTGAAATTAATATGAATTTTTGTTTTTTAATATTTACTGGTGACAAAATTACCAATAAAATGTTTAATATTATTAAAATGTAAATTGATAAGTTATATATATAATAATACATTATTTTAACAAAATGAACCAAAATATTATATTAATAAAAAAAATATATCAATCAAATATTCAACACAAATATCTAAGTCAAAATACTCTATCAAATACATATTCTTTAAATTATATTCCCATAATCATAACCCTACTTAACTATCTAATATTATTCTTAAAATTTTATCTAAAATAATAAATCAAGCGCAACCTTTAAGTTTTTTTTTTTTTTAATTATTCATAATCAAACGTTTGATAAAGATCTTCTTCACGACACATGAAAGGCGCGAAATTGGGTCCACGATCAAGCTAGAGACAATGATTGTGTACTTAGATTTTAGATTGTAATTAATGGTGCCTCCTTTATTGAGCTTTTTTTTATCCGTTCGATTGGCATTTGTTTCCATGGATCTCTAACTAAGATTTAATAAAAAAAGATTTTAATCCCTTTTAATTATAAATAGTAAAGAGGCCCGTTGACTGGCTCTCATGCTCGTGTATTTGTCGTTAGTGGAAAGGGAGAGAAAAGGTGTTTGAATTAGGTAAGTAACAATTGTGTTTCGAAAAGGAAAATTTATGGTACTATCAGGTATTACCATGATAAATACATTCAAATCTTTTTATAATGGTATTTTTTATAGAAATAATTTGTATGTAATTATAAAAAATAATGGTCCTAACTTAAACCAATTATAAATAAAAATAAATTTTATATTAAAATAAGTTATAATTTTTATAGGTCTTATCTTAAAGAATTTGTCTTTGTATAATAATAATTATTTGTATATTGCAATATGTCATATTAAAGATTTAAGATTAAATAAAATATTTATTTAAAATTGTTTGGGATAATAATTTATACTTTAAAGTTGTTACCACTCTGAATTTATAGTTATGTAATAACTCACCAGTACAAACGCTAACATAGATACCTTGTTGAAGCTCAAATATTTCATATATTATTTTTAATATCTATCGTTCTATTAATCACATTAGATACAACGATAGATAGGGAAGAAAAAAAATATGATGATTTTTTTTTATATTAATCTGCTGCAATCAAAGAGACCAAAAAAGAAATTCCAAAGCAAAGCAACATCCAACACATCAGATAAATCACAAGCAATAAAACAGATAATAAACTGAAAGTAAAAGGACACAATGATTTATAATGGTTCGATAATCACACAAATTACCTACATCCACTCTTCAGGGCAATAAGCAGATTTTACTATGAGAATAGAGAACCTTACAGAGATTTACGCTCACCCTTTACACAATGCACAAAACCCTTGTGTAAAACCCAGATCTCCTCACCTCTCATACACACCACACAATAACCAACATTAGGGACAGATTTATACACAAGTGAAAGCATAAGGAAAAATCCAGCTAAGACCTATCACCACTGTTTGATTTCATCAACGTTCTTCAAATTTCCAGCGCATCTAGAGATTCGTAACAAACTTTCTCTCTCTGTTAACCAAGAGAGAAAGCTCGAGAAAACGAAATGAGCAAAACCTAATTTGGATTAGGTTTATTGAAGACTAGATATGACAGATTTGCCCCTTAGTCTTTAACATAATAACTTTGACTACCCTAGTTATATTTTGACTTCCACGTGGGCATAGGTCAATTGTCACATCACAACAAATCTCCACCTTGACATTTGATCATTGCCCTTCCTTACTGCCCTGGAACTTCTTCTAATTTTCTTCAATGTGCAGAAGGCTCTTAAAGAGCCTTAACTTCTCCAAAATAACAGATTTAGTGAACATGTCTACTGGGTTTTCTCTTCCAAGAATCTTCTCCACCTTAACGGCTTTATCTTCAATTAGATTTCTGATAAAATGCAACCTAACATCAATGTGTTTTGATCTCTTATGAAAAACTTGATTTTTGCATAGAAAAATTGCACTTTGGCTGTCACTCTTGATTGGAACCAGTTGCTGGTTCAATCCCATTTCATCAAGCATTCCCTTAAGCCACATTGCTTCCTTGATAGCCTCTGTAATAGCAACATATTCTACTTCCATAGTTGAAAGAGTAACTATTGCCTGCAGGTTAGCCTTCCAACAAACCAGATTATTCCAAAAAGAAAAACAGAAACCAGTCATGGATTTTCTATTGTCTACATTTCCTGCATAATCAGCATCGACATATCCTATAATGATATTCCCCTGATTTTTCCCCCTGCTGTAAACAATACCAGTGGCCAGTGTACCCCTTAAATACCTAAACACCCATTTTACAGCATCCCAATGACTCTTCCCAAGATTACTCATAAACCTACTTACAGAACTAACTACAAAGGCTAAATCTGGTATGGTACAATTCATCAAATACATCAAGCTCCCTATCACATTTGCATACGGGATGCAAGCCATTTCCTTCATTTCTTCTTCTGTTTTTGGGCATTGTACTGCACTGAGTTTAAAGTGTTGTCCTCAAGCTATTTTGACAGGTTTGGAATCACTCATGTTAAATTCCTTATGACTTTTCCAGCATATTTTTTCTGTGACAACATCAGTTTTCCATGTTTTCTATCCCTTTCAATATTCATTCCTAGGATCTTCTTAGGTTGCCCTAAGTCTTTCATTTCAAATTGTCTACTCATCTCTCCTTTGAATCTAGAAATTTCAGAAAGATCTTTACAAGCTAAAAGCATATCATCCACATACAAGGCCAAATAAATGTAGCACTCACCATACAAGCACTTAAAGTAAAAACAACCATCAAAGCTATTTTGAATAAAACCAGCATTCACCATAAAATAATCAAATTTCCTATACCACTACCTAGGTGATTGCTTTAATCCATACAAAGATTTTTTCAACAAATAGACTTGGTTTTTAGACCCCTTTTCAAACAACTCAGGCTGCTCCATCAGAATTCTTTCTTTTAAATCACCATTTAAGAAGGCTGTTTTGATGTCTAATTGCACTAATTCTAAACCAAACTGAGCTACCAAGGATAAGAGAATTTTGATAGTGGTGTGTCTCACAACTGGTGAGAAAATTTCATTGTAGTCTACTCCTTCAACCTGTGTGAAACCTTTGGCTACCAACCTAGCTTTAAACCTAGGTGCTTCTACCTCTGGTATACCTTCTTTTCTTTTGAAAACCCATTTACACTTAACCACCATACTGCCTTCAGGGTTGTTAACAAGAATCCAGGTTTGATTTTTAATTAGAGAATCATACTCTTCCTGCATGGCCAATTTCCATTCCTTAGAATCTTTACTAATCATGGCTTCCTTAACAGTTCTAGGTTCATCATCAATCTCTTCAGCAACTTGAAGAGCAAATGCTACCATGTTAGCATGTGAGTACCTCCTAGGTAGTCTAATTTCCCTTCTTTCTCTATCTCTAGCTAGTTGATAATTTTGTAAGTCATTTCCATCAAAATCATTATCATCATTATCACCTAAGCTAGGTTCATCCTCCTGGGTATGAGAATCTGAAACAGAGTCTGAAACAGGATTGTTCAGATTTGGAATATCTCCACCTAGATCCAGATTAAACACCTCTGTCCTATCTGCATTGTCACTCTCTTCCTGACTCAAACCACCCAACTCATCCTCATTAAACCTCACATCTCTGCTGATAATACACTTTTTCCCTCCAATATCCCAACATTTGTAACCCTTAATGCCATAAGGATATCCTAAGAAAATGCACCTAATAGCCCTTTGTTGTAACTTATCTGTTTTTTCATGAACAAAAACAGTGCAGCCAAAAACCCTAAGGTTACTATAATTTGCAGGATGCCCAGACCATTTCTCCATGGGTGTTTTTAAACTAATAGTTGAGAAAGGTATTCTGTTAATTAGGTAAATAGAAGTAAGGGCAACCTCTGCCCAAAACTTGGTAGGTAACTTAGAACAGGATAATAGGCTTCTAACCTTTTCTAGAATAGTCCTATTCATTATTTCTGCTAAACCATTCTGCTGGGGTGTGTGTCTTACTGTTCTATGCCTCAGAATTCCACTTTCCCTACACAGATTATCAAACTCTTCATTGATAAATTCTAACCCATTATTAGTTCTAAGTTTCCTGATTTTCTTCCTAGTTTGATTTTCTATCATGATCTTCCAATCTTTGAATTTCCTAAAGGCCTATCCCTTAGTTTTCAAGAAATAAATCCATACCCTCCTAGAGTAATCATCTATGATGCTAATGAAATATCTACAATCTCCCAAAGATTGATATTTAGCTAGTCCCCACACATCTGAATGGATATAATCTAAAATAGCCTTAGAACAGTAGTTTCCCACACTAAACCTAATTATGTTCATCTTCCCATAAATGCAATGATCACAGAAATCCAACTTCTCTACTTTATCTCCTCCTAGAACCTTTTGCTTACCAAGCTCAAGTAATCCTTTTTCACTAACATGCCCTAACCTCCTATGCCATAAAGTTGTCCTATTAGACTTCTGAGATAAGGATACAGTTATTGTTCCAGTGATGGTTGAACCATTTAGAATGTATAGCCCATTCCTCATCTTACCCTTCATTACAACTAAAGACCCTTTAGTTACTTTAAGGACACCACCTTGAGCCTTATAGCTATAGCCAATTGAGTCTAGACTTCCTAGAGAAACTAAATTTCTTTTTAGCTCTGGTATGTATCTAACATCTGTGAGCCATTTTGAACTTCCATCATGCAAATTTAGCCTTACATGTCTTATTCCTAAGACTCTACAAACTGCATTATTGCCCATCAAAACCTTTCTAGACTCTAGTTTCTTAAAGTTTGACAGAAAACTCCTATTTGGAGTCATGTGGAAAGAACAACCAGAATCAAGTACCCATTCAGCATCAGTTTCATTTTCAGAAGCTCTTAACACATCAGAACTCTCATAACCATCAGAAGCTATATCTACACTCCCACTAGCATCATTTTCCCTTGATTTTTTCTTCCTATCAGGACATTCCCTCTTAAAATGACATTCCTTATGACAGTGAAAACATTTTCTAATGTATTTGAACTTAGATTTTGATCTACCCCTGAAACTCCCCTTCTTGTGGCCTTTCTTTTCAGGTCTTCCTCTCACATAAAACCCCTCACCATCTAGTTTACCTTCCCTTTTAAATTCAGCATCCTTAGCAGTAATTGCTACCACTACTTCATCTAGTTTAAAAGATTTGAGGGTGTCCACAAAATTTGAAAAGATTTTAGGAAGGGAGTTAATAAGAATCACTGCTTGATCTCCATCCTCAACCTTAACGTTAAGCCCTTATAGATCCTGTACAAGTTTCATAAAGTCATTAATATTTTCTCCTAATATTTTCTTTTCATCCGTTTTAAAACTTAACAGTTTCTGTTTTAAAACTAACCTATTAGGAGAAGACTTTGACAGGTATAGAGAGTCTAGTTTTTCCTAAATTTCAGCTGGTGTGGTCATTTTCTTAACTTCTCTTAAGACCTTATCCCCTAAACCTAGGATTAAGGTACTATAGGCTTTATCTAACAGGTCTTTCTTCTCCTTCTCAGACAGGGAGTCTGGTAAACTATCCTCACCCTTTAAAGTATTAGACAGTCCATCCTTAACTAAGATAGCCCTCATTTTCATCTTCCACAATCCGAATCATTATCCCCTGTGAATTTCTCCACCTCAAACTTAGACATTTTCTAGGTTCCTAGCCTTCACAGATGCCCAGAGTATAAAAGCCCCAAATTACCCGAGACTAAAAAGAAACCTTAAAATTGTAGCTATAAACAGAAAACCAGATCTAAGCCTAGATGCTTCAGATTCGCAAAAGATCTCTCAACCTAGAATAAACCCTAGGTGCTAGAATTAGAACCTTGCTCTGATACCACTTGTTGCAATCAAAGAGACCAAAAACAAAATTCCAAAGCAAAACAACATCTAACACAGCAGATAAATCACAAGCAATAAAACAGGACACAATGATTTATAGTGGTTCGGTAATCAAATAGATTACCTACATCCACTCTTCAGGGCAATAAGCAGATTTTACTATGAGAATAGAGAACCTTACAGAGATTTATGCTCACCCTTTGCACAGTGCACAATACCCCTCTATAAAACCTAGATCTCCTCACCTCTCATACACACCACACAGTAACCAACATTAGTGACAGATTTATACACAAGTGAAAGCATAAGGAAAAATCCAGCTAAGACCTACCACCACCGTTTGATTCCATCAACGCTCTTCAAATTTCCAGCGCATCCAGAGATTCGTAACAAACTTTCTCTCTCTGTTAACCAAGAGAGAAAGCTCGAGAAAACAGAATGGCCAAAACCTAATTTGGATTAGGTTTATTGAAGACTAGATATGACCGAATCGCCCCTTAGTCTTTAACATAGTAACTTTGACTAGCCCGGTTATATTTTGACTTCCACGTGGGCATAGATCAATTGCCACATCACAACATAATCCACCGTGGTCGTTGCAATGTGTCGCAAGTGATATATTATTAAACGTTAATGGAAGTGGTAATGGTGTTTTGTTTGAAAGAGTTTATGTTTTTTTTTTAATGATGTTGGGTGCGCCAGCTAAATCGAGTTACGTTGGAAATTGATATGATTGTTAAAATATTAATGAGATATAAGATGTGGGATGATGGAGGAAATAATAAATAATATTATATATAAAAAAAACTATATACAAACTATTTTTAAGTTATTCAATCATTTTATATATTTAAAAATTATAAAAACAGGCTTTTGTAGATTTTAGGGTTAAAAACTGCTTTGGAAAGTCAATTACAAAAATACCCTTTGCATAAACAATATAAACTTAAATAAGAACCTAATTCATTAAATAAATAATTAGTAATTTATTTATAAATTTAAAAATATTAAAATGATAGGAAGTTGTCAATCAACGCTGATCTACAAACAAAAATTAAAATTTACAAAAGCCTATTTTAATAATATAATTTATAATTAAAAAACCCATTTTAGACTTTTGACATGTATCATACATACTCACTTAAAATAGAAGCAATCCACAAATTAAACAAAATAAATTTATAGATTATATCTAAAAGTTTGCGCATACATGATTATAGGACAAATCACTAACAATCACTTGAATTTGATATTTCAACAATCAATTAACAGCTTCCTGACCTGTCAAATGCTAACTTAATTAACAAAGAGTAAACTAACTTTTTTTCATCCAAATAATGGCTTAATAACACTTTTTCACCTATAGCTTTTTAAAATACCACTTTATTACCTAAATTTATATTCTGTTTTTTATTCCAATATGGTTACAACTTCACACCACCTCCATTCTCTTCCCTGATCATCACTTACTAAAACCCCTCAAACCTTACTCCCGCCAACCCAACCAATCACTAGCAACCGAGCGATTAGGGTTTGCATAATTGCCCTTCCCAAGTCAAATTCAGATCAATCTCAACCACCAAAATCCAATCTTCCACCATCAAAAGATTCATCAACCTCCTCTCTTCAAAAGCTCTAACAGCCTAGACCAAGTTTATTCTTTGTTCACAGTCGGACTATAAATTTGAATAGTAAAATAGCATTTTAAAAGTCGGTGGATAGAAATGTATCATTATGTCATTATTTGAGTGGGACAAAGTCATTAACTAATTAACAATAGACTAAAACGTAATTTGACTCGGCAAACTAATAAATATACAAGCCTTTAATTAAATTCCAATACAGGTCTCTTGCATTGGTGACATATCAGCCTCCTTTACCATTTCAAGCAACTTATATAAATGCCTCATACTAGGGGTCCAGTCTCATGATCATCATTCTTCTTATAACATTGAAACTTGGTCGCCAGCCACTTCTTAAACTGTTTACCACGAAGATCCTTCTTAATCCACCTATAAAACTTGAGCAAAGTTAACTGAAAAGCAACATACATGGGGAATTGCGTGAGTGCAAATATGCTGACCGGAAGAAATGCGGCAGTGTAAATGAGAGTGGTGGTCCAACGTGGCTTTTCGAAACGAACGATCAGCAATAATGTTGCCGCAAATGCAAGCATTGTTGTAGTCAAAGCAACGAAGAGCAAGGCAAAGCCTATTGTCAGTTTTCGAGGAAGCCTGTGAATAAATTCTTCATAATGAAAAGGTGACGTGAGGACGGACAAGAACATCACCACCGAGGTCAAGGAGCAGGCTAAAGCAACCACGTCCATGACTGTGAAAATCAAGAAGAAATTGTTGTTGAGGAAGACTGGATAGCCTTTCTCATTGGAACCTCCAGGTACGGTGTAGGCAGCTGCGAAGACAACGGTGGCAACAAGAACAGACACTGCAGAGCAAGATTGAGAAGTCTCTTTTATCCATTTCTGTGCTTCCTCCAGGAGTTCATGGTGCTTCATATCGAAAACTTCTTTGCTAGTTTTTTTATACTCTGAATCTCGCGACATGAGGAAGTGGGGTGGCGTCATCTTCTCTACACGCTGCATATATAAACATATAGCAATATTTATTAATTTGTTCTTAAATCAGCCACTGCCACCGCAATTATTTTCTTTAAAATATTATGCTTTTGCTGTTTGAAAGTTTCATTGTTAATTATCGGATTCGAATAATGAATAAAATTTAAAATACAAAAGATATTTACATATGTATACCCTGAGAACACAGGTTATTTTTTAATCCATACATGAATAAAATCCTTGAAGTAGGATAAAGATGGGCTTACTTTGTACCACTTTAGCTCTTCTTGCAGTTCGTATACAGGTCCTGCAGGGTGAATTTCTCTACTGTCATCCCTCGTGTTTGCCGCATGGTGTAAAATGGTGTAGCCATTTTTGTCAATCCCTCGGACTAACCTTATCATTGGTATCTTCATCCTTTTCACATGATCAAATATCTTCTTCTGACGGTGCTTAATGGCCACATGCAATATGTTCTGCTTTAGATGATTCTTATGCTCAATTAATTGGGGGCCGAATTTAAGTATCTCTTTGACAATCTTTATTATTCCTTTTTCAGTTGCCATAAACAAAGGGCTTGGCTTAGAATCTTCTTCAATCGGTGCTCTAGCTTGAATATTTCCTTGTTCATCAGCATCAGGTGATGACATTGTTCGGATGACTTCTGCAATCCATGAATCATCTTCTTCTGTTAGGCTCTTGGCAAGCCTAGAAGCAAGTTTATGCTTTCTCTTTGCTTTGCATATTTTTCTCGCTGGTGAACAGATTTTTCCCAGTATCCACCACCCTATTCATGTTTACGGCATTTACATGATTCATATAATGTAGCAAAGTAAATGAATTTAACAGAAAAAAGTCAAATTCTTATTTAAAAATATTAAAAAATAAATAACATAAATTCTTATATGTTACCTTTAAAGAGATTTAAACAACAAAGCTCTTTATCATCTACACTATCACCGAAACGAAAGCCTGTAGAGTTTAGGTATTAATAAAAAGTACATTTCAGTAACAAGGTTTCTCCTTAACATATATGTTTGAAGGCACATATGTTAAGCAATTAAATAAGTACAAAAGAAAAGTTTCATCTATTACCTTTGAAAAGATTAAAACAACTCCCCATTTCATCATCTATCCTATCATTGATTGGAAGGCCTATAAATTTAGGAATTAATAAGAAATATATAAATATCATTAACAAAATGTTCTTTTAAATTGCATGTATTAAGGGCACACATTCTTAGAAATTGAAACGTGCATATATAACCATTACTATTAATATAACATTCTTATTTCTTAATAAATATGTTTTATTAACACACATATGAAGATAACCTTTCAATAAAATATTTTCAATTTAGAATTATATGGATCAATTGGTCACCAAATTAAAGTTTTAATGATACATCAGATATCATTCATATCCTTTTTTCTTTTTTTAATTTTCATCATTCAATTCTTTCTAAAATAAATTCATATTAGCAAAAAAAAATTGTTAATACAGAAATATAAAGATAAATTGTTATTATTTTTTGGATGAATTTAAGTGCTTTTTAAAATTTTTATTGTTTGTTTTTCATAATCTCTTCTTTTAAGATAAACTTTATAGAATAAGTTATATTTCATAACTTACTTTATAGAATAAGTTAAATTTCATAACTTACATACAAATATTGAAAATTATTCACAAACACATTGATTAAATAACTAAAATACCATTCTTCAATGATATATATAAACTTATATCAGAATGTTAAATGTGATGTAAAATTTATTTATTTAAGAAACTTTTTAATCTAGTTGACCAACAAAATTTCTCGCATACCGAATTTTGGTAGTCAAAAACACTTTTTAGAAAGTTTCAATAATATATTAGTGTTAAAATGATCGTCTTTTAACAATATATATATATATATATATTCTCTAATAGAAATTAATATAATTGTTAGTCGAAACCTAACTACGAAAGTTTTAATACCAGATTTTTTCAATGACATCCTGAATAAACACCACTTTTATTACTAATTTTAATTACATGAATCAATAAATCATATAAAGGTGATCATTTTAATATAAATTTGTGACAAATCATTTGTTATTGAATCGATTTGATCCAATAACTTGATGAGAAGTTAACTATTTTTATTGTCAACTAAACAATTTTTTAAGCCGTTTCAGTGGCCCTAACTTAAAAATTCAAATCTATAATAAGTGTTTAAAAAAAAAAAAAAACTCCCGTTCAGTCTATTTGTTTTTAATATATGTTACAGTATAGAAAGTGGGAGAGTACATACAGAAGTAGAAGACTCTGCTAATCCATGTGCCCATTCGGTATCCACTTTTGAAAGCAGAGGGCATAGTGGCTAGCAGGTGAAGACTGGTCCAGCCATTTTTGTCCTCCAATGTTGCTAAGCCTTTATCCAATTTCAGTAACAGTAGAGCCGTTTCTGAGCGAAAATTTGAAAAGAACTTAGCACATCAGATAGTAGTTGAATATTTCAATTCAAAGCAAATATAAACAAGCTAGAGGGGCAGAGAAAGAGACCAAAATACTCTCCTCGGATGGCAACGTGCAGAATGGAGGGTCCATGCACTTCTATGGTTTCTTCTTCTTGGGTAGGTATAGGCGGTTTGGAAGGTTCAGGTTTAGCCTCTCTCTTGATATGGGTTATTAATTGGCGGTGAATGTCTTTCAACTTTGTATATTGTACTTCTTTAATTCCTGTTTCTGTAATTTTATATTCTCTTTCTTTGATCAGTTGTTTAAATTGCTCTGAGGCTAAAAACTTCACCACTTTTGTTCTCCCATATCCAGCAGCTTTAAACAGCGGGGTTTTGCCTTTGCCATTAATGTCCTCAAGGAACTCAGTTTCTTCATCTTCATTAGAGAGCTCTTCATTGTATTTCACCAGAAGGTTTACCGCCCCAAGGTTCCCATTTGCAGCAGCCTCATGAAGAGCTGTGTCTCCGTACTCGTTCTTTGCCGAGAATGCATACATTGCCATAGGGTTTTCTTTGGCAATATCAAGTAAATGTTCAAGCGGCTGTTTTCTATTGCTGAAAACTGCCAAGTGAAATGCAGTGTCCCTGGCGGCCGTTAGAGGAATTGACAAAGCAGAAGCATTTTCTTGTTTGAAGAATTTCTTCAGGTAATCCCAATCCTCCTCCAAGGCTGCCTGATAAGGCCTAGACTTGCCTGTCATCATTCTCCAATTCAAAAACTTCCCTATGGAGGCAGGAAAAGAATTAATGAATAATCCAACAAAAAATTTGCAAAATTTTTCTCCTATTAATTCTACCTAATCAGTCAATTGCACAGCTTAATGTTTGAAGTGGGAGCAATCCAGCTGGTTACACACATATGACATATAAGGTGCTATTAGTTATTGCGAAGAGGGCTAATTAGTAACATATTGCAATACCATCAACCGTTAATGCTGTGAATATCACATAGTGAAGAGATAACGTTGTCCTCTTAAGTTTAAAGTTTATTGTTCAAAATTTAATATTTTAACTAATTACAAATATTTTGTCTCTAATACAATAATTCATATGTATATCAAAGAATGCTTAAATTAACTTAACATGAAAAATACTTGATTATATATGAAAATTAACATTAATTTAGTTTCAAAGTACAATTAAGGACAATGGAGTGTATATTATACTATTAGTTATTACTATAAGAGGCGTTTGGTTGGAGATAATCTAAGATTACTGGGGTTATATTATCTTATATTACTTAATTACCGTGTTTGGTTGTCAAGTAATATAAAATTTCAATAATCTTGCATTACCAATAGTTGTTACTGTTGGTAATATTGGAGGTAATATGATTACCTCCATTTTCTTAGATAATTTAAGATTATTAAGGTAATCTTATTTTTGTTACAATTTTATTCCTTATTAATAAAAAAATTGGACAATAATACCCCTATTTTAAAATCAATTTACATTAATATACCATTTTAATTTTACCTTTTTTAATTAAGTTTTTGAATAATAATGCTCTTATATTTTAAACAAATTATAGACCACCACCACCACCTAGCCACCACTATCGACAACAAGCCAACCACCAAAAACCGTCGTCGGGAAGTCGCTGAGAGTTGCTGGAGGCTCCGATATGGCCGTTTCTGGCCATATCAGGCTAGATTTGGTCGTTCCCTGGCCATTAACGGCCAAAGCTAGGCAAGATCTGGCCGTTAACAACTAGATCTATTTTCATCAGGCTAGATCTGGCCATTCCCTAGCTATTAGCGACCATATCTGGGCGAGATCTGACCGTTAACAGCTAGATCTCGCCCAGATCTGGCCAATAATAGCCAAGGATCTGGCCTGATATGGCTGTTTTTGGCCATCAATATGGCTAAAAACGATCACATCGGAGCCTCGAGGTCACGACGACTTTCGGTGGCTTCCGACGGTGGTTTGCAGTGGCGGTAGGGGGTGAGGGTGGGGGTGGGGGTGGGGGTGATTTTTTCATAAATTAAAGTTTTATATAAGCGGGGTGTTTTAGCTAAATCTAAAATATTGGGAGTTAAAAGAAATTATTTAAAAATTAATAATAATAATATTATTATATTAATATTTAAAAAGAAGGCAATTTAGTAATTTAAATAACATACCCACTAATTTATTCTCCGTAACCAAACATATTAATATAACATACCCACTAACTAACCAAACACATTTTCCTAAAAATTCACAATAATCTAAGGTAATATAAGATTCCAGTAATCTAACATTCTTAGTAATCCAACATTTCCTAAATCAAATGCACCCTAAGTATTAATAAGTTGACAGAAAACTTTAACAAAATTAAATATAATATAATAAAGTTAAATGGTGCAAGTGCTACCAACCCCACCTATATGCTGCAATATTTGAAATTGAAAAAATAACCAAATCAACATTAGAGGTGTAAAAGAAACCCGACCTGGGCTCAGCCCCCTTCGAATGCCCACCCAGCATTACCAAAAGACAAACATTGAGAGAAATTTATATTATTAAACAAAATCTTGAAAGATGACACAATGAGAAACTCTTCCAAATTCAAAGTTTATAAAAAACATAAAATATTACACGTATCATAAAGAGAATTAGTAATCTTTTAACAATTTTTAAATACATATACCTGGAAGTGTGAGAGTTTTTTGATCTTACTTGACTCCAACTATGACTGATGTTCTTCACGGGCTAGATAGTGAGGAGAGAGGAGATCAAGAGACACACCACAAGTAGCATGCAGGAAGATAGATGTTTGGAATTGAGGAGAAAAACTTCAACACACAATGTAAATTATATTAGGTTGATTTTGGCGATATGTTTGGCAGTTTGAGAATATTTATAATCAAACCTTGGCTGGGAAATTGACATTCACTCTACTATTTATAATCAAAAGGGATACAATTAGTAATCTTTTAACAATTTTTAAATACATATACCTGGAAGTGTGAGAGTTTTTCGATCTTACTTGACTCCAACTATGACTGAAATTCTTCACGGGTTAGATAGTGAGGAGAAAGGAGATCAAGAGACACACCACAAGTGCCATGCAGGAAGATAGATGTTTGGAATTGATAAGAAAAACTTCAACACACAATGTAAATTATATTAGGTTGATTTTGGAGATGTGTTTGACAATTTGGAAATATTTATAATCAAACCTTGGGTGGGAAATTGACATTCACTCTACTATTTATAATCAAAAGGGATAGAGATCTTTTTCTTTATCAGTGAATCAAGTAAAGAACATAAACCACTTCAACTTTATACTTAACTTCCTCGTTATTTCTAATAAATTTTAGAGCATTCTATGTAACCAGGCAGAAATAATTTATATTACTCACGCATGAAATTTATAATCAAATTAACCAATAATCCACTCAATCTAAATCTCCAATCCTTGATTAGTTATATTGTATAAACTGTATGATAAATAATAAATAAATTCATATGAATTATCATGATATGCAATTTTCACTTAACTAAGAGAACCTTTATGTGATTCCAAATACTATCTAAATGTACTATATTAATTAAGCAAAGAATATTTACTATTTGGCTTTCTTCGCTATATGTGTGTGTATTTGGCTTTCTTCACTCTATGTATGTATGTGTGTATGTGTGAATGTGCGTGTGTGTACGTACATACAATTTTCACTTAAATAGGAGAACCTTTAATTATCTTAATGTACTATATGTTAACTAATTAAGCAAAGAACATTTACTATTTGATTACAACAACTGGTGTCATCATTTCTGATGGCCATTGGTAATTATATGTAAGCATCTCTTCAAGTAATCTTTAGGCATCTTAAAGACTTTTTCCCATTAAAGTTCCTCCTGCTGAAGTGTCTATCATTGATCGTATCATTGGTAAACTCGGGTCGAAAGCCCAAGTAAGACCAGTCCGGGTATTAAAAACTAGAACTTTTACCCAAGCCCAGGCTCGAGATTTTTAAGAATCCGATTTTGACTTGAAGTTTGTAGTTTCGGAAAAACAAGCATGCCAATATCCAACCATTTTACTGCACCAGTTGACTCGGCTCACCCCACTTCAAATACCTACCCAACATTACCTAAAGACAACATTGACAGCAATTTGGTTTATTAAACAAAATCTTGAAAAATAACGTAATGGGAAACTCTTCTAAATTCAAAGTTTATAAAAACACAAAAAAATATTATATATATCATAAAGAATTAATAATTTTTTAACAATTTTAAATATATACCTGAGAGTGTGAGACTTGTTGAACCTCTTTTCAGTCCAGTATGGCTAAAGTTCTTCGCGAGTTAGAGAATGAAGAGAGAGGAGATCAAGAGACACACCATGAGTAGCCTGAGAGATAAGATGTTTAAGAAGAAAAACTTTAACTACCGAATGGAAATTATATTCTGTTGATTTTGGTTATATTTTTCGCAGTTTGAGAATATTGAAGCGGACTTTTTTCTTTATTAATTATAATCAAAAGAGGTATAGATCTCTCTGATTCAATCTTCGGTAGAATCGATGGACACAATGTCAATCCAACGGATCCAGAAAAAGCTCAACAAACGAGGCACCACTAATTGCAATCTTAAATCAGTACACATTCATTGTCTCTAGTTAGGTCGTGGACTGTGGTGGAAAATACCCTTTTCAAACGTTTGTTTATGATTTGTTAAAAAAGCAAAAGTAAAAAACTAATCTAACTTCAATTATTGGAGTTTGTCTCCTCAATCCTATCATCTTTGTCTCTCTTTTTTCTCTTACCACTCCAGCGTTCATTTCGCAAATCGAATACGTGGGTTCATTTAACTTCAATTAATTAATTATTAAACTAGTAATAATCCAATAGACTTCGCTCCCATGTAAGTAACATAATTGTGTTTTGAAAAGGAAAAAATTTATGCCACTATAACGTTTTAATAATCAATATATTACAATTGTTACCTCAAGATAATAAATATAAAACAATATTGGGTAGGTTTGGTTTAGTATTTTGGATAGAATTTTGGGGATAGTATTGGGTTATTGGATAGGGGAGTATTACGAGGTAAACTTTAAAAATTTATCAAAAAGCCCTTAGGTTTACTAATTTAATTAAAGACTCTAATATATAAAATGACAAAAACACCTCCACCACCTGCAGTGCCAGATTCCGGCCACCACCGCCGAAATCTGGCTGGAAAATTTTGTTACTGCACAGACCGGAAAAGGCCAGATCGGTGAACTTCCGGCCATTTATGGTCGACAGATAGGCAGTTGTACAGATTCCTGCTATCACTGACGGTGGTTGCCGGAATCTGGCAAGTATGGGTCACGGGGGTGTTTTTGTTATTTTTTAAACTTTTTTTCAGGGGGTATTTAATGAAATTAATAACCTTATGTGGATTAAAAGTAATTAAAAAAATTAGGTAATATTTCTGGAATAATGTGCCAAACATTATTTGGAGAATAGGATTGAGAATATGGATAATAATAATAAGCCAAACATGCCCACTATTTTTTCAACTGAATTATATAAACAAATAAAAAATAAAAAATAAAATAATAATTTTTATTTATTTATATAATTAAGTTGTAAGAAAATGATAAATATATACCGAATAATTTAATTCATAAGAGTGATGTATCAGGTTTATTATAGGATATTAAATGAGTTTCTTTTATAATCAAATTCTGACATATGAACAACTATAAATTAGAATACAAAGTTAGGATCTTACCTTTATCCAGATTAAATTATTATTAAAAAAAGTAGAAGTAAAATAAAACTGATACAGTTTGGCTTTGAAATATTAATCAGCTTAAAATATTTCTTTAACAATTCTATATTGACTCAGAAATCTCTGGTTTCGGAAAATGCCAATGTCCAATCTTTTTACTCCATCAGTTGGGTTGGCTCAGCTGATCACTGCCAACACCCACTCAACTCTTTCGTTACAAAAACAATGAGAGTAAACTCGCCTGGATTATCAAACAAAATCTTGATAATTAACGCAATACATGTAAAACTCTTCTGAAGTCAAAGTTTATAAAACCACATATCATAAACGATTACTAATCAATTGACAATTTGTGAATACAAATACCTGAAAATGTGAATACAATTTGTGAATACAAGTACTTGAATCCTGCTAGCCAAATCTGGCTGAAGTTCTTCAGGCGTTAGAGAGTGGGGAAAAAGAAGATAAACTATTGAAATGGTTTTTATATACTATTTTAATCAAAAGCTTGATGAAGTTCTTTTTTCACCCGCCATGGGAAATAATATCAATCCAACGGATCCAGAAAAATCGCAACAATCGAGGCGCCACCATTTACGATCTGAAATCAACGTATCACTGTCAAGTAATTGTCTAGCATGGTCTCGTGGACCCAGATTCTTGTCCTAATGTAACTTCAGTTAGTGAAGTTTTTCACCTCAACATTACTAACATCTTTACAGGAATTCAGCCATAGATGGAGTTGGTGTTTGTGTTGGTAAAAAGGGATGCAGCTGCAAACTGAGAAAGTGCAGGAGCTCTTTATATTTATCAAAGTGTCGTCGTTTTGTCTTTATATTAAATGAGCTCAGCTTCTACTAAGTAGACCGAGAAGAGTGAGCTGAGTTTTGTCTTTTGTTGTATAAAGGGAAGAAGACACTCGTGTATCAGATTCATTCATTCAAATACAGTAACAAGAAACCAGAAAAGCATTTCTTGATTAACTTTGTGCCTTTCTTGATTTTTCTTGAATTAGTTTCAGTTTATACACATGGTATCAGAGCAGTAACTCACGTCAATGGCTATCGATCTAGATTCTTCAAAGAAGCTTAACAACACAGGAAGAACGATACCCATTGTGCAGAATCAAACCACCATAGGACTTGCCGCAAGCTTGCAAGTCATCAATCCCAAATTGACGAGGAATAATTACCGATTCTGGAGTTCACAAGTTATTTTCACTGTTGGCTCACACGATTTGGAGGACCACCTATTAGGTAGGGTTCCTTGTCCTCCCCCAATTTTAGTTTCTGACTCTGATATTACAAATGAGCTAGGTCAAAATAGAGTTGGTAATACTGTTGGTGAAAGTCTTAATCCAGCGTTTGTCTTGTGGAAAAGAACTGATAAGCTCATTATAAGCTGGTTATTAGCTTCAATTTCAGAGTGCATGTTTGGATCTGTATCTAAGTGTAGATCTTCCACTGAAATTTGGTTAGCTTTAGAGAATGAATTTGTTACAGATTCAAAGGCTAGAGCTTTACACCTTAAAAACCTTTTGCAAACTACACACAAAGGGGATGTAAGTATTGGAGAGTATGTAAAGAAAATGAAAGATATTTCATAGAGTCTAGCTGCTAGTGGATTAGTTGTGTATGATGAAGATCTGTTACAATATGTACTGGATGGATTGGGTCCTGAATATGATGCTGCGGTAGTGACACTCACATCTAGATTAGAGTCCAAGATTGATACTGTTTCTCTGCAAGAAGCCCAATTCTTGTTGCAAAAGTATGAAATAAGACTGGAAAAGTTCAATTCTGTGGATCTTTATAACTCCTCAGCCCATGTAGCTTCAGTTCACAACCCAGGATGTTACAATGTCTCTAATGTGAATAATCAATCAAGCCATAATGTAGCAAAAGTCACTAAAAACAATCAATCCAATAATGTTCCTTCGTTGATATCCCTAGGAAATCCACATTGTCCACAAACATACATCAGTCCTCAACAGCCTTACTCAAATTTATCTCAGCCTTTCCAACAATATACCTTCTCCAATCAACCTTCCCAATCATTCCTACCTTATGCAGCCCCCAACAGATATGGATCAAGACCTACTGTCTATGGAAGAGGTAGAGGTCGAGGCACTGGCAGACGAAGAATTATATGTCAAGTCTGCAATAAGGCAGGGCATTCGACTGTCCAATGCTATCACAGGTTCAATTGCACCTATAATGGCCAACAGAATGTTTTTCCTGGACAGCAAAATGCCTTCTCTGGAAACCTTCAGCATCATAGTTCCCAGTACATTGGCTCTCCCAATACTGGCCCATATAGGAATGCCTTTTCTGATCATCAGCATTATTCTAGCTCTCAGCACTCTGATGTGAATTCTCCTACCTTTGGAATCCCTAGTCAACAACCATCAGGACCTAGTCAAGCTCACTTGGTCCAAATTGGTTCAGGACCAACTATTCTTTCTGGTTCACAACCTGGAGCTGCTCATCCTAGCTCAACAGTGCTTCACACTCAACAAGTTTACCCTATAGCCACATATTTTACACCCACAGACCCTGCCTGGTACATGGATTCTGGTGCAACAGACCATGTAACCTCCAACTTGCATAACCTGAACATTTGCAAAAACTATGATGGTGAGGAACAGCTACAAGTAGGCAGCGGTGAATATCTTCCCATTTCCCATACAGATAACTCTTCTTTTTCTAGTAACTTTCATTCCAAATGTCTACACTTGAAGAATATCCTTTGTGTACCCAAAATTACTAAAAATCTCCTTAGTATCTCTAGGTGTACAAAATATAATAATGTGGTTGTAGAGTTTGATGCTAATTGTTGTGTTGCAAACGACAAAGCCATAAGAGCCATATTGTTGTGAGGGGGACTTAAAGGAGGTCTTTGTCAACTAGATATCCCATACAGCCCTCCTGCTTTGCCAATGTCTACCTCCTGTCTATCCCAAAGTTTTACTGCCAATGCACAAACTGTGTTACCTGCATCTGATTTTCCTACTAATCTAACTCTCAAACAGTTCCAACGACTAGTAGTGCTAATAACAGTCAGTCTAGTGATAGTCTATCTCATAATGTCTCTATTGATAATAAGTCACTAGTGTCTAATAACAGTCAATCTATTGATAGTCTATCTTGTAATGTTTCAGTTGATAATAAGTCACTAGTGTCTACATCAAATTTGGAAAGCAACCAACCTGGTTCTGATTTGTACATTAAGAAGGACACATTTGCTTCTATATTGAATAATGAAAATACAACATCTCATTCTGAAACATTTGATTATGTTGTTTTAAATCACTCCTAACATTTCGAAAATCAACCTTGACTATAGTCCCACTTTGGATTCTGCCAATTACAAACATGTTGTTCCAATCACTAATCTTGGTTGCATTCATAATAATCTGGACTACATTACAAAAACTCATTGTTTAAGTGTTAGTAAGCAGCCTCATAAGTACACAATTTGGCACAAGAGGTTAGGACAACCTCATGCTCATGTACTTCAGCAAATTTTCTCTACTTTTCCCAAAACTGCATCATTGTCTCAGCTTCACAAATTATTTCCACCACCTTTCTCATTTTGTGACGCGTGTCAACTTGGTAAGTTGCATCAAAAGAGTTTTCCCTTTTCCCATTTCCCAATCCCATGCGCTCGAACCTCTAGCCTTGGTTCATAGTGATGTGTGGGGACTAGCCCCTATCTCTTCAATAAAAGGTTTTAAATATTATGTTCAGTTCTTAGATGACTTTAGTAGATTCACTTGGTTGTTTGCACTTAGGACAAAGGCTAAAGTTAAGTCAATCTTTTGTTAAGTTTCATCACCTTGCTAAAAGGCAATTCAGCACTAAACTAAAGTGCCTTCAAACTGATCAAGGGGGAGAGTATAAAGCTCTTCTTCCTTATCTCCAAGATAATGGTATACAAATTAGGTTCTTTTGTGCTCATGTTCACCAGCAAACATAGACATATAGTCGAAATGGGTCTTACCTTACTTGCACATGCATCCATGCCTTTAAAATATTGGTGGTTAGCTTTTGAAATAACAGTTTTTCTCATCAACAGAATGCCTACTGATGTTCTTCAAAATAACACACCCTACTTTACACTTTTCAAGCAAATTCTTTCTTATGACAGTCTTTGAGTATTTGGTTGTGCTTGCTTTCCTTTTTTTTTTTTGGCAATTTTAATAGTCACAAATTTGATTTCCATTCTTCTAAATGTGTATTTGTCGGTTATAGCTTACTACACAAAGGATACAAGTGTCTAAAAGCTGATGGAAAAAATTTTGTTTCCCCTAGTGTTAAGTTTAACGAAATTGAGTTCCCTTTTTTAGATAATAGGTTTGCACATATACTACTGGTGTCTCTGGTCTTGATTCTGATGCTGGTGTATCTGATCCTAATTCTAATCCTTTAGTTAGTTCTTACACTCCAAACTCCTTCAAATTTCCATGTGTTATTGTTCATAATTCCTGTTCTCCAGCTCGTTTTGCTTCTCCTATAGATTCTGCTCCTCCTCTAGCAAATGGCTTTCACTCTCAATCCTCTTTACACAATACAATAGTTAGTCATCCCTCTACTTCACTGTCACAGCCTCATCCACATCCCACTACAGCAGTCCCAAATACCTCATCACCAGCCTTACCTACTGCCTCTGAATTACCAAACATACATACTACTTGTTCCTCTCCAAATTCACCTCCATTAGATTGCTCCCAATCAGTTTCTAATATTCTTGTTATCCCTTCCAACTGTTCCTTACCTAATTGCACACTTGAAGTTGATCTAAATCCATCATAGTTCACAAATATTTAGCTTAGATCTGCTGTTAATAATCACCCCTTGATCACTAGAGCCAAGTCAGCAACTGGTTTCTTTGTTGATAGTGATGCTGCTCTACCTCCTACTATCGATCTTACACAAAGTCAGCCTGTTATAGAACCAAAACCCTTAACAGTTGTTGAAGCTTTAACTAGCACTGCTTGGAGAGAAGCAATGCAAACAGAATTTGATGCACTTGTTCACAACAACACCTAGACCCTTGTGTCACCCACAACTGATATGAATATCGTGGGAAATAAGTGGGTCTTTCACACTAGATTTCATGTAGATGACACCCTGCAAAAGTATAAAGCCCATTTAGTGGCTAAGGGCTTTCAACAAACATTGGGCTTAGACTATTTTGAAACTTTTAGTCCAGTCATCAAACCCTCTACCATTAGAATCATCCCGACCCTATCTATTAGGAACTCTTGGGATGTACAACAAATTGATGTGAATAATGCATTTCTGAATGGCACCTTAAATGAGGTTGTTTACATGAAGCAACCTATGGGATCCGCTACTCATCCTTCTTTTGTGTGTAAATTGAATAAAGCCTTGTATGGACTTAAACAGGCTCCTAGAGCCTCGTTTGACAAGCTTAAAAATGCTCTTCAAGCCAAAGGGTTCAGAAATTCAGTTTCTGATTCTAGCCTTTTTTGTCTCAAGTTGGATTCTGGTTTTATCTATGTGTTGGTCTATGTGGATGATATACTTCTCACTGGATCAGATTCAGTCTATATCACTCATTTGGTTAAAGAGTTAAATGATGAGTTTGCACTCAAAACCTTAGGCTCCCTCAAGTATTTCTTAGGAGTAGAAGCAACAAGTCCTCTGCTGGAATTCATCTCAAACAGTCTAAATATGCATTAGATTTACTTCTTAAGACAAAAATGTTTGAAGCCAATCCTTGCTCTACACCCATGGCAGTTGGTACAAAGCTTAGTCGCAATGACAGTGAACTGTTTGAAAATCCCAGCCTCTACAGAAGTACCATAGGAGCATTGCAATATCTCACATTTACTCGACCTGATATCAGCTTCCTGGTTAACAAACTCAGTCAGTTTTTACAAGCCCCTACTGAGTTGCATTGGTAGGCTTGCAAACGGGTACTTAGATACATAAAAGACACTCTGAATTTTGGGTTGCAATTAAAACCAGCCAGCTCATTACATGTAGAATGCTATGCTGATGCTGATTAGGGAAGCAATATTGAAGATAGACAATCTACTAGTGGATATTGTGTTTATTTAGGTCCCAACTTGATCCAATGGAGTTCCAAAAAACAGAAAGTAGTAGCCTTGTCTTCTATAGAGGCTGAATATAGAGCTTTGGCACAAACTGCAACAGAAACTGCTTGGTTACAAAGTATGTTCACTGAGCTAGGAATCAGCTTATACACAACCGTAGTCATTTGGTGTGACAATGTTAGTGCGGGGCGTTGGCTTCCAATCTTGTTTTTCATGCCTGAACTAAGCACATAGAAATAGACGCTAACTATATCCGAGACCAAGTTCTAGCAAGAAACCTTGTTGTTCAATATGTGCCTTCAAAACTTCAGATTGCTGATCTACTAACCAAACCCTTGTCTGCTGCTTAATTTGTTGAATTGTGCCAAAAATTGACTGTTGTTGCTCTTACTGACATGCTGATTAGAAAGGTCTTTTGTTCCTCATTTCAGCAAACCTGTTATTTATTTATTTTTTGTTTATGTCATGAGAAGATTATAGGCTAAGCTGCAGAGCAGATTACTGTGTTGCAGAACATATTTTGTTGCTGCTATTGGTTGTTGAGTTTTTTGGATGTTATTCAATGTGTTGTAGAGTGAATTTTGTTGATGTTTGCAGATTTGTTGCTGAGCAGATTATTGTGTTGCAGAACAGATTTTGTTGCCGCTATTGGTTGTTGATTTTGTTGGATGTCATTCACTGTGTTGCAGAGTGGCCTTTCTTGATGTTTGCAGATTTGTTGTTGAGCAGATTACTGTGTCGTAGAGTTGATACTATTGGTTGTTGGCTTTGTTAGATGTTATTCACTATGTTGTAGAGTGGATTTTGTTGATGTTTATAGATTTGTTGCTGAGAAGATTACTGTGTTGCAGAGATGTGTTGCAGAATAGATAATTTTGTTGCTGTTGTTGATTGTTGGTTTTGCTGGTTGTTATTTACTGTGTTCAGAGTAGATTTTGTTGATGATTGCCACTAGATTTTGTTGTTGGTTGATTGTTGAGTTGGGAATTCTCTACTGGTTTGCTTGAATAGAGAATAGTAGTGTTCAGGAAAAGCTTTTGCAGAATGTTGTAGAGCAGTAGAATTCAAGAAGTATCTTGCTGATCTGAACTGTTATAGAGTAGAAGTGTTCAGGAAAAACTTTTGCAGAATATTGTTGAGTTAGGAATTCTCTACTGGTTTGCTTGAATAGAGAACATAAGTGTTCAAGAAAAACTTTTGCAGAATGTTGTAAGCAGCATAATTCAGGAAGTATCTTGCTGATCTAAACTGTTATAGAGCATAAGTGTTCAGGAAAGAATTCTTTTTTTTTTTTTTTTTTTTTTTTGATCTACTGCGGAGTAGCTTTGAGCAATTCAAACTACAACATGCACCCAAATTAGAGGGAAGCATTAACCAAAGGAGGAGATACCAGTCAAATTGAAACTCCCTCTAGTCAAGCTTAAGGGGGAATCTTGGTGAAAAGAAACAAATACTAAGTATAGCTCCCTAGTCAGGGTTGAGGGGGAATGTTGGTAAAAAGGGATGCAGTTGCAAAACTGAGAAAGTGCAAGAGCTCTTCAATATTTGTCAAAGTGTCATCGTTTTGTCTTTATATTAAATGAGCTCAAATTCTACTAAGTAGACTGAGAAGAGTGAGCTGAGTTTTGTCTTTTGTTGTATAAAAGGAAGAAGACACTCGTGTATCAGATTCATTCATTCATTCAGTTACAGTAACAAGAAACCAAAAAAGCATTTCTTGATTAACTTTGTGCCTTTCTTGATTTTTCTTGAATTAGTTTCAGTTTATTCATAGTTTGAAAGCTCTCATGCTTTTAGGTGTATTTATACATACTGTTAATAGATTTTTACTTCTTTATATTTATACATACTGTTAATAGATTTTTACTTCTTTATATTTATACATACTGTTAATAGATTTTTACTTCTTTATAATGTAAGCTAATGTTGATGCTGGATTTTAACACCAACGACTCACACATGCAACGTGTTAAGCGAGCTTAGAAGTTACATGTGATATGGAAATATGTAGAAAGAGAGTAAATAAAAGACGGTTTTTAAAGTGGTTTGGATGCTCAAAAGCGATTCCTACGTCCACTGTAATTGTATTAATAAACGATTATAGTCAAGTCGCATGTAGCGAGCAGAGTTACAATCTAGAGAGAATATAGAGAGAGAGTGTGTATCATGTTTAAGACTAAAGATAAGTCAATCCCGTAAATGAGATAAGAGCCCTTTATTTATAGTGAGAGGATTCAAGGTAATAATCATGAGCTTACAGTCTGGCAGGTGGGGTACAATTCTTAACCCTTTCCCATTGGTTGTCTGTACGAGAGATATCCTTAAATTGCATAGGGCTTAGGCAGGTGGACGATTCCTAGCCACTCACAAACCTAGCATTCACTTGCTACACTGACGAGAACCATACCTATTCAATCATTACGCGATGTGGCAATGTCTAGATGGCACAAAGCCTCCATGAATTCTGATTGGCTCTTACTGACGAGAGTCCGCGTCAGCCCTGACTTTTTAGGCATAAAAGAAGTCCCCCATTTTTTAAGGTTTAAGGATTGAGCCTTGAGAACTTCATGATTACGCCACAACTTGACTTGTCCCGAATGATGTTTGGTCGAGCCGATCGAGCTGTAAGGAGGTCGCAGCATAGGTACCTATGAATAGCACAAACGACCTGAGGTGGCCTTCTCCTATAGGTTCAACAACCTGGGTTAGACCCTTCTCAATGCCATACCGACATGCTTTGAGTCTCATCCGTAGCTCGCGACCTAAGAGTACTTAGTACATTTTTACTGAAAGCAAGGAATCACATCATCTTGAAACCGATACATGGTAAAGAGTGTTTTACTCGAACGACCTCTTCAGATGTTATTTGTTGCGCTTGACAGTTAGTCTGGTAAAAAAAAAAAATCTTTATTTTGACAGATGTGTCCATTGCGTAATAATTGTCAACCATGCGCATTAAATGTGGATGGGGGCACATTTAATGTGGTGGAGATAACCACGTTGATGCTTGGTTGCTCCAATAGAGGGAAGTGTCAATTGGCATTCGCGAAGCATAGATGTTACTTTTTCTCACAGATTAACGACACGTGGTCGCAATCAATGGTGAGAAACATATCCCGCCCAAGCGTCGCTTACTTAGGAAAACCAATCATCGTTTTCCCCTTATAAAACCATGGGCTCGCTTCAAGTTTTGTCACAAAACTCATATTTTTAGAGAAAAAACAAAACTCTCGCGAAATCAATCCTCGCTTCTTCCAGTTAATGTGCAATCTTCGTTACAACATGAAATTCATTCCCAGTAGCTAAGAGGTAAGGAGGATTTCTTCTTCATTTTCTTTTATTATTTTATTAATTACTTGACTTTTGTGGTAATGGTGGGTATAAATTGTTTGGCAATCTTTTATGGTGCGTATTTTCGGATAGTGGTGAGAGGAGGGCTTTTTTTCTTCATAAAGAGTGAGAACTTAGGGCACAAATCCTTGGGGATTCATTCCCAAGGGTTTTTAGGGTTTTTCTAGGGGTTAAGGGAGGCACATTAGGGTTTCTTTTCATTTTCCATGTCATCGAACGAAACACTATACGGAGACTAAGTTATCTCTACATGTCGCCCCTTTTTTAGACTTTAGGAGCAATGGATACCTCTACGACTAGGGCAGCCGAGGGGACGAGCTCACATACGCCCTAGCAGGTCCTGTGCAAGAGACCTTATCAGTGGCCACCTGGGATGAGATACAGAAAGCAATGGACGAGTACGCGTTTAGCATGGATGTCTACCAACATAAGGACATATATAGCTTGGAATCCTCCAAAAGGAATGGCCACAATCTCTGAAGTGATCTTTAAATGTGGGGTGTTGAGACCTTTTCATCCCTTCATTAAATCGATCCTCGACCACTTCAAGGTTGCGCCATTACAATTGACTCTAATGCGTATATGATAGCTGTCGCTATGTATATCTCATGTGGCGAAAATGGCCTTGGCAAGCTGACAGCGCTTGAGCTCGCATGCACTTACTATCTGAAGAAGAGCAAGGATAAAGACTCTTTTTACCTTTCGAAACAATCTACGATCGAGGGAGGAATATTTGGTTACTTCAGCAATGTCGGGGCTTATGAGACCAAATTTTTCTTTTTTAAGTATGATGGCGTCTGCCAGTTTAAGGAGCCGAGTAGGTTTTCCTCTCCTTCAATTTGTGACCTGTTCCTTTTCCTTCGGCTTTTGTTTCTAACGAACTTTTTTGTCTCATTGCAAGAAATAAGACGACCAGATTGACAGTTCTGACAGATTTCAACCAAATTATGGCATTCGGTAATCTACCCGAGTAAAGTCGTGACGCAAGACTACTCGTGACTACTGCCAACCTAAGAAAGTATGGTTTTTTCAATCCTGAAGCATCTCTGGAACCTTTAGTCCATAAGTATCCTCACATTTAGAACCTCTTTCTTTTGTTTGTGGTGACCTTTTCGCTAACATGCTTTCATGGCGCGCAGCGACCATACCACCTAGGGTTCCGAGGCTGACGACGAGGACTAGGGGGTTCGCATTTCCCCAGGTCATCTCAACTGAGCTAGCCGAGGCAATCCTTGACGATATCCCCATATGAGGGATACAGATTGACGCGTGAATACCATAGAGCGACATGGGGAAGCTTCTCGGCCCGCGCTACTTGCGCCGCTAAGCAGAAAACTATAGACTAGAAAACTAAGAAAAGAAAGCAGCTACAGGCTAAGGAATCGGAGTCCGAGCTGGAGGGTTTAGGGGTGTAGATTTGGGGATTGTAGCCTTACCAGTCTTTCTGCTCAGGGATGCCCCTGAAGAGCATGCTAGGCACCTCTGTTTCCCCCAAGGGCTCACGTAGAGGAGTAGGGGAGGTCGCAGTTGCCCAAAGGAGAGCGGGCAAATAGCGAGTCGATGAGATGCTAATTCCTCCAGGGTCAAACGCACCCGTGCTGGATTCCATGGGGAAACTCTCGGAGCATCTACAGCTGGTGGTGTATACCCTGCTAGAGTGCCAACTGGCTGCGGCCTTTGAGGAGTTCGTGGCTTCTCGGCACGCAGAACCGGTGGCCATTACGCTCCAACTACAAAGCTGGGTAAAATAACTTGCTTTTGCCAAGGATTTGCTAACTTTTATGATTCTCAGGAAACTGGAAGTTAACCCTTGTTTCTTTTCTTATGCAGTCCCTGCTCGACTTGCATATAGCCCAATAGAAGATCCATCTGGACTCTGCTTAAGGGTTCCACGAGCTGAGGGAAGAGAATACAAAGTTGAAACAAGACTTTGTGGCTCTGGACGTAGAGGCAAAGGCGATCCATATTCAGGCAAACCAGTATTTGGTAGAGAGAAACTCTACCCTTCACACGATGGACTTCCAAAAGACTGAGCTCGAGAAGAGAGACGAGGAGAACAAAGAGCTCCAAAGGACAGTGGCTAGACTCACCAAAGAGTGTGGTGAGAGAGAGAAAAAGCTGAAGGTAAACTCTGAGTGTGCCATGAAGGCGGAGGATGATAGAGCTCGACTGTAGGAAAATTTTAAGAAGTAGAAGAGAGCTCTGGAAATGGACCTCGAGCTGTCCTAAGGACGGGTCGCTTCATTAACTGATCAGATGAAGCGACAAAACCTTAAACTTGAGAGGAAGGCCACTGACTGGGCAATACAGGCCATCTACAGCTTACAACGAAGGAATCTGGGGATGGACCTCTCCGACCTCCTGATTGAATATTAGACATCCTTGCTTCTATGGCCCAAGCCGATGATGCTGAGGAGGAAAAGGGACAAGAGCCTCCTTCAGAGGATGACCAGTAAGAGGCATATGTCCCTGAAGACCTTACAACTGGTCGAATGGTCAGCGACCATCCGAGGGACATTGAGGTCGCGTCGGCAGAGCTTGGAGGTAGGGACCAATGATCGTTGTTTTTGCTTTTGTATAGCTTTCCTTTTTACTCTTGCTCTTTCTTTTTATTACTTATCTCTTTTTTGGCTACCCATTGTACTTATTCGAATTACATATATATAAAAGAAGTATTTTTAGCCATTTGTGATAGCACTTTTATAATTCGAGCATTTCACAAGACTAATGTTACATATCTGAATAGAAAACTTGTAAAATATCGTAACGAACAAGATCATACAAGACAAATATGTAATAAAGATAAAAGAGAACGATCTTATTCATAGAGGTTACAAGGAAAACTTTACAAGTAAAAGAAATGGAAAATTAAGAGCAAGTTCGGAATTACTGGTAATATGGGCAAAGATGCTCAGCATTCCAAGCTCGTGGTACTTCGAAACCGTTAAGCCTCTTGAGGTGATATGTTCCAAGTCGTATTACCTTGGCAATGTGGTATGAACCTTCCCAATTAGGTCCCAGTACCCTCGTATTTGATTCCCTTGTACCGAAAAGAACTTCTTTCAAAACCAGGTTGCCAACCTGAAAGTCTTTTCTCATGACCTTAGAGTCAAAGAACCTTTTTGCATGCTGCTGGTAGGATGCTATCCTTAACCGAGCCTTATCACGGTGTTTTTCAACTAGGTCCAGACTTGCACGTAGAAGTGCTTCATTGTCTGTTTCATTGAATAGGTCTCTCCGGAGTGAGCCAGTCCCTACTTCCACTAGGATCATAGCCTCGCAGCCATATGCTAGTGAGAAAGGTGTTTTTGAAGTAGAGGTTCTCAGAGTTTTTCTATATGCCCATATAACTTATGGGAGGTCATCGACCCAATTACCTTTGGCAACGCCAAACTTGGCCTTCAGAGTGTGCTTGATGGTTTTGTTGACAGCTTCAACCTGACCATTGGCTTGTGGTCTTACGACTAAGGTGAACTTTTTATGGATCCCCAGCTTATCACAAAACTGCTTGAATTCCTCATTGTCGAACTGCTTCCCATTATCAGAGATGAGTGTATGAGGAATCCTGTAGTGACACACTATATTTTTGAAGACGAAGTCTTTAAGCTTCTTCGTAGTGATCATGGCCAAGGGTTTAGCCTCAGCCTATTTGGTGAAATAATTTATGGCGACCACAGCATACTTGACTCCCCCCTTTCCAGTTGGCATGAGCCCAATAAGATCAATTTCCCACATGGAGAATGGCCAAGGGCTGGTCATTGTCGTCAGCAGGAGGGAAGAAGGGAAGAAGCTCGTGGGATGTTCGCAAACCATTGACACTTGTCATACTTTTTCACAAAATTGAAAGTGTCTTCCTGAAGTAGAGGCCAATAAGACCCTTGGTGGACAATTCTATTGGTGAGGGATCGTGTGGTAGTGTGATTACCGCATATCCCTTCATGTATCTGCCTCATAATATAGTGTACTTCTTCGTCGATTACACATCGGAGGAGAGGGGCGCTAAACATTTGCTTGTATAACTGAACTTTGACGAGCGTGTAACGAGCAACTCTGGTGCACAAGATTTTTTCCTCGGTCTTATCACTGGGCAAATACCCATCTCAGAGATATTGAATGATTGGAGTCATCTATGAAATTGACTATGTTATAGTTAAGGTCTGCTTAGGTGACCTGATACTAGGAATCTCTATGTACCAAACTGGAATACTATCCCTCGGAATTTGCTTGATCGTGAAGTGCTTGAAAAGCTCGAGTGCAGCCTTAGCTTTCTTCAGATAGTTAATCATGTTCTCTTCCTTGGCTTGATATTCTCCCAAGATCTGATTAACAACAAGCTAGGAATCGCTGTGAATACTAATCATGCTTGATCCCATTTCTCTCACTAATCACAGACCAACAAGCAGCACTTCATTTTCGGCCTCCTTGTTCGTAGCTTGAAACCCAAATCAAAGAATTCCATGGATGCGAGTTTCCTCTGAACGGTTTCCTAAATGACTCGCTGGCTTGTTGCTCGGATTCCCGATTCAATTGATATAAGAATTCTGAAACGAAATCGGCAACAGCCTGTCCTTTGATGGTTGCTTTTGGTCTATAATGTAGATCGAACTGACTCAGTTCTATTGCCCATTTGAGTAACTTACTTGAAGCTTCTGGCTTTTGAAGAACTTGCCTGAGCGGGTAGTTGGTTAGAACATGGATTATGTGGGCATGGACATAGGGTCGCAGCTTCATAAAGGCGATCAACAAGGCATAAGATAATCACTACATTTATGGATACAACATCTCAACATACAGCAGTCGTTTGCTCGCGTAATACACTAGCCATCGAACTCTACCCTCTTCCCGAATGAGAGCTACGCTAATCGCATGCTGAGAGACGGATAGGTACAAGAGTAGAATTTCCTTGAAATGAGGCTTAGACAAGAGAGGTGGCTTTCCGAGATGTTCTTTTATGCTCTGAAAAGCCTGCTCGCACTCTGTAGTCCACTAGAACTTCTTGTTGACCTTGAGTATATTAAAAAATGGCAAGCAACGGCCTATTGCTCTCAATATGAAGTGACTGAGAGCTACTATTCTCCAATTTAGGCTCTAAACCTGTTTTCGATTGGTTGGGTTTTCATATCAAGAAGAGCATGGATCTTCTCGGAGTTGATTTCGATTCCCCTCTGGTTCATCATATACTTTAAAAACTTTCCTGAGGATACTTCGAATGAGCATTTAAGAGGATTGAGCTTTATTATGTATCTTTAGAGTATATTGAACATCTCAGCAAGATGCGCTATGTGATCTAAAGCGACATGCGACTTGACCAACATGCCATCAACATAAACTTCCATCAACTTTCTGATCTACTCGGAAAACATATGGTTAACCAGCCGCTGTTAAGTTGCCCTAACGTTTTTTAGGTCGAAAAACATGACCTTGTAACAATACAGTCCCCAATTTGTAACGAATGAAGTATGCTCTTCGTTCGACGTGTACATCAAGATTTGATTATATCCAAAGTAGGCATCCACAAAACTCAGTAGTTTGTGCTCAGAGGTGGCATCAACGAGCTGGTTGATCCTTGGTAATGGAAAACTATCCTTCAGACAGGCTTTGTTGAGGTCAATGAAGTCGACACAGGTTCGCCACTTGCCATTGGGCTTCTTTACCAAGATCGGATTGGTAACCTAGCTCGGGTAAAGCACTTCTCGCATGGACCTATTTAAAAGGAGTTTATCTACCTTAGTTTTTAAGGCAGCATAGCGCTTAGGGTCCATGGCTCTTCTCTTCTGGCGAACCAACTTGGCTGCACTATTAATGTTGAGTGCATGACATATAACATTCGGGTTGATCCCAATTATGTCAGTATGAGTCCATGCAAACACATCGACATTCTCTCTAAGAAAGCTTGTTAGGTTTTTGGTGAGCTGGGGGTTGAGATTACTCCTAATTCTCAACACTCGGGTCGGGTCATTTTGATCAACTGACACCTTAGATAAGTCCTCAACTGGCCACTGTGAGGGCACTCTTGGATGCGAGGATCCATGCTGTCCTATACTGGGTTGGGCTATGGCTCGATTCTATTGATCGTCATAGCCTATTCGGGGATGCCTATTGGCCTTCCTTTTCCCTTGCACGCTATCTGCACTGCTCTTATGCAGTAGTCGTGAGATTCGCGTTGAGATCCTTTTACTTTCATAATCCACATTAGGGTGGGGAACTTCATTTTCAGATGGTAGATAGAGATGACTGCCTTGAAATTTCGCAGTAGATGTCGTCCTAGAATGCCATTGAAGGCGGGCAGATAGTCTACCACCAAAAACTCCGTCATTTTGGTCATTCCGTTTGTTTCACCCAATGTGACCAAGAGTAAGATTGTTCCGCTAGGAATCAGATGATCCCCAATAAAACCATAGAGAGGGATGGAGGCAGGCTTCAGGTCTGCCTTGTCCAATTGCATTTTTTCGAAAGCTCGCTAAAACAAGATATTTACAGCGCTTCCATTGTCCACCAACATTCTGTGGACTTCGCACTGACCTATTTCAGGCGCGATGATAGTGCATCTTCATGGGGATGATGCAGTCACACTACGTCTTCCTTAGAGAAGGTGATCTCCTCTTTCCTGTAAACCTTAGCAGGTCGCGACTCTGTACTCATTACACTCACAGGGTCATGACGAGTTTCCCAAGCGTACCTCTCCTAGGTACTTCGAGAATTCCCTACGAGGTGCGGTACTCCAAAGATGATCCCTACACAGTAGAGACCCTTGTGATCACGATGCTTCTTCCCTTGTTCCTCTTGATCCTTTTCCCGAACAAGAGATAAACCATCGATATACTCTTTGAAGTGATGTTGCTTGATGAGGTCTTCGATTACTTGCTTGAGAGCTTGACACTCATCGGTGTGATGCCCATTATCTTGATGATACGGTAGTATTTTTGCTATTTCTAGCCGAGGGGGGATTCTTCATGGGCTTTGGCTCTCCGAGCAGGCTGGCTTCCTCTGACTTATCTAGAATAGGCACACTGAGGCATCCAAATGAGTGTATTGACTTATGTCGCGATCGCGATGAGGAACTAAGGCATAAGATTTATTGGGCTCAAATCACTGCTTTTCCTTTTCGCTGATTGCCGTTAGCCCATCTGCGATAAGCCCTTCTACTATTCTCCTGTCGGTTGGGAGCACTAGTTGAGGGACTGGGGTCACGACAGTTAAGTGTGGCCACAGAATTTTTGATTCGGAGATATTTCTCAGTGAGCTTGTAGAAGCAAGTGAGGAAACATCGTTTTTGGATTGCAGTTGCTTCCCCATGATAATGAGAGTCTGAATGAACTCCTCAGGACTATGAGCCACTTTGTGGAGTTTCTTGAGAAATCTGTCTATGTAAGACTAGAGGGATTCATCATTCTCCTGCCGTATGTTGCTTAGGTAGCTCAACGGCATCGAAAACTTTATGTTCGCTTGGAAGTGTCTCAGGAATGATAAGCTCATTTGATACCATGAGTTGATTGATCCCGCGGGAAGCGATTTGAACCAACACTTGGCAGGGGCAGTTAGGGTTACATTTGACCAAGTCGGAGACTTGGTGGATTTCCATGAGGTCATTAAACTCGTAAAGGTGATCCTACATATCTGAACTCCTATCGAATGCCCAAATGTCAGGCATTCTGAATCTCGATAGGAGAGGAGCAACTAAAACTGTTGGAGAAAAGGGAGATGCCTTTATGACCTTCCCATGCTCATTTTGCTGAGCCTTGAGCTGATCCAAAGCGCATTGTAGTTCCTCAATCTCAGGCAACGGAGCTGCTTGAGGATCACTTTCAGCAATGTGGGTTCAACCCTCACGGTTGTGGTTGAGGAAAGAATGCAAGTCAGACTCTTCCTCAACTCAGTCGGAAGCTTCGACGAACCTTGACACATGCTGGTTGGGGTCATTTGAAGGCATTGAATGGCTCGAGGAGCTTTTCCGATCTCCGCGGTGGTCAGAACCAACCCGCAGATGATGGGGTTTCCCATATGATGATTGTCGAGGTCATCATTTTGGCGATATTGGGAATCTCCCTGCCTTGCACTTTTGTGAGAGTGCCCATGCAACGTGGTGTGGGATGGCTCATACTATGACATGTCGCTGAGTCGCTATGCCACAGGTATTCTACCTGTTGCACGACCTGTGTTCGCTAGTTCCTCGGAGCCCTTCAGTCCACTGCTTGCCACTTGCTTTCCCTTACTTTTGCGCACTGCAGTACACGTGGTATGTGCTTTTGTCCTTTTTTGCACTTTTGCACGACCTACAAGTGTCTTTGGTGGTGGCACCGCTTCATTAGACTCTGGTGGCATAACCAGATCCAAACAGTCTAGCATTTGGCTAACCATTTGGAGAGTATTATTGAACCTCTCTAGGTAACTCGTCACTGCTGGGTCGAGCCGTGAGCTTGAAGAAATATCTGCCATGATACTCTATTGGATTGGTAACACTTCAGGAGAAGTGTCATCCTGTACCTGGGGGATTTCCTCATTGTCAAGGTCGATTCGCTCAGCTTCAAAACCGCGAGCCATTTACTGACGGGTAGGACCAATTAGTCAGAGGTTTCTGATGAAGAGTAGATACTAAATCAGGCCCTCCTTCTGGTGCCAAACTGTTGATTCTGGATTTTGACACTGACGACTCACAAGTGCAAAGCGCTAAGTGGGCTTAGAAGTTACACGTGATATGGAAATATGTAATAAGAAAGTAAATGAAAGACGGTTTTTAAAGTAGTTCAGATGCTCAAAAGCGATTCCTATGTCCACTGTAGTTGTATTAATAGATGGTTATAGTCAGGTCACATGTAGCGAGCTGAGTTACAATCTAGAGAGAATATATATGCTCAAAAGCGATTCCTATGTCCACTGTAGTTGTATTAATAGATGGTTACAATTAGGTCGCATGTAGCGAGCTGAGTTACAATCTAGAGAGAATATATATATACACAGAGAGAGAGAGAGAGAGAGAGAGAGAGAATATGCTATTTAAGACTAAAGATAAGCCAATCAGGTAAATGAGAGAGGAGCCCTCTATCTATTATGGGAGGATTTAAGGTAATAATCATGAGCCTGCAGTCCGACAGGTGGCGTACAATTCCTAATCCCTTCCCATGTTTGCATGAAAGATATCCTCTAATTGCATAGGGCTTGGGCAGATAGACGATTCCTAGCCACTCGCAAGCCTGGCATTCACCTGCTGCACTGACAAGAACCATACCTCTTCCGTCATTGAGCGACGTGGCAACGTCTAGACAGCATATAGTCTCCCTGAATTCTGATTGGCTCTTGCTGACAAGAGTCTACGTCAACCCTAACTTTTTAAGCATAATAGCTAATATTTTCGGTTCTATAAGTTGACTCCAAAAGATTTTTGTTAGTAAGTTTTCCAGTTTTTTATTATAATAATTCAATAGAGTTTGCTTTTAATATTACTTCCTAACCAAGTTTACAAAAAAGTATTTCTGATTCCTGAATATATATCAAGGGCCGGGCACAGGCTTCATTTTTTGTTTCCTATAGAAAATTTATCTTACGTCATGACTCTTGCCTCGGGGAATTAAGAGTAAAAAAAAGGACCTTTTTTTGGCTTTCTTCACAAAACAACTCGGTTAATCCTATAAAGAGATACAATCAATTCACTCAAGTAAAATTGATAAGGGAAATTTTTTTGTTGGATTCTTTATAGATTCTTTTCTTGTATTTCTCCATTGGGAAGTTTTTGAGTTGTATATTGGAGATAGGAGACAGGAGACAGGAGGTGGAGATTTAGAGAATGGATCAAAATTATTCATGTGAAATACATACTTTGGTTTGGTTTAAGGAAAATTGTGTTAAATTAGGATTTAATTTTGTTTCCTTTTCTTTATTTGATTTTCTTATTTATTTAGGGTTTCGTATCAATAATTCAAGTAGTTTTCTATTCTAATTAGAAGTTTAGTTGATTTAGGAAGTTTTAATTTACTTAAATTTTACTTTCTTATTTTATAATTAGTCAATAGTTAGGATTTTATTCCTTTATTTAGTTAGGAGTCTTATTAGGGTTGGTTGTCACCATCCTATATAAACATATTATTCGTTTCTTTGAAGATATAGAATACAGAATGATTATTCAAATTTTTCTTCAAACTTTATGACCTAAGTTTTTGTGATTGTCAATTTTAAAGTTATAGTCGAATATTAGCCTTATTGTTACACTAACTCACTGCATCATACTTTCGTTGTCTAAGTAATTTCCCCAACTTGGTCTTGTGGACCCAGTTCTTATCCTTACATCTTGTGGTCAAAAAGATTTTCATCAAACTTTTGATCATGAATAGTTATGAAAAATCAACTATAGAAGTTTTTTACTCCTCACAAAACATCTTCGTCTCTCTCGTTTTCTATTACCACTCCAATTGACATATCATTGCTAAGAAAAA
This sequence comes from Pistacia vera, assembly GCF_008641045.1. Taxonomy (NCBI): domain Eukaryota; kingdom Viridiplantae; phylum Streptophyta; class Magnoliopsida; order Sapindales; family Anacardiaceae; genus Pistacia; species Pistacia vera. Next base: position 506,875 of record NW_022195314.1, on the reverse strand, counting down.
TCCAAAAACTTCTCTCCAACACACCTTTTTTTCAGTAATCAGGGTGTCTAAACTAGCTTACATGCACCTCAACTAATCTATAGAGTCTGTTAAACCTCCTACAAGTCCAAAGAACCAGGTAAGCCATAAATAGACATGGGCATTTGGGATCGGTCCCAAAAAACCAATCCAAAAAATCAGTCCTAAGACCAGTCCTCACAAGGACCAGTCCTAGGAGGCCTAGTCCCAAACCTGGACCAGGCCCATGGAGGAGAGACCGGTCCCTAGATCGGGCCCTCCTCCAAGGCTAGGGCCTAGGACCGGTCCCAGGCTCGAGCCCAAAACCCATTGCATTTTTTCAAAAAAGTCTTCTAAAAAATATCTAAAAACCCCCTATAATTTTGAAATTGACAAAAATATTAAGGGTTAAATTGATATTTTACAAAATTTACTAATCTCCGGGGGTGCAAAAAAATGTGCCCTTAAAAATTACATAGACCACCCTATATAATTTTATTTAACGCCTTAAATATAAAAAAGTTGAGGGGGTGGAACAAAATTTTTTAGGCTCATAGGACCGGGACCGGTCCAGACCCTAAAATTTCTCCCAGACTTATGAGTGACTAGTCCCAAATGGGATCAATCTCAATCAGGCCCAGACCCCGACCTGGTTGGGACCAGTCCTTGCCTAAGTCTAGTCATAAATGTGGTAAGTGACCCCAAGGTTTGAATCCAAGAAGTTAGTAAAGGAAGCAAAATTTCTTGACCGTCTTCGATGCACCTTTCTCTCAAAAGGTAGGATAGTTTTTTCATTTCATCTTTTTTATTTCTTAAACCCTCCCCCTTACTTTTGTACCTACCTTTTTTCTCTTTATTCTCCTCGTCATTATCATCTTCAAACAACAACAAAATTTTACTCTAAGTTTCCATAGTCTCCTGGGTTCGAGTCTCTAGAACTGTAAATAGGGGTAGATAAAAAAGCAAAGATGATTTAAGTTTACATGATCTTTAGAGTTTGAGGTCCCAAACTCCCCATGGCGCCTAATAGGGGTGATCACTGGAGGATTTATCTAATCGTTAATTTCAAAGTCCTAAAAATTGATTGAAGTGTGCGTAAACTGACCTGAATACCTTAATGGTAACCAAAATAAATAAATAAATAAATAAAAATAAAATCCTTTTTTAATAGAACATGTAAAACGTGTTCCATTACTGGACAAAGGAAACAGACAAAAGCAGGTCTTAGTCATCCCCTGACTCTTCTTTTGTCCTTAGTTTACTTTACGTCATCATGGTTAAAATTGTCCCTACTGAGCTTTTGATAAATCCTCATTGACACAACTTTTATGCGGTGTCATGCAACCCTTCTGGTCTTGTTTAGTTGAGTAAAACAATAATATAAGATTTTTCAGTATTATATATAAAACAATAATAATAAATATTCTCTCTCTCTCACACACATATATATACTAATTTCCTGAGATCTTGAAGTTGATGACTGGGTAAGCTCCTCAATGGCCATCTCTATTATAGTCTATGAAGACTCAAACTCAAGAACTCATAGAACCTTCTTTTACTCTTTTACCATCAGGACACCCAGTGATGGTTTCACATAAATAATATAAATTCATAAAAAAAACCCTTTTTTTTTATTTTTTTTATTTTTTTTTACTTTAATCAAATTTTATATGCATATTTGTTTGTACATTTTAAAAATGGAAGATTTTTCTAATTAGTTTTCAACGTTTTATTCAGTGATCAAGGAGATAATTAAATAAAAATTTATTGGTCGAGGATATGGTAGCTAGACTTACTTTTCTAATTAAATAATTAGGCAAATATATATAGTGAAGAACCCACAACCTTTTTTCTTATAAATTTTCTCTCATAACTCCGATATAGCAACTCGCAATTGGTCAAACGCAATTTGTTAGGTGAGACCCATTGCGAACTACCACGTCGACGTTGTGAGATAAAGTTTGTGAGAAAATGTTATACACGTGTATATATATTAACATTTTCTCATAAACTTTATCTCACAACGTCGACGTGGTAGTTCGCAATGGGTCTCACCTAACAAATTGCGCTTGACCAATTGCGAGTTGCTATATCGGAGTTATGAGAGAAAATTTGTAAGAAAAAATTGTGGGTTCTTCACTATATATAATAGCACCCTATATATTCATTCCGACCTAAACACATGTAAGAGATACAACCAAAAGTAATTAGAGAAAAAACTGCAAATTTTTTTGTTTGATTCTTCATTAATTCTTTTCCTGTCACTATAGGGAAATTTTTAATTGCAAATTTTTTTGTTTGATTCTTCATTAATTCTTTTCCTGTCACTATAGGGAAATTTTGAATTGGAGAATGGACGATGGACAACATTTTATTAAATTATAATATGCTCTTATGAGGTAGCCTTAAGCCATCAAACCTCAACTAATCTTTAGAATCTATTGAAAAACCTACAAGCTTAATGGTTTAGGTAAGTACAATGTAATAGGTAACTCTAAAATTTGAACTCAAAAAATTAATAAAATTAGCAAATATCCTTAACCACCATGCCAATCCTTTTGCTTTGTCATCTCTTCTAATGGCCGCCACGGACAGTGCATTTCACTTGGTACTTTTCAGCCAATGTGAAGAACCGATCAAAAGTTTACTTAATATTGCCAAAAAAACAATCCTATATATGACAAAGTATGTACTTGATCTTGGTGTTGAGTAAAAGTTTATACAAAGTATTTATCATAAGAGTGATTTTCAGTCGGAACCAGGTTTATTATAGGATAATAAGGTAAATGAAAATTTTCTTTATAATCAAATTCTAACGACCAACACACAAACAACTATAAATTAGAATATTAAGTTAGAATCTTACCTTTATATATGTAAAATTATTATTAAAAAAATAAGTAAAAAAAAAGTGATGCTATTTGGCTCGCTTCCCAGAACAACCAGCTTTGAAATATTAATCAACTTAAATAACAAATATAAATATATTAAAATAACTCTGTTAATCCTATAATGGAACCGTTTCACTCTAGTAAAAGTAATAAGGGAAAACTTTTTCAATTGTTTTGTTGAATTTTTTGTTAGACAACTCTATTATTGAACAAGTCAGCATTGAGAGAACAATTAAGCTGTAACTTGAAAATTTTATTTGATAGTAAAACCAAACATTATCACCTTACTAAAGATTTATAACTTATAAATACATTTTTAGTTGTTATAGCTTCTCTCCCATATAATCACTTGTTCCATAAACAATCACTTTAAATATTTTTGAGAAATACTTTACATACATGATTATAAGAAGTAGTGGTTATAATAATCTATTTTAATAAAAAAAATTTATAAAAATAGGCTTTTGTAGCGTTGCAGAGTCAAAATACCGTTCACATATACAATATAAATTTAAATAAAAACTTAATTATTTTTTTATAAATTTAAAAATATTAAAATGGTAGGAAGTTGTCAACCAACGCTGATCAACAAAGTATAGAATAATGCTACACTTACACCATTTTTTTATACAATTTTGTAAACATCATGATGTAGTATATGCTACAATCACACAAATTCTATTATAATATTAAAAATTTAAAATAATTAAAATTTTATGTAATTGTGATATATGCCACATATGATGTAATGAAAATTGAGTGTGATGTAAGTGTAACATTAAATAATATTAACCTTACTAATCGCTTGTGACAAATGTCTATCTCATATATCACATCCGTTAATTCACGTCAGCCAGTTCCAAAACTCTAAAAAGAAAACAAAATTTGATTCAAAATTCCCCCTTCCCTTAAATATTTTCCCCCAAAAATAAAAAATATATATAATTAAAATTAATTTAAAAGAACAATAATTCCCATTAATCAATTCCCAAATCAGCCCGTAATTCCCACTAAGAAAAACCCAAGCGCAAACCCTCCACCGCCTCCAATTAGAAAATACCACTACCACAGCCAGCTATCATCTCCCACCATCACTTAGTCGCCAATTTTGTGCTGAAGAAAATAAACTCCTCTTTCATTGTTTGTGTGGTCCTTGTTCGCACCAAATTGAAGAACAGAGAACCTATACTGAAGACGGTGCATCATCTTCGCTGATGAAGTTGTCTCAAATGATGAAGTTCAACATTGCTTCTGTGTATGAGCAAAGATACCAACTTTGAATTTTCAAGCATCAAACATTTGTCATAAACGCACAGGTAATTTAAGGATCAATTTTCAAATGAAATAGAAATTAGGAATATGGAATTGCTTCTTATAAGAGAATCAGAACTTATGTCTGTTAAGCTAGTTTATTCAAAATTTCAAAATTTTGAATACCGATCAACCGCTAGTCATATCACCCGTTCTTTAATCATTTTAAAGTGAGTATTGCTAGGTCTTTCATCATACTCAAACAAAAGTCCGCGTTCCACACTTTCTACTTTCAACCTCTTTCTCATTCTTTTCATTAATAAACCTTTTGATGATCTTTTTTTATGATTACATTCCATTCATTGTTGTTTATCTGAATTTGGTTTAAACCCAAAAAAGAGATTCTGATAGCATGGTGCAACCAAAATTATTTCATGTTTGTAAGTCCTCTGTTACTCTCCTATTTTGAATATATAAAATAGACCACTGGGATTAGCTTATATGTTTTCTTTTTCAAAGATGCTAAACTTATAATGGAAGTTTTACTTTATTTATTTGATTGTTGCAGACTATTTGAGTAATTGTTTAATTCGTGTGTGGTTACTCTAAGCGTTGCATTTGTCATTCTTTGATTATAAGAAAAGATATATAACACAAGTTGAGATTCTGGGTTAGTTTTATAATGTCGAAATACTTAATATAATAATGATGAAATATATGTATGGTTTGAATATGTTTCTTCTTCAACTGATATTTGACTTCAAGAAAAAAATCAGGTAGCTCTCCTTAAACTTGCGTGAACAAACCTTTGATGCAGATTTAAAGTAGTATATTAAAGAAATTACAGACATGTTTGACCTACTCCTTTGTCCTGAAAATGGGGATAACCTTTAGGCCTTACTGTTCAAGTTGAGTTATCTTTATTCAACTTTGTTGGAAGCTTTTGTGTTGGAGAATTGGAGGTGCAGCAGCAGGCTTATGCTTGGTTCTGTTTATTTTTGGGTGGTGCAATTATGCTGGCTGTGCAGAAGGTTGTATAGGGTCATTGTCTACTGGCTGTGCAGATTTAGTAAAAGTTCTAAAATAGTACCCTATGGGATGTGGTTTGTAAGAAGCAGCAGCGTGACTGCAGCATTTTCTGCAGTTCTTGAGTTAAGTTTGCAGATTTTACGGATCAGCAAGTTCAAATGACTGCAGTTTATGTGTTTATAAGAGGGTGTGCCCATGGTGAAGCCATTTAATTAAGGAAGAAAATATATATGCTGCAATTCTTCTGGTTCTGGGAATGTGTGGTGAGTAGGAAAAGGTGTCATCGGGGTGGCAGCCTGTTGATTGCATTTTATACATTTTCAAGCAGATGGGTTATGCTGAGTTTATCGGATTGGATATGTAGTTTGTGTAGGCTGTCTTCTATGTTGTTTGTAAAGGTTGTGCGCAGTTTTGTGTCCAAAGTTGCAGATTCTAAGCTTTAATTGCTGCAGTCTTTGGTTGAACTCTAGTAGATCGTGTAGTATGTTGTTTGATGGAGGTATGGCAGGCCATGTAGTATCCAATTCAAGAGTTGTTCAATTTATCACGTATGATCTCTCATGCTTTGTTATTTTGATTTGGTATGCATGTGTGCAGCTTGTTCTCCTTGTGGGCACAAAGCTACAGCATGTGATTGCGACCTTGGCAGTTGTCTGTCTATTTCTTATTGCAGTCATTGCTCTGTGATCCCAATCTCAATTCGCCCGCAAATTCTAAAGCTGCTCGGATGTTTGCTCAATGACTGCTGAGCTGGACAGCGGAAATAGTGGGGCAGAGCTGGATAGCAGACTTACCACTTCCTTGGGCAGGGCAATTCGAGCCTGAAGGTATTAGGGCATGTTCTATCGACATTGCCATTTCATTATCCACTTTCAGGAGTTATTGAATTTATCATGTATTTCTCATGTCAACATTTCACATATGAATTGGAGAGCAATTTAATAATTTTGATCCATATTATAGTATGATTTTTCAATGTGTTTGTTTGTTCAACCAGTCAGAAAGTGCTTTAATTGTGGGTTTAACCAGCAAATGGCTAACAACAACAATGCATTAGCCTCATTGTTTGTTCCATATTTCCTATTAAATAGGAAAAAGTCTTTGTTACATATTTTGCTGTTTATCGATTCAATAATATTATTGACAAAATAAAAATTAAAGCAAGTCAATATGTTATTTTTCTCAAATATATCAGAAGTAGAGATGGAACAGAAAACTATTGTTGAGATTAATAATGTCTAACATAGATAAATAAGAGTACAAGGTGATGAAATGAGGGTCTAAAATGTTGAATGACAGCTTAATATTATTACATATAACTAAGCAAGGTGTTGACACATACACATTGACATGAGCACTCTTATGTACAGCCAAATTACACAAACTACTGCTTAGATGTGCCTCAAGCCAACAAAATCCTCATCATCATCATATTCTTCATCCACTAATAGCAGCTTCATTTTTCTCTCTCACCAAGCAATTTATGAGAAAAATTCCTAATTTTTGGTAGAAACGATTATCAATCTTAGCCCACCAATAGGTGATAGAACATCCTCATCTTATCATTATCATCATCATCATAACCTTCATCCACTCATAGCAGCTTCATTTTTTTTGTCCCACCAAGCAATTTATGAGAAAAATTCGTAATTTTTGACAGAAATGATTATCGATCTTAGCCCCCCAATGGGTGCTAGAATCATCACAGAATACCCAAAAATATGCAGCTCTGAAAGACAATGCATACATATATGCATATTTATTATCCAAGATAAGCTAAATCTCTTTGGTTTGTGGATGGCAAGCCACATCACACAGGAGAGCTGAGAGCATAAAAGCATAACAAAATTTTAATTGACAGTATAAAAATTTACAAGCTTTTGTAGTTTGGAAATGTCTAAGACAATGCTTACAAAATATATAATTGGGGCGAAAGCAAGCCCTCAAAGAATCCAAGCAAGTAACCAAAGAAAGGAACACATATACCAACTGCCATTGTAAATGCTGAATTAACAAATATTAAAAGAAATTACTTTATTAGTTTGTATTCCCTGGAGAGAAAAGAAAATAGTTGGGCAGGTACTTCGGGTAACAACGCGAAGAAAGAAGGTAGGTGTGAAATGCAACTTCTTCACCATAAAAGCTTCAAGCATATCAAACACAGACATTGCAAATATCTGCAATTTCCCAAACTAAGAGGAAGTAATGTTAAAACTTTTCCGAAATAATTCAGTTATAAAAGTAAAACTCGACAGATGATGAAGACTAAAGTGACTATTGAATTAGATTAACCTTGTAGCTTCCAATGACATGGACAATCACAAAATGTTACCTACAACAACAAGCCAAGTGGGTTTCTCTAATGTGATGAGGATGTTGTCATGGACATTGTTTCCGAAAATGTAGTAACCAACAATTGAGACTAGGAAGTAACACAAAGCTCCAACAATATATGCAACTGCTACTCCTTTCCACATTGGTCCTTTTGATGGATTCTCAAGAGTTAAGGGAATTGTTGCTTGGATCTCCAGAAATTTGGTGTTTTAGTTTTTAACAAATAGTATGTGAAGCTGTTCTTAAGCATTTTGTGAATTCTGGTACCTTAACGGATTTATTTCTATATATTTACGTTTTGATGTAACAACTCCTCCAAGTTAAATAAGTTTTCCTTAGTCAGTGACGCACCTTGTCCTTGATACTAACTTAAATGAACTTGTTCTAAGTTGCTTTGCTTTTATGAACAGCGAAATAATTTTATCAGCTAAGAACAATTTGTTTCGGGATGATAAAAATTTATCCCTCAGGTTTGGTCTAATGACATTTTAGTCCTGTGGAATTTTAATATTAATGATTTGGTCCTGAGGTTTGTTACTGACAGACACAGACTAAAAATGTAACTGAAATTTTGTACTAGATTAAAGTGTTATTAAAAATTAAATCAAATACAGGGATGAAATGGGTATATCCTTATTTCATTTGTGACTCGTTCTGCCATGCTTCAAATAAAATACCAATTTGAGCCGGGATTGCCCGACTTAGGCTCCATGTGTAACTAAAAAGTGAGGGTCTGGGCTCGGAAAAGGCTCACTTTCTTTACACCCTGGCCAGGCTTACCCGGGCTTTTTGGCCTTGGATATGATTGATAATTATTAAATTTAATACTTATGTTCGTGTTGGATTTGACTTTAGGTACTCTTAATTTAATCGGGTGGTCTCTTAATTTAAATGGCCGTCGTTGGCGGTCTAACTCTTTAGTCGTTTCTGATGATCAGATCTAGTCTTTTATAGCTGTTGATGACTAGATCTGACCGTAGATCTGACATTTTCTGACCAACCAGATCAACACACCACTGCCTAGATTCGACCAGTCTGAGTCGTAACGACAGATTCTGACGGTAATGGCCAGAATCTAGCACTGTGGTGGTAGGAGTGTTTTTATCATTTTATAAATTGGGTGTTTTGTAATTATTAACAAAGCCAAGCATATTTTCATCCACATTGTCTATTGTTTTGGGGCAAAATTGAACAGAAATTTGGATTACCGAAGTAATATTTTAATACCAGCCTCCCCCCAGGTAATATTATTCTCGGTGATTTACCCCTTTTTTGGCATTGTTTATCATCTTATTTTCTGGTAATATTTTCGTACAAAATATCAAATACGGTAACTTGCTCAATTAAACAAATATTACCCTAGTTAAAAAATTTCAACACGATCCAAACGCCCATGTAGTTACAAAATAAATCTGATTTGGCAATGCAAGTCATTATCCTCAGTAAGTAATCTCAACCATTCAGTTTTTACGTACAAACTAACACAAAGTTACAATTTCTGGACCGTATGATCTGCGGAAAAGTGAAAAATGCAGCCGTTTAATCTCTAGTTCTTCTTTCCTTATATCTAAGTAATCTGCTACTGATACGTTTACAAGTCCTAAAACACTTGTAAACATGAGTGGACAAGGAATTACAAGTCCTAAAACACTGGGAGTGTGGAGTGTGGAAAACATTGGAGGAGATTCGGCCCAAGCAAGTCCCAAGGGGAGAGAGAGTCCAGCACTTCGGCCCCAAACCATTCCAAGTCAAGCCAACAAAGGAAGCTCAAGTCCACCAGAGAGAAGCCAAGTATTGAAGTAAGCCCATTCGGCCCAATTCTCATTCCAAAGGGGAAAGTCCACTTGAACCTTATTGGATCCAATTGCAAGATCTTCAAGGCCCAATCTCTTGCACCCTTATTAGTAGACTTAATTAGATCATTGATCAAGTTTTGGGCTAATAAAGTGAGTTTTTTTCAACTAATATGGTGGTTAAAGACCTGAACCTAGAATTAGGTCCCTTTTTTGCATTAAATGGGTATGGTCTAATTTGAATGGAAGGCTTGTTATTTTTGTGTAATATTTATTATTTTTCATTTTCTTATGTATTTGTTGATTACTCTTTAACCTTGTAATTGTCTATATAAAGGCAAACTATTCTCCTGTAAAGTTAGTTCATGAAAATTATCAAAAACTTGGTTTAACCATTGAGAGAACTTTGTGTTCTTATTAAGATTTCTTTATCCAAGTCTTGGCAAGGAGATTTGGTGGTGAATCGATTCAAGTTGATGGAGAATTCCTTTATGCTTGAAGTGTTCATCTTGTCTTAACCTAAAATTTGCAGTAAGTGCAACTTGCTTCCATTGTGTTTTGGCCGAATTTGAGCTTGAGTTTAGGGCATATTTTGTGTTGTTTGTTGTTGAAAATTGGTTGGATTTGGATCATTTGGTATCAGAGCTTAGGTTGTGAATTGGAGTAGGATTGATTTAGGATAAAGAAGAAGGTGGCCGGATTTTGGAGTGTACATTGCCGGATTTGGGTTCTTTAGCCTAAGTGTTTTCAAAACTTCTCTTGTTACAAGTGAATGAACAATTTTTCTCTCTCATCAAACACTATTCCCAACCAAATCCCTTACACCTTGTTCCTTGTAACCAAACCCATGCCAACTCACCCAAACCTAACCAATTCCCTCCAAAGTCAACTAAACCCATTCCTTTACAACCAAACCTAAACCCTTAACCCAAACCCTAAACCCTAAACACAATTAAATTTACCTAATCTCATCTCCATAAACACCATTCCTTAGCTAATCACAAAAACATCTTACATAACACTATTCACAGAATACTTACACTTAACCAAAAACACCAAAACACATACACTTGACCTTTCCCTCCCATTTTCCATTTTTCTTTAACTTTCAAAAAGTTACTGTCATCCAGAGTTACTGTTCACAGTAGCTAAACTTTTAAATTCTCATGGAAAACAAGTCCCTTCGTCCCCAATTCCACCCCCAACACTATGGGAAAGTGCCAACAAAGAATTCAAGAAGAACTTGAGAAGTAAAGAAAAAATGTCAAGCATGATGGAGTTGATGGTTAACATGTCAAGGACATTGTCAACCTTTCACAAACCCAAACTACTTTTGAGGAAACCCACCACCACCCCCACGGGATGGTCGCCCACACTACCACAACGAACCATCCTTAGGACACCATTGTTTAGGAAAACCTAGGAGATAGTATGATTCATCTAGTGAATCCGAAGTGCCTAGGGGGAGAAAGTTTGTGTTAGGGGTCTTAAAGTAGACTTACCCGAATTCATGGAAGTCTGACCCAAATGACTTCATTGATTGGTTGCTGAGATTGAGCGGGTATTTGAATTTAAGGGCTACAATGATGAAAAGAAGGTAGTAAAGTAGCAATATTAAGTTCAAGGTATGCCTCCTTGTGGTGGGAAAATACAAGGAAGAAGAGAGAAAGAGAAGGGAAGGCTAGAATTAGATCATGGGAGAAATTGAAGAGAGTGTTGAATAAAAGATTTTGCCCGATACACAAACGACCTTTATCTTAAGCTCCATAATTTGAAGCAAGGAGATAGAAAAGTTGAGGAGTATATCGGAGTTTGAAGGGTTGATGTTGAGAAGTGATATTCCCGAAGAGAAAGAGCATACAATTGCAAGGTTCATCGGCGGTTTGAGTAAGGACAGCATACAAGCTGAGTTGCAAGCTTACCATTCCTTTGGGGATGTTTGCAAGCTGTCCACAAGATGAAAAGCAATTGAAGAGCATGAAGTCCTTGGCCCCAAGAGCTCTTTAAGGAAAGTAACTACCAAAGGGATTCACCTCCTACACAAACCATATGTGCACCTATGGCTTATGATAAGAACAAGGCCAATGAAACACCAAAGGAGAAAACAGGTTTTGTGAAGAATGATGTCCACGGCCTGATTTGAGAACAAGAAATGTTTCAAGTGTCAAGGTTATGGCCTTTCCAAGCAAATTGTCCAAACCAAGAGTTATGACTCTTAGAGAGATAAAAGGATTGATGATGCTTGTCAAAGGGATTCTAGCGAAGAAGAGGAGTAGAGTGAAAGTGGAGAATGAGTTATTGAGGAAGCTGATAGTGGAGAGATGCTTATGCTCAAGAAGTTGCTGCATACTCAAGTAACCCCCAAGAGAACCAAAAAGGAGAACTTGTTCCATAAAGGTGCACTATTAAGGGAAAAGTTTGTTCAATGATCATTGATAGTGGGAGTTGTACCAATGTTGCTTCCACCAAACTTGTGGAGAAATTGGGGCTGCTGGTTGTGGATCATTCTCACCCGTACAAGTACAATGGTTGAGCAATGGAGACACCTACAAGTAATCAAGCAGTAGTGGTACCATTCTCCATTGGGAGGAGCTATTCGGTGAGGTACTTTGTGATCTATCCCATGGATGTTGCAATCTTTTACTTGGAAGGCCATGGCAATATGATAGAAAAGTGATCCATGATGGCCGCAAGAATACATACTCATTCAAGCTCAACAAGAAGTCTATTACCCTTGCACCCTTAGCCCCCACCCAAGCCATTACCAAGCCCCACACAAACAACTTCCAAACACTTTCCCAACACCATCCAAGGACCAACCGTAAAACCTCTTCCTAAACAGCACCCAATTAGAGAAAGCTTTCCTAAAACACAAACCTCTCATTGCCCTCCTTATAACCGAGACAAACCAAGAGAGAGGCAACCTGAATTTCACCCGAAAGTTCACCATCTCTGGATGAATTTGCGGATGTTTTTCCTAGTGAGTTACCAAGGGGTTTACCACCACTTAGGGGAATAGAACATCACATTGATTTGGATCCCGGTGCCCTCTTCCCAATAGGCCGCATATAGGTGCAATCCCAAAGAGTCAAGAGAGCTTCAAAGACAAGTTGAGGAGTTGATTTCCATGGGATTTGTGAGAGAAAGCATGAGCCCTTGTTCAGTTCCAGCCTTGCTTGTACCGAAGAAAGATGGCACTTACCGGATGTGTATTGATAGTCGGGCCATCAATCGGAAACATCAAGTATAGGTATCCATTCCACGGTTGGATGACATGTTGGATGAGTCTCATGGTGCAACCATCTCTCAAAAATTGATTTAAGAAGTGGTTACCATCAGATTAGAATGAAAGAGGGAGATGAATGGAAAACGGCATCAAACCAAGGGAGGATTGTATGAATGGATGGTGATGCCTTTCGGCCTTCCAATGCACCAAGCATTCATGAGGTTAATGAATGAGGTACTCCAACCTTTCATTGGAAAATTTGTGGTTGTATATTTTGATGATAATTATATAGACATTGTGAGGATACATGTAGAACACCTTAACTAGTGCTTGAGTTATTGGGGCAAAAGAAGTTGTATGCTAAGCTTGAAAAATGTGAGCTATTTATGAAACAATTAGTGTTCTTGGGTTATGTAGTTTCGAGAGAAGGAATTAAGGTAGATCAATCCAAGGTAGAATCCATTCAAAATTGGCCTAAACTCGGTTCAATTACGGAAGTTAGAGTTTTCAGGTTTGGCCTCTTTTTACCGTAGGTTTGTCCCTAATTTTAGTCCATTATGGCTCCCATAACTGAATTTTGAAGAAGGGATCTTTCGAGTGGACTAAGGCAGCAAATGAAGCTTTTAATTTGATTAAAAGAAGTTGTGTGAAGCTCCCATCCTTGCCCTAACGATTTCAACCAAGTGTTTGAAGTAGATGCGATGCAAGTGGTGTTGCATTGGGGCAGTTTGAATCATCCAAGAGGCCAATAGCATATTTTAGTGAGAAGCTTAGTGATTCAAGGAGGAAGTATAGCACTTATGATAAGGAGTTTTATGTATAGTGAGGAACTTGACCATTGGAGGCATTACCTTCGGCCGAAACAATTTGTCCTCCATTCGGACCACCAAGCTTTGCGGTTCATCAATGGGCAGCGTAAACTCAACACAAGACATGCTGAGTGGGTTGAGTTCATCCAATCCTTTTCTTTTGTGCTGAATTACAACAAGGATCACACAATGTTGTAGCCGATGCACTCTCTAGAAGGTATGCCTTACTTTCTTTGCTTGATCTAGAGTTCTAGGTTTTGAATAATGAAATTGTGCTATGAGGAAGATTTGGAGATGAAAACATGCATAACTGAATGTGGGGAAACCTGGTTTTGAGAATTATATTATGCATGATGGGTACTTGTTCAAGGGTAGAAGATTATGTGTCCCTAAGGGTAGTTTTAGAGAACTAATTATGAGGGAAGCACATAGTGATGGGTTGGCGGCCATTGGGGTTACTAAGACTTTAGAAACCATCAAGGAATATTATTGGCCTAAAATGTTAGGGGATGTTCAAGCTCTTATTAGAATGTGTGGATCATGTCAAAGAGCTAAGAGTCAATTCAAGGCCGGACCATACCTACCCTTACCCATAGCGAGCACCCTGGGAGGACCTTAGCATGGATTGTGGTTGCATTGCCTAGGACACAAAGGAAAAGATTTCCATCATGGTAGTGGTTGATAGGTTCTCAAAAAAGGCCATTTCATATCATGCCATACCACGCATGATGCCTCCAAATTGCCGAATTGTTCTCAGAGAAGTGGTGAGAATTCATGGCATTCCGAGGACATTGTTCGGATAGGGATACAAAATTCTTGAGTCATTTTTGGAGAAGTTTATGGGGTAGACTAGGGACAAAATTAATGTTTAGCACCTCACACCACCCGCAAACCGATGGTCAAACCGAAGTGGTGAATAAAGTGTTGGGTAATGTCCTAAGGAGTTAGTGAGTAAGCATTTAAAGGATGAGATTTGCAATTGGGACATGCTGAATTTACTTACAATAGGAGTCCTAGTTCTACTACGGTCACACTCCTTTTGAGGTGTTGTATGGAGTAAACCCACTTATCCCTTTTGATCTCACTTCCTTACCCCTTGATTTTGAGCCAATTGTGAATGCTAATGAGAAGTTGAAACAAATGAAGAAACTCCATGAAACGTGAGAGCTCAAATAGAAAATTCAAATGAGAAGATCAAGAATAGGCAAACAAGCATAGAAAACCTAAGCTTTTCCAACGGGGGATTTAGTTTGGATTCACTTGAGAAAGAGAAAGGTTTCCAAGTAAAAGGAAGAGTATAGCTCCTAGGGCTGATGAACCTTTGGATTGTTGAGAGGGAAATGATAATGCTTATAAGGTGGAGGTGCCTAGTGAGTATGGGGGAGTCTTGGCCACTTCAAGTGGGGGATCTAAGCCCATACTTGGGGACGATTTGGATGAGGGCACAATCCTCTCAACCCGAGGAGGATGATACGTTTCAAGTCCTAAAACACTTGTAAACATGAGGACAGGAATTACAAGTCCTAAAACACTTGTTAATTCGGTTGAATCAAAGAATTTCATTCCAAGTCTTAAAACACTTGGATGTGGAGTGTGGAAAACATTGGAGGAGATTCGGCCCAGCAAGTCCCAAGGGGAGAGGAGTCCAAGCACTTCGGCCCAAACCATTCCAAGTTCAAGCCCAACAAAGGAAGCTCAAGTCCACAAGAGAGAAGCCCAAGTATTGAAGTAAGCCCATTCGGCCCAATTCTCATTCCAAAGGGGAAAGTCCACTTGAACCCTTATTGGATCCAATTGCAAGATCTTCAAGGCCCATCTCTTGCACCCTTATTAGTAGACTTAATTAGGATCATTGATCAAGTTTGGGCTAATAAAGTGAGTTTTTTCAACTAATAGGGTGGTTAAAGACATGAACCCTAGAATTAGGGAATCATGTCCCTTTTTTGCATTAAGGGTATGGTCTTAAATTTGAATGGAAGGCTTGTAATTTTTGGTAATATTTATTATTTTCATTTTCTGTAATGTATTTGTTGATTACTCTTTTAACCTTGTAATTGTCTATATAAAGGCAACTATTCTCTTATAAGTTAGTTCATGAAAATTATCAAAAACTTGGTTTAACCATTGAGAGAAATTGTGTGTCTTATTGAGATTTCTTTATCCAAGTCTTGGCAAAGAGATTTGGTGGTTAATCGATTCAAGTTGGTGGAGAATTCCTTTATGCTTGAAGTGTTATTCTTGTCTTAACCTAAAATTTGCAAGTAAGTGCAACATTGCTTCCATTTGTGTTTGGCAATTTGAGCTTGAGTTTAGGGCATATTTTGTGTTGTTTGGTGTTGAAAATTGGTGGATTTGGATCAGCTACAGTATCTATACAGTAAATAAATGCAGCAAAACAATGCAGCTGGCGCAGTAGCTTCAACTTCAAACAGCTGCAATTACTTCAATCTTAATTAAAAACGTACTTGCTTCCTTCTTTAATTGACTCATTCTTCAACTTCAGCTGAGTTGCATTGCAGCTGTTTACTGCACTCTTGCATTTTTAACAGAGAGCGGGCGGGGGTCTCAGTGGGGCAGCACTCCCGGGCCTGTAAGCGGTTTGGTTTATATAGTATAGCCTGTAGGATTTTCTAAGGATTAGTGGTTGTTGTCTTACTGTGAAGATGAAAATTTATTGCCGCTTGAGATTGCTATGCAGTATGGCGCACTGTTATAGGTTACTTTGACTCATGCAATATGCTTTTGTGATTACTGTTACTTGATTATTCAATACCTGCTTTTGTCATTGCGACAGGTGTTTAATGAACCAACAGATGTGCATTATCATTATGGAAATGCCCCATCGAGCTAAACTTAGTGCTTTGGTTGGAGCAAGTATACAAAAACTCACATTACTAGCAGTGATTATGAGGGGATAGTAACTGTTTGGGATGTAACGACTAGCAGTATAGTTATTAGCTATATCTTTCTTGTAGCTTCAGTAGGCCACATGCTCATGCTTTTCGATTAAACTTGCATATTATATAAAATGTCATCTCTCAATTATTTTGGTTTATTTATCATATGAGTTACGCTTCTCTTCTAATTTTTCTACTGGATTTTGATAATGTGCACTGAATTTTTATCTAGAGCTTACTGTAGATATTCTCCCGAAAGAATATGATTTGAGAAATGTTAGCCAGGCACTTTACGTGTTCAGCGGTAGCAGGAAAGCTGTTCATATGTGACATTATATGTTATTTGATTGCTGTTCCTTTGTATTCAAGGATCGATAAAGTTATCGACCAGTACTGTAGTAGGATCAAAGAGAAAATCTAGAGCAAGCAAATTACATGAGACTCATTTTGATGCCTTGTTCTTGAAATGGAAAGTTATAAACAATCGAAACATCTTTGAGTCTTGCAGTCTACGACAAGGAAGCCTTGTTCTGAAATGGAAAGTTATTTTGTTTTGTTGCTTCCAAGCAAAGTGGAAGTAAGTTTTCGGGTGCCCCAATTTAATATCCCAAGCCATAGGCTATTTTGAAGGTGGAGATTCTGTGTATTTGAGAAATTATTAACCTTTTAAGAAAGAAATTGGTCATTTTTTTTCATATAAGACATTATTAAAGAGTCTAAAGAGTGTATTTTGAAAATAAGGTCAATGAAATGGTCAATTCAATATTGTGACTGTGCATTTTGCGTGTGTGATAATATTATAATCCAATCTCAAATATTGGAAAAAACGTAAAAGCAGTCAATTTACTAGTTTTAACTAGATGGTCAATTGGGATGGCACTACTATTTTCATATTGACAATTATCATTGTATTCACCCTATCTAGTACATTTTCATGAACATTCAATATAGTTTGCAATGGACTTTAGCGGTTGAATTTTTTATGGGTATCTTCTTAAGAACATTTGTACAGTAATGTGTTTTATCGATTGGATTGTGGGTGAACATTTTACCATTGTATTGATGATAAGAGATACTTGAAAGGAAGAATTGGTTCAATCACTAATCCCAAACTCAACAAGTGATGTACTTTATCTCTGAAGTAGAAAAGGACATTTTACTAATGTTAATGGTGACTAAGATCTTTCTCCTTTCATCCTTGGACTAGTGATTGGATTGTGATCAACATTTGACGAAATATGTTTTTAATAAGAGTATTGTAGAAAATTATTCCTGTTCTTTACCGTGATATGTTCTGATAAACTCCTAATCAAAAGGTAGATAAAGCGATAATATTATCCCAACTTTTACTAAACATCTCCATCAAAAGGTCAATGAAAGAATAAAATTACCCACTTTACGATATACAAAAAGTAAGGGGATTGTATGCTTACGGAGATTCATGCATTCAATTCTTTTTAAAGAAAGTGTTGTTGAATTGCATACCCATTACGCAAGGAATATATAGAGCGACTTTATGCCTTGCAAACCCATTACGCAAGAATAGATCCCTCCAATTGTTATAAAGTTACTCTATACTTATTCCTTGGTTAATGGGTATGCAATTGAACAAAGTCAGTCTCATTCAATCCCCTTTCAAAAATTCCCTAACCATGTTTTGTTTCCAACTTAATTATTGATTCTTCAACAACTTCTCTCCAAGGGGGGTGGGGTGATTTGGGTTTTTCTGAAATTAAGGGGGAACACTTTTTTTCCGATAGTTTGGTGGTGAAAATGTATTCACCTCAGTCAAGGCAGCTGTAAAAGACTAAAAGGGCTGCACCTCTGGGGTATGGCGAAAAGGAATATGACAAATGTGATGAATACTAGTTCTTAACAAGGGGCCGTAAATGTTAATTTTTAAAACGTAGGGACCTTAAGTGATGTAGTCATGAAAAGTTAGTATAAATCAAGTCTCGATAATTGAAAGAAGATGATCATTTGAAAATGGGCGAACGACAGAAGGATAATGGGTCTCTCCTCCCAATTTGGCATGAAGAAAAACCAGACTTACTCTCTCTTCCTCTCCCTTTAATTATGTTTGGTGCATAATTTAACTAAGATTATTTTATTATCTCTACTTTTGTGGACATTGTAGGGGATACTGAATCTTGGTTGATATGGCTAATTATATTTGGATTAAAAAAAAAAATAACTATTGTAATATTTATGATATACATGTTGAGTCTTAGAATTCTTGGATCCGGGTGATGGGGCGAGGGCTCTTTTTTATTGATTAAAAAAAAATACTGCACCAATTGGGTCTCAGATATTTTTTTTCCAGAATTGTATCAAAAATTATTTTGAGTATTATCTTTAATTTAGTCATGTTTTAGGGTGTAAAATAAAACTAGCCCCACAGTGGAAAGTATTTCACAAAGTAGCCAGTTCCATTTCCTAATTTCGAAGAAACGAAAAGACCTCTTAATACATAGTTCTTTAACTTCTTATCCAAAACCCGCACAATATGTGTAGGAAATATATTAATAGGGTGTTTCACGCTGATGAGTGGTTAATGTTGGTTGTTTGGGTTTATTTTGGCTGGGGATGTTGAAAATCAAAGGATTTATAGAGTTGGCACGAGCCCAATGTTGGCTCAATATACTGAGTTAGTAGGGTTAATGCCTGGCGCTGCAGATAAGTGCAATCCCATGATAGTCTGCCGAGTTGGCAGGGGCTTGATGTCGGCTCAATATACCGAGGTGGTTGGGCTGTATGCCTAGCTACTGTAGGTGGGATAATTGACAATCGTACGGATTACTCAAAGGGTGGTCTTGCTGATACCAATTTTAACAACACAAATGGGTAGAACCTACCTTACAAATCGGTTTGCAAGAGGAGGGTGCCTAAACAGTTCTTAAACATATAGCAAGTTATTTCTTAGTGATGCGAGACTATTAAGATTGTTAGCAATAGCTATAGGATTAAAAAAAAAAAAATAGCGGTACACTTGCTCTGTCTGACATATAGAGAACTAATAAATTAAAACAACAAATGATGGTTGTTTTTTTATTATTATTATTTGTAATATTTTATACTATTACCGTTCAACCATTAATTATCTTATATATTATTATTTAAAAACAAAATTAATTCATTCTGAATTTTTTTTTAATCCTATTCACTAACGAAAAATGAAATGTAGTTAGTGTCAGGGTTAGTCATTACCAAAAGTCTCTATTCTGAAGATTATTTTTATCAATTAGAAAAAATAAATTGAATTATTTTTTAAGTAATATTAATTAGATTTTTAAACCTTTAAATAATATATAAAATTTATATTAATATTTTTAAAAAAACTATACACAACACTTTTTTCCTTCACCATAGAGTTTTTTCTCAAAAATAATAAAGAATTCATTTTAAAGGATCAAATAAGAAAAATCAATTATTTTTGATTATTTAAATATGCTTACATGAAAGTATTTATTTTATTTTACTTTATCATGTTTTTGTTTTAACTTAGATTATGATTCTTTTTTTTTCTTTGGGTTTTCTTTTTTTTTTTTTTTTTTTGTTGGAGGTAATTCTAAGGCTTAATGAATCTTGATTGATTTGATTTGATTTGAGAACGATGATTTTAGATGAAAGTTTGCAAATTATTATAAATTTATGACCTAAATGTGGAGTTTAGGTGCATGTAGGGAAATATGTATGATGAGTGAGAACTAATTTTGAAATGTAGAGGTTTATACGAGCCACCTGGAGACTTGAATATACATGGGGCAATGACCCAAGATACTGGAAACAGAAAAGGGTGAAAAACTCTCTCTCTCTCTCTCTCTCTCTCTCTCTCTTCTCTCTCTCTCTTCTCTTCTATATATATATATATATATATATATATATAATATTATATATATATATATATATATTATATATATGGGTCGGGTATTGTGACTTATATTATTAATTTAATTTTTTTTATATTCTATGAATTGTTCATTTTTAATTTTTTATTGATTAACAGTGATAAGTAAAATTAAAGGTAGTTATGACTTGGTAATTCAAGCATGTTTTAGAGTTTTCTTGTTACAGTAGTGTATAATATCTATAAATCTGAAAAATCCTGCATTATTCACTGTACAGGTAACAGTCCTGCAGAGCTAATTAAGGTATATTGGCTTCAGGTAACGGTCAAAAAAGTGAATGGGGGAAGTCATATGAAATAAAGTTCAAAATTTCTTTGACAACAACGCCTTGGGTGGAATGGCCGCCCACTTTCTGATGGCTAAGATTGGGGCGAGGGGAAAATCCAGATGGAAAAAGATTGAGCCACTGGAGCAGGCTAAACCTGATACTCCTTTTATATTCCTAAGCCTGAAGACAAATAGTTCATTGTTTCAATCCACCTGATAAAAAAGGTGAGTCAGGAGAGAGGACCTTTCTTTGGTTATATGAAATTTGGGGTAAAAACTGGAAGGGGGATTGCGTATTCATTGTGCAACTGTTGAAGAAGTAAGCGCATCGAATTAAGCTTTGATAATGTTGCCAAATAAATGGGAGTAGAGGACAAAAGAAAACAGCATTTCCTACCCTGATAATGTTTGTTATATTGAGTGTTGTTTGCGAAACATATATTAATTATAAAAAAAGTGATGTTTCTAAGTATTAAAGTTAGGATCCTAACTTAGGATCAATGTTTTGAAACCCAACCTGGACAGTGATTTGGTCTGCCGACCGTGTCTCGGGTCATGAGACGTTATCATGCTAACATCATGACATCATGTTGATGTTAGCATGATAACCTATCATGACAACATAAACCTTAAAATAAAAATTCAATAATCATGCTATTTCAACTGATTACAAATTTAATAACCAAATTCATGAATATAGCCACATAATAATAATGAACATTTCTAGCTTAAGGTTCTGGACTTCGGTAAACACTCCCAAGCATATGGATGGAGGTATTAGTATTACAGAGCAGGTGAACTAGACTAAACAGAACCTGCATCTGAATTCAATATATATGTTCAAAAACAAAGTATTGCAACCATATCAGACATAATCTTACAAATAACTATGAAAAAAAAATATACTTGACTTGAATTTTTTCACAAGAAAGCTTTTCCTTAATTCACTTCAGAAGTCGAAATTTCAAAATATAATAATAGGTAATAAAACTCAAATATAGACCATATTTCAAATTTCAGAAGACACATTTAAGGAAATTTTCAAAATACTTTTTTATATAAATTTTCAAAAGAAAACATAAAAGCTGACCTAAGCAAATGGTAAAAAAGAACAAATACAGACTTGCAGAGAGTCAACACAAGCAAACAAAAATACTCAGAGCAACACGTCCAACGAATTTCAGCTTAAAACCCAGAATTGAAACTGAAAGATCATTCACAAGCCCATACTCCACATAATGACTCAAGAAATTAGAGTCAAGGACCAAACCTTCGCCGATGAACTGTTGAAGTTGAAGTTCAGTTTCTCCAGCACCACTGATAAAGCCACGTCATCCGCTTCCGTCTTCTGCAAATTGGTAATCATGTATGTTAGGAGTCGCTCTACAAATTGAAAGTCTTACAAGCACAATATGCAGAGTCACAACTAGGATGCATAAGAGACAGAGAGAGAGAGAGAGGGAGAGAGGAGAGAGAGAGAGAGAGGAAAAAAAGCTCTATAAATATACCGGTGGTGGAGTCGCATGAGTACGCTGGAGATTTAGGATTTGGTAATTTTGGATTCGATTTCGATCTTCTTTGAGTGAAGAAGAAGATTGAAGATGCAATTGGAGATTGAAGGATGCAGAGAGCGAAAAGCCCGATTGAAGATGCAATATGTGAACTGGGTTTTTTTTTTTAGGATTAACTGATAAGTTTTAAGTGACCCGGTTTAGCCACCACCAGGCTGATCGACCGATGGTTTGGTACTATTTTACCGGTCTGTTCCTGTCCAAAGGGATTTTAGGTAATGACCTGGCAAAACGGGCTGGGACCCCTGGATCGACCTCATACTCGAGTAAATTTATAGGGTAAGAGTTTGTATATTAAACCAGTTTTTAAGACCCGTACCTGGCTTTACCCGTTTTGTAAACGGGTAGATCGGTACACTCGCGGATGCCCGTGGGTGCCTATTTTAATTTAAAGAAAAAAGGTTTTTTCTTCTCTCTCCAATAAACTTTCTCTCTATCCCATCAAACTTTTGGCCTATCCCATCAAACTTTTTGGTAGGTAGAGTTAGCTAAATTTATTCACAAAGAATAAAACTATGTGCACTAACCATGTATATAATCTAAGTACTAACATTGAAAATTGAAATTTCCTCCAAAAAAAATTCAAATTTTCAATGTTAGTACTTAAATTAGTAAAATGGTTAGTGCACATAGCATTACTCACACAAATCTCTTCTCTTGTTCATTCATAGTCCGCCTCTTTCTTCAAAATCATTCACAACTCCACTCGTTCCCCTTTCCTAACCACAATTTTTCTTCCCAAGAGTTTTTAACAACCAACTCTTCTTCTTTGCGACTAAGGGCTACTGGTATAATAGATCCAATTGATGGCGTAAAAAAACTTGAATTCACCCAACCCTCTCACCTCTGGTTCATCAGATAGGTTTGTATAACAGCACTTTCCATATCTTCAAATTGTTTTCTCTTCGTGTTTCTCAAGATTTCGAGCTTTTAATTATTTTTCTTTTATAGGGTGTGTTTGTGTGAGGTTGAGTTATGGGAAAGAATGAAAAACATTGTGTAATTTTGGAACATGTTTCTTTTCTTTTTGTTTTTTTAAGGATTTGAAGATTCGAGGTTGTTCTTTTTTGGGTATTTGCTTTGGGTTTGAGTTTGGTTGAAGAATGGTGATAAGAGATGAGGTAGCAGCCATGGTCGCCTCTTGTGAGTTGTGACAAAGAAGTACGAGGTGAAAAGGTGGTATAAAGGATGGAGGGGTGGATCTGGCACATGAGATTGCAGAGAAAGAAGAAAAAAAAGAACAAAGATTTGCTGTTGAGTTCGTTGGAGGGGTTCTAAAGTACTTTGAGAGAAGGGTCAAGAGGAACTTCCCCAGAAACGGGCACTGTTTTTTTTATTTTAGAACTGCATGACATGACAAAACTGATGGGACATACGAAATGGTATCTACCACCTTAACGCCATGTCAATTAGTACAAGATATTGTACAGGAGATTAGTAAGGCTAACATTTTAAATATTTTTGAGGAACACTTTACATACATGATTATAAGAAGAAGTGGGTTTAATAATCTATTTTAATAAAAAAAAAAAATAGGCTTTTGTAGCTTTTGATTCAAAACTGCGTTGAGAGTCAAATACGTTCACACATACAATATAAATTAAAATAAAAACTTAATTATTTTTTTTATAAATTAAAAATATTAAAATGGTAGAAGTTGTCAACAACGCCGATCAACAAATCAACAAGAGTAAAGAAAATTAATATTGTTTTTTTTTTAATTTTAAAAGTAAAAGATCTGGTGGTGGCCCAGGCCAAGATTTGGTGGTCGATCAATCGAGACCAAGCCACCAGGCTGGTACGGGCAACCTAGATCACAGGAAGCCAGAGACCCGCCGCAAATCCAGCCACCCAGATCATGTAGGTCACTCGTCGTCTGGCCCGTTCATTAGAGGTGTTCGAAAAAATGTAAAAACCAAACCGATAACCGAACTGAAAAACCGGTTAACTAAAAAAAATGTTCGGTTACGATTCAAAAAATTCAAAAAACTGGATTTTCAGTTATGTTACCGGTTCAGGAAAAAAAAATAAGGGTTACCGAAACCCCTTTTTTGAACCGATTATATATATATAGTATATATATATATATAATATATATATATATATATAATATATATAATATATATAAATATAATTAAAAAAAATAATTTCATTTCAGACTTTATTTGTATCCATTTTAATGTATTGTTAGTACGTTTAATTTTTATTTAGATAGTATCGTTTATATTTACAATTTAATTTAGGAAAAATTTTTAAAAATAAAGTTTATTAAAACAAAAAAAAAAGGTTCAAAACCGGTTAACCAAAAAACCGGTTTTCCCTTCAAACGGTTCGGTTTGGGAATTTTCCCAAGCGAAAATCGGTTTGTTCAGAAAAGCATTAAACGCGTTCGGTTAATGCTTTTGAACACCCTACCATCATGCTTGTTTCCAACTTTAATTTTTCTGTTTCTTCACGAGTTTTACTCTCTAAGATAGTAAGTGGGGGTAATTTCGATGTTTCTGAAATTAAGGGGGGGAAAATGTGTTTTGTGGTGAATTCAGCCCTAAAAATATGTCTAAAATAAATAATGTTCTCCTCGTGATGTTGGCGTTTGACAGTCAAATTTACTAATTAATGTAAATTAATTAAGAAGACAATTTAATCCTTGGTTTACTTATTATTTACATAAAATTTTGACAGATAAAAATAGTTAATAATATTTTTATAATACTTTATATGTAACTATTTAAAAGCATTTAAAGTGTTTATAGTTTTCTCTTCCTGTTTTAATAAAATAACTGAATTTAAGAATTAATTACCTAAATAGAAAATTTATTTCACATTTAACAGCAAAAAATATAAAAAATTTTCAATTTAAGAATAAAATCTATTTCTATCATGGATTTGTCTCATTCAGAGGAAAAAATGACTTGAGGCAGGGACATGGCAATTGACAGCTGTAAAAGCACCGACAACTCTGGGGTATAGTGGGATATGTGGATGGATATGGTTATAACAAGGAGTGTAAATTTAATTATTCAAAACTCATGAACCTCTATTGAAGTTTTCAGAAGACTTAGTATAATCAGTGTCGACAATTGAAAGAAGATTATTTTGAAATGAGCAAAAACATTTAGAAGTAAAGGGGGGAGGGTGGAACTTTGGATTTGGGATCCAACGGCTCTTTCTTTTTAATTAAAAAAATTACTGCATCAATTGTCTCATATATTTTTTCTCATATATAGATATATGTTTGTAGATTTTTATTTTTTTAATTTTACCTTATATTGAGAGTAGAGGATTGTATCAAAATTATTTTGAAGTATATTAGCTATATGAGTTTTTAGAAAATTAGTTTTTAGAAGATTTTGTTTGAGTTTCTATAAACTGAACCAATAATAGTTTCAAAACAGATATCTGGAGAAAAAGAAACAACCAAATGAAGAAGAAAAGAAAGGGAATCAGGCCGAAGGTGACAAACGGAAGGAACAGAGAAAGAAAAAAAGGTCCAACTAACTTTCTCTTCTTTTATTATTATTTTTATATATATTATAAAGTTCTACGGTAATTATATATTTAGTCATATTAGAAGAAAAAATGAGAGAAATAGCCTAGTTGAGAAGTCTCACTACACTGTTGTCGGGAGAGTGATTGTATTTATATTCAATGTATATAACATTTGTGTATTAACAAGGAAATAAATAAATGCATTTGCTTTACAAGGAAATAATTATTAAATTATAAGAATGAAATCAATTGCATGAGCTGTCACAAGAATCTGCTCAAACGTGTCTGTAAACTCACAGCTACTATACATGGCATGTATCTTTGCAGAGCTGTCCCATGATTTTGTTGGCATATATCTTTGCATGAGTTGTCCTTCCGTTCTTGACTGAGTGGAATTAGTTGGACCGTTGCCTGCATCCAATTGCAATTTCCATATTTGGTTTATACGTATTCGAATCTTCTACGTTATCAAATATTTTTAGCGTAAAATAAAAACTAGCCCCAATGTGAAGTATCACAAAATAACCAAGTTCAATTTCCTAATTTTGAAGAACGAAAATGCCCCTTAATTCTCCAACTTCTCTTCAAAACCCCACAAATATATGTGTGGAAATATATTGATTATGGTATACTATTATTTACTTAAAAACAAATTAATTCATTATTGATTTTTTTTTCTCTTGTACTCTAAGATAGAAGGTCAACATCATCCAAAAAGCCGACCCCTACTCCGGTATTGTTTCAAATTTAATTATCATTTTTTGATTTTATTATAAATTTACCACATATTAAAGTGAGAATAATCCTCCTTTTTTCCTTTTAATCCTATTCACTAACGAAAATGAAATGCAGTTGGTGTCAGGGTTAGTCACTTACCAAAAAGTTCTCTATTTTCAAGATTCTTTTATCAAATTAAGAAAAAGAAATTGAATTATTTTTTAGTAATATTAGTTTAGATTTTTAAACCATAAATAATATTAATGAAAATTATATTAATATTTTTCCAATAACATGCGCAACACTTTTTTCTTCATTATAGACTTTTATTCTCAAAAAATAAAAAAAGAATTCATTTTAAAGGCATCAAAATGAAAAATCAAATTATTTTAGATTATTTTCGGGACAGCCTTAAAGGTTTGAAAGAAAATTTTGATTTTCAATTTGTCTCAAGCAGCCAGAAAAGAACCAGAGGGTGACAAGGAGAAGAAGAAGAAAGAACAAAGGCAAGACGCCGAAGAAGACAAGGTCCAGCATAGCCCTTTTTATCTTTTCATTTTTATTTATTTTCATATATATAAAGTTCTGTATCTGTTGAGCATAATTTTTTTTTTTTAAATATGTTGGTAAAATATTTTATTTGATATGTTTTAACTTAGATTATTATTATTTTTTTATTTATTTTTTTTGGTGGAGGTAACGAAGGGCTAGTGAATCTTGATTTGATTTGAGAATGTGATATTTAGATGAAAGTATGCAAATTATTATTAAATTTAGGAAATTTATCAAATTTATGAACCTAAATGTTGAGTTCAGTTTGCATGTTGAGAAAATAATATGAGAAGTGAGAACTAATTTTGAAATGTACAGGTTGATAAGATCTACCCTAGAGACTTGAATATATAGGGGGGCAATGACCCAAGACAGTGGAAACCACTAGATAAAAGGTGAGAAAATCCCCGTTCTTCTATTATCGTCCAAAATATATATATATATACCTATCAAGGAGCCTTTGAATTACATGGGCAATGACGAAAAATACTGGAAACTACCAGCAGATAAAAAGTAAGAAAATCCCCATTTCTCTAATTATTAAAGTCTATTATATAATTTTTTTGATATTCCTTATGAATTATTAAATTTTTTGATTTAACAGTGAGAAGTAAAGTTAAAGGTAGTTATGACTGTAATTCAAGCATGATTACTAGAGTTTTCTTCTTACAGTAGCGTATAATATCTATGAATCTGAAAAATCCCGCATATATTTCACTGCACAGGTCAACAGATCCTGCAGGCTAATTAGGTGAGTTGGCTTCAGGTAAACGGCAGCAAAAGAGTAAAAATTGGAAAGTCATATGAAATAAAGTTAACATTTCTTTCACGGAAAATTCCTTGGGGGAAGGGAATCCCACTTTTTCTGATGGCTAAGTTGGGCAAAAGGGAAATTCCAAATATCATTTGGAGCCACTGGAGCAGGCTACACCTGGTGCTCATTTTATATTCCTAAGCCCTGAACACAAACAGTTCATCGTTCAAATTCCACCTGGTAAAAAGGCGAGTCAGTGAGAGGACCTTTGGTTTGGTTATTGAATGTTGGAATTCAAAGTGGAAGGGAGGATTGCGTATTCATTATGCAACTGTTGAAGAAGTATCGGTGTCTCGAATTAAGCTTTGTTGTGCTCAGCAAAGTTGTCAATGAATGAAGACTAGAAGACACAGATAAATTGCATTTCCTGCACTGAGAATGTTTGTTATATTGTACAATATTAATATATTAATAAAGTGGTGCTTCTAATAGAGCTGGCTGTGCCAGCCCACTTAAAAAAAGGATGGTACAACTTACGGCACGGAAAAAAAGTATGGCATGCAAGGTTGACGATCATGAGGACCATGTCGTGGGGTTTAAAAAAGGCAGCTGGCACGACACAGCCTGATAAAAAATATTTTTTTTAATTTTTCATACTCTAATCTTCATTGGTATTCTATATTTGTATTTTTTTCATATAATAAATAATAAAACATTAAATATTAATTAAAATTTCTATAATTTTCTATTTTTAATTAAATTATAAATACAAACTTAGAAATTAGATTAAGAATTAATTTTAACAATTACATCTCTAGTAAAATATAAATAATAAATATAATACTATTATCTCAATTTTGATTCTACTTCACCAACACCCTCTCTCCGAACTTTGATATCCTTATGTCTGTGGTCAAAAGTTTTCATCGAACATTTGATTATGATTAGTTATGAAAAATCAGTTGTTGAAGTTTATCACTCCTCAACATCTGTGTCTCTCTCATTTATAATCATATTTGAAGAGTTTATGAAGTGTTGAGTGGGTGTTTGAAGTGTCGAGTGAAATGGTTGGCAATAGCCAGCTCTTGTTTCTGAAACTAGGGATTTTGAGTTAAAATAGTAAATAATATTAAAGATGTCAGAAGCTAAAGAAGAAGTAGTAGTAAAGAAGAAGAGAAGAACAAAGAGGCAGAAGAAGCAGTATATACTGCTAGAGACTGCCTAGAGAAAGAGAAACATAATATCAATCTTGTGAATTTTGATTATCTATAATGTTTTTGTACAAAAGATCAATTTATACAAGTATAAAATATGTAAAAGGCGAACATATCTCATGCTTTAATATTGTAATCTCAAATTAAGGATGTTGAATTAGCATGAATTATGCTATGTAATAATACATAATATTGTCCATAATGACAAATATTAGTTTTCTAATTAACAATATTCATATCTTCAAACTTTCTCAAACTGTGGTTTGATATGCAGAAACGCCAAGCTTGTGTAAGAGAAGAATGTTGTCTGCTACACAATGATTTTGTAAAAATATCGGCTGGCTGTTTCAAAGTTCGAATGTGCATTGTTTTGATAATCCCTTCTGTTTTTCTCTCTGACGAAGTGATAGTCAACTCTAATGCTTTGTCCTCTCATGGAAACTGATTTGCCGACTATCATTTGCTGCCTATTGTCACAATACAACTGAATAGGTCTTTTGACTGTATCTCCAAATCTCCTAAAATCAGGATCCAAGTGATCTACATGTAGTTTTTGCGTTTTATTGATTCATATATTATTGACAAAATAAAAATTAAAGCAAGTCAATATGTTATTTTTCTCCAAATATACAGAAGTGGAGATGGAACAGAAACTATTGTTGATATTATAATGTCTAAGATAGATAAATAAAAATACAAGGTGATGATAATGGGGTCTGAAATGTGAATGACAGCTTAATATTATTACATATACTAAGCAAGGTGTTGACACATACACATTGACAGAGCACTCTTAGTTACAACCAAATTACATACTACCGCTTAGATGTGCCACAAGCCAACAAAAAACCTCATCATCATCATATTCTTCATCCACTAATAGCAGCTTCATTTTTCTCTCTCACCAAGCAATTTATGAGAAAAATTCCTAATTTTGGTAGAAACGATTATCGATCTTAGCCACCAATGGTGATAGAACATCCTCATCTTATCATCATCATCATCATCTCATAACTTCATCACTCGTAGCAGCTTCATTTTTTTGTCTCACCAAGCAATTATGAGAAAAAATTCGTAATTTTTAGCAAAGAAACGATTATCGATATTAGCCCACCAATGGGCGCTAGAATCATCATAGAATACCAGAAATATGCGTTCTGAAAGAATATATATATATTATTCAAGTAAGCTAGATCTCTTTGGTTTGTGGATGGCAGCCACATCACACAGGAGAGCAAGAGCATAAAAGCATAACAAAATTTAATTGGCAAGTATAAAAATTACAAGCTTTTGTAGTTTCAAATGTCTAGACAATGCTTACTGTAAGGAATTGATATGAAGAGGCAAAAAGTAGCAATTCAGGATGTTAATACTGCCAAAGTATGTAGAGAAAGAAAAGAGAAAAGATTTGTATATTTCATTTTTGTATAAAACTGTACAATGCTAATTTATACGCTTTTTGTAATTGTAAAAATGGAAAACAATGAATACAATTAAATGTAATTATTCAATTAATCACAAAATTATGGATTGATTGAATGAGAGAATTGCCTCCTGATCACAACCAGCATGAATCAAGGAATTGTGCATTCCATATTTCGTCGCTTTCCCTTAAGCTTGTGGTTGTAAATGTCAAAAACTCCAAGCTTGCTAAGTAAATGAATGTTGTCGCTGCACAATGGCTTTGTGAAATGTCTGCTGGTTGTTCTAAAGTACGAATATGCAAAGTCTTGATTACCCTTCTTGTATTATTTCTGACAAAGTGGCATCAATCTCTATATGTTTGTTCTTTCATGGATATGGATTTGCTGCGATGTCATTTGCGCTTGTTATTCGTAGTATAACAGGACAGGCTTTTTACTTGTACCTTTAGATCTTCTAAAACCCCAAAATCCAGATGATCTCACATGTTGTTTTGGCCATGGCTTGATTACGGCTTCTACTGGATAGAGATATGTTGATTGTTTCTTGGTCTTCCAAGAAAGAAGAGCTCCCCTAACTTGTACAGAAACCTGTAAGTGACTTTCTTGTCATTGGACATGGCCCAGTCTGAGACAATGAGCTGTGACAACAATTCTTTGTCTAGGGGAATGAGAGTCCTAATCAGGACACCTTTCAAGTACTTAGAACTTTATTGTACATCCATGTGAGATTGTTTGGGCCCATGCATGAACCGGCTAAGATGTGGACTGCATAACTAAGTTTGGACGAGTCATGGTGGATAGATCAATCGCCTAACAATCTTGATACTGTTGTAGGTGGTGGATCATTTTCGGAAGATGATATCCACTGTCATATCCTTGAGTAGTCAGCTTGTATTATGTTTACTGGAATGATACTTGGCTTGCATCTGCTAGTCCTGAATACAGAGATAGTTCCAAGAGATATTTCGGGCTAAGGGATATTCTTGCTAGGGATCTTGCAATTTCAATGCCTAGGAAATACTTTGGCTCTCCTAAAATCCTTTATTCGAAATGTCTGTTAAGATGCTCCTTTAAGGATTTGAT
Organism: Pistacia vera; assembly: GCF_008641045.1. NCBI lineage: Eukaryota > Viridiplantae > Streptophyta > Magnoliopsida > Sapindales > Anacardiaceae > Pistacia > Pistacia vera. The sequence continues at coordinate 475,669 of NW_022195314.1, read as the reverse complement.
GCCTGTTTCATCTTCCCTGTAATAAGAATGTCATCGACATATATGATGAGAGCAATAAAAGTTTTACATTGTTCCAGGTAAATAATGATAGTCTGTTGACTGAACAATCCTATGCCAGTGAGAGCTTACTAATTTCTCATTCCATTGCCAGGATGCTCGTTTAGCCTATAGAGTGATTTCTGCAGATGGCATACTGTGTTTCCCCCTGTCCTGCGTAATCCCGGGAAGATCCATGTATATTCTTCATGAAGATCCCCATGAAGAAAGGCATTATGAACATCTATTTGATGGAGAGGCCAGTCACGAACATAAGCCACTGTAGAAAAGTACGAACGGTGACATGTTTGGCTACGGGTGAAAAAGTGTCTGATAATCAAAACCTTCCAGCTGACTGTATCCTTGGCCACTAACCGAGCTTTGTACCGTTCTATGGAACCATCAGCACGATGCTTGATTTGTTAGACCCATTTACAGCCAATAGTTTTCTATGAGAGGGGCGAGGCATGAGATCCCAAGTATGATTCTGAGAGAGAACAGTAGCTCAGAAGCCATGGCTTTGACGCCAGTAAGAGTGTTGAACAACCTTTGAGTAACTAGTGGGTTCTCTTTCTGGGAAGATGTTACGATGCAAGCTCTATATATAGGAGAGAGATGATCATAAGTCACATAATTTGAGGTGGGATACAGTGGAGTTGAAAGATCTGAATTGGTGGGACACTCATATCTGCTGCCTAGATTGGTGGGTTTGGTCTGACGAGTGCTACGGCAGACAGAAACATTAGGAGCCTGAATAGGAGAGCTGGGGGAGGGAATAAGGAGTTGATCCAGTGAATCTGCTATAGTGTTATCAGTGTTGGTTGTGTAGAGTAATAGTAAGAGTGCTAGGCTGAAGAACTGGTGGATTAGGAACCATAGTGAACAGAGGATCTTGAAGAGTATCATTGTCAGGAACACTTGAGGTGATGGTGATGGTGATGGAACAGTGTCTTCTGTGGCAAATGGAAAAATGTCTTCATGAAATACAACATCTTGGAGATCAAAAACTTGTTTGTAACTGGACATATAGCCTGTATCCTTTCTGAAGCATAGGATATCCCATAAAAACACAACGGGTAGCCTAAGTACAAACGTATCATGTGATCCAAGAGTGACAACAAACAAGACAGCCAAAGACTCGAAGATGATCAAGAGATGGTTGTTCTTGATAATGCCTCATAAGGGTCTTTCCATGAAGGACTCTACTAGGCATGCGATTGATTAGGTAGGTAGCAGTGATCACACATTCGCACAAAAAGAGATCGGTAGGGGTGTGTTTAAGGGCACGGCTACTTCTAGGAGATGACAGTGTTTTCATTCGACAACCTATTTTGTTGTGCAATATAGGTGCAAGAGCTTCAGCAGTATCCCGAGTGATGAAAAAAAGGGAAGAACAATTATGATTAAAGAATTCTCTAGCATTGTCTGTTTAATCCTTTGGACAAAGTATGAATTGTGTGTTGACCATGGCTAGAAAGTGTGTGATGTGGGTAAGTGTTTGAGCTTTGGATGATGAGAAAAGTCCATGTACCCCAGAAAAATCATCACAAATGGTGAGAAAAAAAGGGGATCATCAGATTTGGAGTGTGATAAGGTCTCAATATCAAGATGGAGTAGGGAAAAGGTTGTGTCGTAGTAGAAGTGCTATGTGGAAAAGTAATTCGGCTTGTTTAGCTAACGGATAGATGGGACATGAGGTGGGGATGTAGCACTGTGACCTAATCTTTGATGGAGAATAAAAGAGTTTTTTAATTGTGCATTACAATGGTAATTTATTGGTTGTAATAACAAGGATGAAAATTCTAGAAGACTTAGCGATGCCAGTAGTATAGCCCTCTATGAACCTTACCCAAGCCCATCAGTTTCCCAAAGAAGGGTCTTGAATTCACATGTGTTAGGACAAAATTTTACAGTGCAAGTATTGTCTTCACATAGTTTGGATATGATACGAGGTTAAAATGAAAAGTAGGGACACACGGAAATTTTTAAGATAAATTTTCGGATAATTGGACAGTGCCTATGTGGAGTGCCGGGTTATGTTTCCGTTTGGCATGCGAACAGAGGGGGATGAGGTAGTGCAAATAGAGTTGAAAAATTTTGGATTACAAATGATGTGATACTAGCCCTGAATCAATAATCCACATGTCAGTAGTAATTAATTGAAGCAGTAGGAAGTACTTGCATAAGACGTGTAGGTGTGGTGGGAGCATTATTCAGAAGCTGAAGCAATTGATTATATGATCCGAAGTGAGAACGGGTGCTTACGGTTGTTGGAAGAAAACTGAATCATCTTGAAAAGAAGAGAATTGATTTTTGTTCTTCTAGGACGACCATGTAATTTCTAGCAATGGTCCGATCATGATTGGTCCATTTGCAATAGTACAATAATACACCCCCGATTAGATCGGAATTGTTAGATCCATGGACGTTTCTGGATCCATTTGACCAAGACTGGCCTAGTTGACAGTGGTTGACCTATTTGACGATTGTGACGTGGCTCGATTTGAGCTGTTAGATGCGTTTAAAAACGCCATTAGCTTCGGCCATCGATCGCAAGATGAAATATGGGCTTTTCATCTCTGCTATAAATTCATGCCCTTCTCTTTTGCAGGTTGCCCACCGCGCGTGCAAATCTTCATTTTCCTTAAGCCTGTAAAAACCAGAGAGTCAGTGGATGGCGATCGGAGTGCCCTGGCATTGGCTCTCATCCGCACTGCCAGTTGGAAAACTCCGGCGAACGTAAGGTGGTGGAGACGTGGCAGAACTTGGGTGCAAAAGCTAAAGTTTTCGTTAAACCGAGCAAAAAAAGCGACAGGCGGTCGCGATGTGGATCCGTTGGTACTGGGGGAGAGTTCTGGGGCCCTTCAAGAGCTTCCTAAGCAGAGCCAACTTGTTCCAAACGGCAGAGAGCCGAATGAAATAAGTGGTCACCAAAGCGTTTCCTTGTTTGAGTCGATCAATCCTGTCAGAGAGTGTACGTTTTGGCGGGATCGAGTTTCCATACATCTCTTTGATGTATGCCCATATACTGGCGGGCCATCTCTATTGGGGGGAGTCCGACCGAGACATCTGTAGAGGATTGCAATTACTGATCCATGAGCGGACCAGTGTGTTGCAGCGGTTCCAATGGCGTTGGAGGTGTGGCTATGGTAGTGGTTGGAAATTTTGTCTAGGAAAAGCTCTTTGTCTTTTGCGATGAGAGCTCACAGAATCGCGAGCCCAGGAGCATAATGTTGACCCATAAAGGGTTTGTTTGATGAGAGACCAATTCTGGTCCGTCGAAAAACCAGCGGAAACAGAAAATCGCCGGGTTCAGGGCACTATGCTGGTGGCTAGGATGAAACGAAATGGCTACGGGTAGGGATGGTTGGATCGTACCTGGTGAGAACTAGATCCGGTGTGTGACCGCAGTCCAAGAGGAGTGGGTGGTGCGGGTAAAAGATTCGGGTCATCACTGCATTCCCTATGGGTAACGGGCTGGGTCAGGCCTAGTTTAGTGTTGGTGCTAATTGGGATTGAAGTGGTGGGAGTGAACTGGTTTGGTTTGGGTCTGGGCGGTTGAGTGGGATTGCATTGTTTGGTTTGCTGCAGTTGATTGAGTTTGAGTTGGGTTTGGAATATTGGCCTTTTTTAGAAAAAAAACAAACACTAAAACGAGTTTTCTGTTTTGATTGCAGGGAATAAAGAGAGCGTTGTTGTGCGGAAGCGTGAAGATTATGGCTCGATACCATGTAAGGAATGATAGGAAGAGGCAAAGAGTAGCAGTTCCGGATGTGATACGAGCCAAAAGTTATGCCCTGAGAGAAAGAGAAAACAAGGAAAACAGGATTTTGTGTATATTTATATTTTGTTATAAAACCTGTACAGTGCTAATTTATAACTTTTTGTAATTGTAAAATGGCAAAACAAGGGATTACATTAAATGAATGATTCAATTCCATATCACAGTAAATTCTGGATTGATTGAATGAGAGAAATTGCTCCTTGCATCACAACCAGCATGAATCAGTGAATTTGGCATAATTTCGTCACTTACAAAATATATTATTGGGGCGAAAGCAAGCCCTCAAAGAATCCAAGCAAGTAACCAAAGAAAGGAACACATATACCAACTGCCATTGTAAATGCTGAATTAACAAAGATTAAAAGAAATTACTTTATTAGTTTGTATTCCCTGGAGAGAAAAAAGAATAGTTGGGCATGTACTTACCAACATAAGTACTTCGGGTAACAAGGCGAAGAAAGAAGGAAGGTGTGAAATGCAACTTCTTTACCAGAAAAGCTTCAAGCATATCGAACACAGGAATTGCAAATATCTGCAATTTCCCAAACTAAGAGGAAGTAATGTTAAAACTTTTCCAAAATAATTCAGATATAAAAGTAAAACTCGACAGATGATGAAGACTAGAGTGACTATTGAATTAGATTAATCTTGTAGCTTCCAATGACATGGACGACCACAAAATGTTACCTACAGCAACAAGCCAAGTGGTTTTCTCTAATGTGATGAGGATGTTGTCATCGACATTGTTTCCGAAAATGTAGTAACCAACAATTGAGATTGGGAAGTTACACAAAGCTCCAACAATATATACAACTGCTACTCCTTTCCACATTGGTCCTTTTGATGGATTCTCAAGAGTTGAGGGAATTGTTGCTTGGATCTCCATAAATTGGGTATTTAGTTTTTAACAAATAGATGTGAAGCTATTCTTAAGCATTTTGTGAATTCTGGTGCCTTAACGGATTTATTTCTATATATTTACGTTTTGAAGTAACAACTCCTCCAAAGTTAAATAAGGTTTCCTTCGTCAGTGACGCACCTTGTCCTTGATACTAACTGAAATGAACTTGTTCTAAGTTGCTTTGCTTTCATGAACAGTGAAATAATTTTATCAGCCAAGAACAATTTGTTTCGGGATGATAACAATTTATCCCTCAGGTTTGGTCTAATGACTTTTTAGTCCTGTAGAATTTTAATATTAATATTTGGTCCTGAGGTTTGTTGCTGACAGACACAGACTAAAAATGTTACTGAAATTTTGTACTAGATTAAAGTGTTATTAAATCAAATACAGGGATGAAATGGGTATATCCTTATTTCATTTGTGACTCATTCTGCCATGCTTCAAATAAAATAACAATTTGAGCCGGCATTGCCCGAGTTAGGCTCCATGTGTAACTAAAAAGTGAGGGTCTGGGCTCGGAAAAGGCTCACTTTCTTTATACCCTGGCCGGGCTTACCCGGGATTTTTGGCCTTGGATATGATTGATAATTATTAAATTTAATACTCATGTTCGCGTTGGATTTGACTTTAGGTACTCTTAATTTAATCGGGTGGTCTCTTAATTTAAATAGCCATCATTAACGGTCAACGACGGCCAAATCTTTGGCCATCTCTTTGGTCATCGTTGATGATTAGATCTAGCCTTTTGTAGTCGTCGACAGTCAGATCTGGCTTTTTTCGACCAGATTCATGATAGGTCTGGCCAGAAAAGGCCAGATCGACACACCACCGCCTAGATTCGATCAGTCTGAGTCGTAATGACAGATTCCGATCAGATTCTGATGGTGATGGCTGAAATCTGGCACTGTAGTGGTGGGGGTGTTTTTATTATTTTACAAATTGGGTGTTTTGTAATTATTAACAAAGCCAAGGATATTTGCGTCCACATTGTCCACTGTTTTGGGGTAAAATTGGATAGAAATTTGGATTACCGAAATAATATTTTAATACCACCCTCCCCCCAGATAATATTATTCCCAGTTATTTACCCTCTTTTTGGCACTGTTTTTCATCTTATTTTCCGGTAATGTTTTTATACCAAAATGCCAAACAATTAAACAAATATTACCCTAGTTAAAAAATTTCAACGGATCCAAACAGGCCATATGGTTACAAAATAAATCTGATTTGGCAATACAAGTCATTATCCTCAGCAAGTAATCTCAGCCATTCAGTTTTTACGTACAAACTAACACAAAGTTACAATTTCTGGACCGTATGATCTGCGGAAAAGTGAAAAATGCGGCCGTTTAATCTCTAGTTCTTCTTTCCTTATATCTAAGTAATCTGCTACAGTATCAATACAGTAAATTAAATGCAGCAAAACAATGCAGCTGCGCGCAGTAGCTTCAACTTCAAACAGCTGCAATTACTTCAATCTTAATTTAAAAACGTACTTGCTTCCTTCTTTAATTGACTCATTCTTCAACTTCAGCTGAGTTGCATTGCAGCTTGTTTACTGCACTCTTGCATTTTTAACAGAGAGCGGGCGGGGGTCTCAGTGGGGCAGCACTCCCGGGCCTGTAAGCGGTTTGGTTTATATAATGTATAGCCTGTAGGATTTTCTAAGGATTAGTGTTTGTTGTCTTACTGCTGAAGATGAAAATTTATTGCTTCCTGCTTGAGATTGCTATGCAGTATGGCGCACTGTTAATAGGTTACTTTGACTCATGCAATATGCTTTTGTGATTACTGTTACTTGATTATTCAATACCTGCTTTTGTCATTGCGACAGGTGTTTAATGAACCAACAGATGTGCATTATCCCATTATGGAAATGCCCACTCGAGCTAAACTTAGTTGCTTTGGTTGGAGCAAGTATACAAAAACTCACATTACTAGCAGTGATTATGAGGGGATAGTAACTGTTTGGGATGTAACGACTAGTCAGGTATAGTTATTAGCTATATCTTTCTTGTAGCTTCAGTAGGCCACATGCTCATGCTTTTCGATTAAACTTGCATTTATTATCATAAAATGTCATCTCTCAATTATTTCTGGTTTATTTATCCATATGAGTTACGCTTTCTCTTAATTTTTCTACTGGATTTTTGCATAAATGTGCACTGACATTTTTTATCTAGAGCTTACTGTAGATATTCTCCCGAAAGAATATGATTTGAGAAATGTTAGCCAGGCACTTTACGTGTTCAGCGGTAGCAGGAAAGCTGTTTCATATGTGACATTATATTGTTATTTGATTGCTGTTCCTTTGATTTCAAGGATCGATAAAGTTATCGACCAGTACTGTAGTAGGATCAAAGGAGAAAATCATAGAGCAAGCAAATTACATGAGACTCAATTTTTGATGCCTTGTTCTTGAAATGGAAAGTTATAAACAATCGAAACATCTTTTGAGTCTTGCAGTCTACAGACAGGAAGGCCTTGTTCTTGAAATGGAAAGTTATTTTGTTTTTGTTGCTTCCAAGCAAAAGTGGAAGTAAGTTTTCCTGGGTGCCCCCAATTTAATATCCCAAGCCATAGGCTATTTTGAAGGTGGAGATTCTGTGTATTTGAGAAATTATTAACCTTTTAAGCAAAGAAATTGGTCATTTTTTTTCAATATAAGACATTATTAAAGAGTCTAAAAGAGTGTATTTTGAAAATAAGGTCAATGAAAATGGTCAGATTCAATATTGTGACTGTGCATTTTGCGTGTGTGTATAATATTATAATCCAATCTCAAATATTGGAAAAACGTAATAAGCAGTCAATTTACTAGTTTTAACTAGATGGTCAATCTGGGATGGCACTACTATTTTCATATTTGACAATTTATCATTGTATTCACCCTATCTAGTACTATATTTTCATGAACATTCAATATAGTTTGCAATGTACTTTAGCGGTTGAATTTTTTATGGGTATTCTCTTAAGAACATTTTGTATCAGTAATGTGTTTTATCGATTGGATTGTGGGTGAACATTTTACCATTGTTATTTGATGATAAGATGATACTTGAAAGGAAGAATTGGTTTCAATCACTAATCCCAAACTCAACAATGTGATGTACTTTATCTCTTGAAGTAGAAATGGACATTTTACTAATGTTAATGGTGACTAAGATCTTTCTCCTTTTCAATCATTGGACTAGTGATTGTATTGTGATCAACTATTTGACGAAATATGTTACTTTTAATAAGAGTATTGTAGATAATATTATTCCTGTTCTTTACCGTGAATTATGTTCTGATAAACTCCTAATCAAAAGGTAGATAAAGCGATAATATTATCCCAACTTTTACTAAACATCTCCATCAAAAGGTCAATGAAAGAATAAAATTACCCTAACTTTTACGATATACAATTAAAGTAAGGGGATTGTATGCTTACGGAGATTCCATGCATTCAATTCTTTTTAAAGAAAAGTGTTTGTTGAATTGCATACCCATTACGCAAGGAATATATAGAGCGACTTTATGCCTTGCAAACCCATTACGCAAGAATAGATCCCCTTCCAATTGTTTATAAAGTTACTCTATACTTATTCCTTGGTTAATGGGTATGCAATTGAACAAAGTCACTGTCTCATTCACATCCCCTTTCAAAAATTCCCTAACCATGTTTTGTTTCCAACTTTAATTATTCTGATTCTTCAACAACTTACTCTCCAAGAGGGGGTGATTTTGGGTTTTTCTGAAATTAAGGGGGAACACTTTTTTTTCCGATAGTTTGGTGGTGAAAATGTAATTCACCTCAAGTCAATGGCAGCTGTAAAAGACTAAAAGGGCTGACACCTCTGGGGTATGGCGAAAAGGAATATGACAATATGTGATGAATACTAGTTCTTAACAAGGGGCGTAAATGTTAAATTTTTTAAAACGTAGGGACCTTAAGTGATGTAGTTCATGAAAAGTTAGTATAAATCAAGTCTCGATAATTGAAAGAAGATGATCATTTTGAAAATGGGCGAACGACAGAAGGATAATGGGTCTCTCCTCCCAATTTGGCATGAAGAAAAACCAGACTTACTCTCTCTCTCCTCTCCCTCTTAATTATGTTTGGTGCATAATTTAACTAAGATTATTTTTATTATCTCTACTTTTGTGGACATTGTAGGGGATACTGAATCTTGGTTTGATATGAGCATAATTATATTTGGATTAAAAAAAAAAATAACTATTGTAATATTTATGATATACATGTTGAGTCTTAGAATTCTTGGATCCGGGTGACTGGGTCCGAGGGCTCTTTTTTATTTGATTAAAAAAAAAATACTGCACCAATTGGGTCTCAGATATTTTTTTTCCAGAATTGTATCAAAAATTATTTTTGAAGTATATTATCTTTTTAATTTAGTCATGTTTTAGGGTGTAAAATAAAAACTAGCCCCACAGTGGAAAGTATTTCACAAAGTAGCCTAGTTCCATTTCCTAATTTCGAAGAACGAAAAGACCTCTTAATACATAGTTCTTTAACTTCTTATCCAAAACCCGCACAAATATGTGTAGGAAATATATTAATTAGGGTGTTTCACGCTGATGAGTGGTTAATGTTGGTTGTTTGGGTTTATTTTTGGCTGGGGATGTTGAAAATCAAAGGATTTATAGAGTTGGCACGAGCCCAATGTTGGCTCAATATACTGAGTTAGTAGGGCTTAATGCCTGGCCGCTGCAGATAAGTGCTAATCCCATGATAGTCTGCCGAGTTGGCAGGGGCTTGATGTCGGCTCAATATACCGAGGTGGTTGGGCTGTATGCCTAGCTACTGTAGGTGGGTATAATTGACAATCGTACGAGATTTACTCAAAGGGTGGTCTTGCTTTGATACCAATTTTAACAACCACAAATGGGTAGAACCTACCTTACAAATCGGTTTGCAAGAGGAGGGTGCCTAAACAGTTCTTAAACCATATAGCAAGTTATTTCTTAGTGATGCGAGACTATTAAGATTGTTAGCAATAGCTAATAGGATTAAAAAAAAAAAAAAATAGCGTTACACTTGCTCTGTCTGACATATAGAGAACTAATAAATTAAAATCAACAAATGATGGTTGTTTTTTTATTATTATTATTTGTAAATTATTTTATACTATTACCGTTCAACCATTAAATTATCTTATACTATTATTTACTTAAAAACAAATTAATTCATTCTTGAATTTTTTTTTTAATCCTATTCACTAACGAAAAATGAAATGTAGTTAGTGTCAGGGTTAGTCACTTACCAAAAAGTTCTCTATTCTGAAGATTATTTTTATCCAAATTAGAAAAAATAAATTGAATTATTTTTTAAGTAATATTAATTAGATTTTTAAACCTTTAAATAATATTAATAAAATTTTATATTAATATTTTTCAAAAAAACTATACACAACACTTTTTTCCTTCACCATAGAGTTTTATTCTCAAAAAATAATAAAGAATTCATTTTAAAGGCATCAAAATGAAAAATCAAATTATTTTAGATTATTTTTAAATATGCTTACATGAAAGTATTTTATTTTATTTTACTTTATACATGTTTTTGTTTTAACTTAGATTATGATTCTTTTTCCTTTTCTTTTTTGGGTTTTCTTTTTTTTTTTTTTTTTTTTTTTGTTGGGGTATTCTAAGGCTTAATAATCTTGATTTGATTTGATTTGATTTGAGAACGATGATATTTAGATGAAAGTTTCAAATTATTATTAAATTTATACCTAATGTGGAGTTTAGGTTGCATGTAGGGAAATATGTATGATGAAAGTGAGAACTAATTTTGAAATGTAGAGGTTATAACGAGCCACCCGGGAGCTTGAATATTACATGGGGCAATGACCCAAGATACTGGAACCAGTAAAGGGTGAAAAACTCTCTCTCTCTCTCTCTCCTCTCTCTCTCTCTCTCTCTCTCTCTCTCTCTCTCTTATATTATATATATATATATATATATATATAATTATATTATATATAATATATATATAATATATATTGGGTCAGGGTATTGTGACTTATTTATTAATTTAATTTTTTTTATATTCCTTATGAATTGTTCATTTTTAATTTTTTATTGATTTAACAGTGATAAGTAAAATTAAAGGTAGTTATGACTTGGTAATTCAAGCATGATTTATTAGAGTTTTCTTGTTACAGTAGTGTATAATATCTATAAATCTGAAAAATCCTGCATATATTCACTGTACAGGTCAACAGATCCTGCAGAGCTAATTAAGGTATATTGGCTTCAGGTAACCGGTCAAAAAAAGTGAAATGGGGGAAGTCATATGAAATAAAGTTCAAAATTTCTTTGACAACCAACGCCTTTGGGTGGAATGGCCGCCCACTTTTTCTGATGGCTAAGATTGGGGCGAGGGGAAAATCCAGATGGAAAAAGATTGAGCCACTGGAGCAGGCTAAACCTGATACTCAATTTTATATTCCTAAGCCTGAAGACAAATAGTTCATTGTTTCAATTCCACCTGATAAAAAAGGTGAGTCAGGTGAAGAGGACCTTTTCTTTGGTTTATATGAAATTTGGGGTAAAAACTGGAAGGGAGGATTGCGTATTCATTGTGCAACTGTTGAAGAAGTAAGCGCATCGAATTAAGCTTTGATAATGTTGCCAAATAAATGGAGACTAGAGGACAAAAAGATAAACTAGCATTTCCTACCCTGATAATGTTTGTTATATTGAGTGTTGTTTGCGAAACATATATTAATATATAAATAAAGTGATGTTTCTAAGTATATAAAGTTAGGATCCTAACTTAGGATCAATGTTTTGAAACCCAACCTGGACAGTGATTTGGTCTGCCGACCGTGTCTCGGGTCAAGTGAGACGTTATCATGCTAACATCATGACATCATGTTGATGTTAGCATGATAACCTCATCATGACAACATAAACCTTAAAAAATAAAAAATTCAATAATCATGCTATTTTCAACTGATTACAAATTTAATAACAAAATTCATGAATATAGCCACATAATAATTAATGAACATTTTCTAGCTTAAGGTTCTGGACTTCCGGTAAACACTCCCAAGCATATGGATGGAGGTATTAGTATTACAGAGCAGGTGAACTAGACTAAACAGAACCTGCATCTGAATTCAATATATATGTTCAAAAACAAAGTATTGCAACCATATCAGACATAATCTAACAAATTAACTATGAAAAAAATATAACTTGACTTGAATTTTTTCACAAGAAAGCTTTTCCTTAATTCACTTCAGAAGTCGAAAATTTCAAAATATAATAATAGGTAATAATAAACTCAAATATAGACCATATTTCAAATTTTCAGAAGACACATTTAAGGAAATTTTCAAAATACATTTTTATATAAATTTTCAAAAGAAAACATAAAAGCTGACCTAAGCAAATGGTAAAAAAAGACAAATACAAGACTTGCAGAGAGTCAACACAAGCAAAACAAAAATACTCAGAGCAACACGTCCAACGAATTTCAGCTTAAAACTCCAGAATTGAAACTGAAAGATCATTCACAAGCCCATACTCCACATAATGACTCAAGAAATTAGAGTCAAGGACCAAACCTTCGCCGATGAACTGTTGAAGTTGAAGTTCAGTTTCTCCAGCACCACTGATAAAGCCACGTCATCCGCTTCCTCTTCTGCAAATTGGTAATCATGTATGTTAGGAGTCGCTCTACAAATTGAAAGTCTTACAAGCACAAATATGCAGAGTCACACAACTAGGATGCATAAGAGACAGAGAGAGAGAGAGAGAGAGAGAGAGAGAGAGAGAGAGAGGAAAAAAAGCTCTATAAATATACCGGTGGTGGAGTCGCCCATGAGTACGGCTGGAGATTTAGGATTTGGAATTTTGGATTCGATTTCGATCTTCTTTTGAGTGAAGAAGAAGATTGAAGATGCAATTTGGAGATTGAAGGATGCAGAGAGCGAAGAAGCCCGATTGAAGATGCAATATGTGAGACTGGGTTTTTTTTTTAGGATTAACTGATTAAGTTTTAAGTGACCCGGTTTAGCCACCAGGCTGATCAGACCGATGGTTTGGTACTATTTTACCGGTCCGTTCCTGGTCCAAATGGATTTTAGGTGTAACTGACCTGACAAAACAGGTTGGGATCCACAGATCGACCTCATATCCGGGTAAATTATATATGGTAGCTTTACCCGTTTTGTAAACGGGTAGATCGGGTACACTCGCGGATGCCCGTGGGTGCCTATTTTTAATTTAAAGAAAAAAGGTTTTTCTCTTTCTCTCTCCAAACTTAACTTCTCTTCTATCCCATCAAACTTTTTGGCCTATCCCATCAAACTTTTTGGTAGGTAGAGTTAGCTAAATTTATTCACAAAGAATAAAACTATGTGCACTAACCAATGTATACTAATCTAAGTACTAACATTGAAAATTTGAAATTTCCTCCAAAAAAAATTCAAATTTTCAATGTTAGTACTTAAATTAGTATAAATTGGTTAGTGCACATAGCATTACTCATTCACAAACTTCTCTTCTCTTGTTCATTCATAGTCCGCCTCTTTCCTATCAAAATCATTCACAATCTCCACTCGTTCCCCTTTCCTAACCCACTAATTTTTCTTCCCAAAGAGTTTTTCAACAACCAACTCTTCTTCTTTGCGACTAAGGGGCTACTGGTATAATAGATCCAATTGATGGCGTAAAAAAAACTTGAATTCACCCAACCCTTCTCACCTCTGGTTCATCAAGATAGGTTGTATAACAGCACATTTCCATATCTTCAAATTGTTTTCTCTTCGTGTTTCTCAAGATTTCGGAGCTTTTAATAATTTTTCTTTTATGGGTTTGTTTTGTGAGGTTGAGTTATGGGAAAGAATGAAAAACATTGTGTAATTTTGGAAACATGTTTTCTTTTCTTTTTGTTTTTTTAAGGATTTGAAGATTCCGAGGTTGTTCTTTTTTGGGTATTTGCTTTTGGGTTTGAGTTTGGTTTGAAGAATGGTGATAAAGATGATGAGGTAGCAGCCATGGTCGCCTCTTGTGAGTTGTGACAAAGAAGTACGAGGTGAAAATGGTGGTATAAAGGATGGAGGGGTGGGATCTGGCACATGAGATTGCAGAGAAGAAGGAAAAAAAAAGAACAAAGATTTGCTGTTGAGATTCGTTGGAGGGGTTCTAAAGTACTTTGAGAAGAAGGGTCAAGAGGAACTTCCCCAGAAACGGGCACTGTTTTTTTTATTTTTAGAACTGCATGACATGACAAAACTGATGGGACATACGAAATGGTATCTACCACCTTAACGCCATGTCAATTAGTACAAGATATTTGTACAGGAGATTAGTAAGGCTAACATTTTAAATATTTTTGAGGAACACTTTACATACATGATTATAAGAAGAAGTGGGTTATAATAATCTATTTTAATAAAAAAAAAAATAGGCTTTTGTAGCTTTTAGGATTCAAAACTGCGTTGCAGAGTCAAAATACCGTTCACACATACAATATAAATTAAAATAAAAACTTAATTATTTTTTTTATAAATTTAAAAATATTAAAATGGTAGAAAGTTGTCAACCAACGCCGATCAACAAATCAACAAGAGTAAAAGAAAATTAATATTGTTTTTTTTTTTAATTTTAAAAGTAAAAGATCTGGTGGTGGCCCAGGCCAAGATTTGGTGGTCGATCAATCGAGACCAAGCCACCAGGCTGGTACCGGGCAACCTAGATCACAGGAAGCCAGAGACCCGCCGCAAATCCAGCCACCCAGATCATGTAGGTCACTCGTCGTCTGGCCCGTTCATTAGAGGTGTTCGAAAAAATGTAAAAACCAAACCGATAACCGAACTGAAAAACCGGTTAACTAAAAAAACTGTTCGGTTACGATTCAAAAAATTCAAAAAACTGGATTTTCAGTTATGTTACCGGTTCAGGAAAAAAAAATAAGGGTTAACCGAAACCCCTTTTTTGAACCGATTATATATATATATATATATATATATTACTATATATAATAATATATCGTATATATATATTAAATAAAAAAATAATTTCATTTCAGACTTTTATTTGTATCAATTTTAATGTATTGTTAGTACGTTTAATTTTTATTTAGATAAGTATCGTTTATATTTACAATTTAATTTAGGAAAAATTTTAAAAAAATAAGTTTTATTAAAAAAAAAAAAAAAGGTTCAAAACCGGTTAACCAAAAAACCGGTTTTCCCTTCAAACCGGTTCGGTTTGGGAATTTTCCCAAAGCGAAAAATCGGTTCTGTTCAGAAAAGCAATTAACCGGTTCGGTTAATCGCTTTTGAACACCCCTACCATCCATGCTTGTTTCCAACTTTAATTTTTCTGTTTCTTCAACGAGTTTTACTCTCTAAGATAGTAAGATGGGGGTAATTTCGATGTTTCTGAAATTAAGGGGGGGAAAATGTTGTTTTGTGGTGAATTCAGCCCTAAAAATATGTCTAAAATAAATAATGTTCTCCTCGTTGACTGTTGGCGTTTGACAAGTCAAATTTACTAATTAATGTAAATTAATTAAGAAGACAATTTAATCCTTGGTTTACTTTATTATTTACATAAAACTTTTGACAGATAAAAATAGTTAATAATATTTTTATAATACTTTCTATGTAACTATTTAAAAGCATTTAAAGTTATTATAGTTTTCTTTCCTGTTTTAATAAAATAACTGAATTTAAGAATTAATTACCTAAATAGAAAATTTATTTCACATTTAACAGCAAAAAATATAAAAATTTTCAATTTTAAGAATAAAATCTATTTCTATCATGAATTTGTCTCATTCAGGGAGAAAAATGAATTTGAGAGAGCGACATGGCAATTGACAGCTGTAAAAGCACCGACAACTCTGGGGTATGGTGGGAATATGTGATGAATATGGGTTCTTAACAAGGTGTGTAAATTTAATTATTCAAAACTCATGAACCTTATTGATAAGTTTTCAGAAGACTTAGTATAAATCAAGTGTCGACAATTGAAAGAAGATTATTTTGAAAATGAGCAAAACATTTAGAAGTAAGAAGGGGGGAGGGTGGAACTTTCTTGGATTTGGGATCCAACGGCTCTTTTCTTTTTAATTAAAAAAAATTACTGCATCAATTGTCTCATATATTTTTTCTCATATATAGATATATGTTTTAGATTTTTAATTTTTTTAATTTTACCTTAATATTGAGAGTAGAGGATTGTATCAAAAATTATTTTTGAAGTATATTAGCTATATGAGTTTTTAGAAAATTAGTTTTTAGAAGTATATTTTGTTTGAGTTTCTATAAACTGAACCAATAATAGTTTCTAAAAACAGATATCTGGAGAAAAGAAACAACCAAATGAAGAAGAAAAGAAAGGGAATCAGGCCGAAGGTGACAAACTGGAAGGAACAGAGAAAGAAAAAAAGGTCCAACATAACTTTCTCTTCTTTTTATTATTATTTTTATTTCATATATTATAAAGTTCTACGGTAATTATATTATTTAGTCATATTAGAAGAAAATGAGAGAAATAGCCTATGTTGAGAAGTCTCACTACACTTGATTCGTGGGAGAGTGAATTGTATTTATATTCAATGTATATAACCATTTGTGTATTACAAAGGAAATAAATAAATGCATTTGCTTTACAAGGAAATAATTATTAAATTATAAGAATGAAATCAATTGCATGAGCTGTCACAAGAATCTGCTCAAACGTGTCTGCTAAACTCACAGCTACTATACATGGCATGTATCTTTGCATGAGCTGTCCCATGATTTTGTTGGCATATATCTTTGCATGAGTTGTCCTTCCGTTCTTGACTGAGTGGAATTAGTTGGACCGTTGCCTGCATCACAATTGCAATTTCCATATTTGGTTTATACGTATTCGAATCTTCTACGTTATCAATATTTTTTAGCGTAAAATAAAAACTAGCCCCAATGTGAAAAGTATCACAAAATAACCAAGTTCAATTTCCTAATTTTGAAGAACGAAAATGCCCCTTAATTTCTCCAACTTCTCTTCAAAACCCACACAAATATATGTGTAGGAAATATATTGATTATGGTATACTATTATTTACTTAAAAACAAATTAATTCATTATTGATTTTTTTTTCTCTTGTACTTCTTAATAGATAGAAGGTCAATCATCATCCAAAAAGCCGACCCCTACTCCGGTATTGTTTCAAAATTTAAATTATCATTTTTTGATTTTATTATAAATTTACCACATATTAAAGTGAGAATAATCCTCCTTTTTTCCTTTTAATCCTATTCACTAACGAAAAATGAAATACAGTTGGTGTCAGGGTTAGTCACTTACCAAAAAGTTCTCTATTTTCAAGATTCTTTTATCAAAATTAGAAAAAAGAAATTGAATTATTTTTTAAGTAATATTAGTTAGATTTTTAAACCTATAAATAATATTAATGAAAATTTATATTAATATTTTTCCAATAAACTATGCGCAACACTTTTTTCTTTCATTATAGACTTTTATTCTCAAAAAATAAAAAGAATTCATTTTAAAGGCATCAAAATGAAAAATCAAATTATTTTAGATTATTTTCGGGACAGCCTTAAAGGTTTGAAAGAAAATTTTGATTTTCAATTTGTCTCAAGCAGCCAGAAAAAGAACCAGAGGGTGACAAAGGAGAAGAAGAAGAAAAGAACAAAGGCAAGACGCCAGAAGAAGACAAGGTCCAGCATAGCCTTTTTATCTTTTCATTTTTATTTATTTTTCATATATTATAAAGTTCTGTATCTGTTGAGCATAATTTTTTTTTTTTAAATATGCTTTGGTAAAAATATTTTATTTGATATATGTTTTAACTTAGATTATTATTATTATTTTTTATTTTATTTTTTTTGGTGGAGGTAACTGTAAGGGCTAGTGAATCTTGATTTGATTTGAGAATGATGATATTTAGATGAAAGTATGCAAATTATTATTAAATTTATGGAATATTTTATCAAATTTATGACCTAAATGTTGAGTTCAGTTTGCATGTTGAGAAATATATATGATGAAAGTGAGAACTAATTTTGAAATGTACAGGTTGATAAGATCTACCCTAGAGACTTGAATATTATAGGGGGCAATGACCCAAGACAGTGGAAACCACTAGATAAAAGGTTAGAAAATCCCCCATTCTCTAATTATTATCGTCCAAATATATATATATATATATACTATCAAGGAGCCTTTGATATTACATGGGGCAATGACGAAAAATACTGGAAACTACCAGCAGATAAAAAGTAAGAAAATCCCCATTTCTCTAATTATTAAAGTCTATATATATAATTTTTTGATATTCCTTATGAATTATTAAATTTTATTGATTTAACAGTGAGAAGTAAAGTTAAAGGTAGTTATGACTTGGTAATTCAAGCATGATTTACTAGAGTTTTCTTCTTACAGTAGCGTATAATATCTATGAATCTGAAAAATCCCGCATATATTTCACTGCACAGGTCAACAGATCCTGCAGGGCTAATTAAGGTGAGTTGGCTTCAGGTAAACGGCAGCAAAAGAGTAAAAATTGGAAAGTCATATGAAATAAAGTTCAACATTTCTTTCACGGAAAATTCCTTTGGGTGGAAGGGAATCCCACTTTTTCTGATGGCTAAGATTGGGCAAAAGGGAAATTCCAAATATCATTTGATTGAGCCACTGGAGCAGGCTACACCTGGTGCTCAATTTTATATTCCTAAGCCTGAACACAAACAGTTCATCGTTCAAATTCCACCTGGTAAAAAAGGCGAGTCAGGTGAAGAGGACCTTTGGTTTGGTTTATATGAATGTTGGAATTCAAAGTGGAAGGGAGGATTGCGTATTCATTATGCAACTGTTGAAGAAGTAAGCGTGTCGAATTAAGCTTTGTTTGTGCTCAGCAAAGTTGTCAAATGAATGAAGACTAGAAGACAACAGATAAATTGGCATTTCCTGCACTGATAATGTTTGTTATATTGTACATATATTAATA
Source organism: Pistacia vera (assembly GCF_008641045.1). Taxonomy (NCBI): domain Eukaryota; kingdom Viridiplantae; phylum Streptophyta; class Magnoliopsida; order Sapindales; family Anacardiaceae; genus Pistacia; species Pistacia vera. The sequence goes on along the minus strand of NW_022195314.1, from coordinate 456,961 downwards.
TATTAATAAAGTGGTGCTTCTAAATAGAGCTGGCTGTGCCAGCCCACCTTAAAAAAAGGATGGTACAACTTACGGCACGGAAAAAAGTATGGCATGACAAGGTTGACGATCATGAGGACCATGTCGTGGGGTTTTAAAAAAAGGCAGCTGGCACGACACAGCCTGATAAAAAATTAATTTTTTTTAATTTTTCATACTCTAATCTTCATTGGTATTCTATATTTGTATTTTTTTCATATAATAAAATAATAAAACATTAAAATATTAATTAAATTTCTATAATTTTCTATTTTTATAATTAAATTATAAATACAAACTTAGAAATTAGATTAAGAATTAATTTTAACAATTACATCTCTAGTAAAAATATAAATATACAAATATAATACTATTATCTCAATTTTGATTCTACTTCACTCAACCCTCTTCTCCGTAACCTTTTGATATCCTTATGTCTTGTGGTCAAAAAGATTTTCATCGAACATTTGATTATGATTAGTTATGAAAAATCAGTTGTTGAAGTTTTACTCCTCACTCAACATCTGTGTCTCTCTCATTTATAATCATATTGAAGAGTTTATGAAAGTGTTGAGTGGGTGTTTGAAGTGTCGAGTGAAATGGTTGGCAATAGCCATGCTTATGTTTCTGAAACTAGGGATTTTGAGTTAAAATAGTAAATAATATTAAAGATGTCAGAAGCTAAAGAAGAAGTAGTAGTAAAGAAGAAGAAGAAGAACAAAGAGGCAGAAGAAGCAGTATAATCTGCTAGAGACTGCCTTAGAGAAAGAAGAGAAACATAATATCAATTCTGTGAATTTTGTATTATCTATAATGTTTTGTACAAAAGATCAATTTATACAAGTATAAAAATATGTAAAAGGCGAACATATCTCATGCTTTAATATTGTAATCTCACATAATTAAGGATGTGATTAGCATGAATTATGCTATGTAATAATAACATAATATTTGTCATAATGACAAATATTAGTTTTTCTAATTAACAATATTCATATCTTCAAACTTCTCCTCAAACTTGTGGTTTGTATATGTCAGAAACGCCAAGCTTGTGTAAGAGATATGAATGTTGTCTGCTACACAATGATTTTGTAAAAATATCGGCTGGCTGTTTCAAAGTTCGAATGTGCATTGTTTTGATAATCCCTTCTGGTATTTTCTCTCTGACGAAGTGATAGTCAATCTCTATATGCTTTGTTCTCTCATGGAAAACTGGATTTGCCGCACTATCATTTGCTGCCTTATTGTCACAATACAACTGAATAGGTCTTTTGACTTGTATCTCCAAATCTCCTAATAATCCAAGGATCCAAGTGATCTCACATGTAGTTTTTGCTGTTTATTGATTCAATAATATTATTGACAAAATAAAAATTAAAGCAAGTCAATATGTTATTTTTCTCAAATATATCAGAAGTGGAGATGGAACAGAAAACTATTGTTGATATTAATAATGTCTAAGATAGATAAATAAAAATACAAGGTGATGAAATGAGGGTCTGAAATGTTGAATGACAGCTTAATATTATTACATATAACTAAGCAAGGTGTTGACACATACACATTGACATGAGCACTCTTATGTACAACCAAATTACATAAACTACCGCTTAGATGTGCCACAAGCCAACAAAAACCTCATCATCATCATATTCTTCATCCACTAATAGCAGCTTCATTTTTCTCTCTCACCAAGCAATTTATGAGAAAAATTCCTAATTTTGGGTAGAAACGATTATCGATCTTAGCCACCAATGGGTGATAGAACATCCTCATCTTATCATCATCATCATCATCATCATAATCTTCATCCACTCGTAGCAGCTTCATTTTTTCTGTCTCACCAAGCAATTTATGAGAAAAATTCGTAATTTTTAGCAGAAACGATTATCGATATTAGCCCACCAATGGGCGCTAGAATCATCATAGAATACCCAGAAATATGCAGTTCTGAAAGAATATATATATATTATTCAAGATAAGCTAGATCTCTTTGGTTTGTGGATGGCAAGCCACATCACACAGGAGAGCTAAGAGCATAAAAGCATAACAAAATTTTAATTGAAAGTATAAAAATTTACAAGCTTTTGTAGTTTCAAAATGTCTAAGACAATGCTTACTGTAAGGAATTGATATGAAGAGGCAAAAAGTAGCAATTCAGGATGTTAATACTGCCAAAGTATGCTAAGAGAAGAGAAAAGAGGAAAAGATTTCTGTATATTTCATTTTTGTATAAAACTGTACAATGCTAATTTATACGCTTTTTGTAATTGTAAAAATGGAAAACAATGAATACAATTAAATGTAATTATTCAATTAATCACATAAATTATGGATTGATTGAATGAGAGAATTGCTCCTTGATCACAACCAGCATGAATCAAGGAATTTGTGCATTCCATATTTCGTCGCTTCCCCTTAAGCTTGTGGTTTGTAAATGTCAAAAACTCCAAGCTTGCTAAGTAAATATGAATGTTGTCTGCTGCACAATGGCTTTGTGAAAATGTCTGCTGGTTGTTCTAAAGTACGAATATGCAAAGTCTTGATTACCCCTTCTTGTATCTTATTTCTGACAAAGTGGCAATCAATCTCTATATGTTTTGTTCTTTCATGGAATACTGGATTTGCTGCGATGTCATTTGCAGCTTTGTTATCGTAGTATAACAGGACAGGCTTTCTTACTTGTACCTTTAGATCTTCTAATAACCCCAAAATCCAGATGATCTCACATGTTGTTTTGGCCATGGCTTTGTATTCGGCTTCTACTGAGGATAGAGATATTGTTGATTGTTTCTTGGTCTTCCAAGAAAGAAGAGCTCCCCCTAACTTGATACAGAAACCTGTAAGTGACTTTCTTGTCATTGGACATGTGGCCCAGTCTGAGTCACAATGAGCTGTGACAACTAATTCTTTGTCTAGGGGAATGAGGAGTCCTAATCCAGGACATCCTTTCAAGTACTTTAGAACTTTTATTGCTACATCCATGTGAGATTGTTTGGGCCCATGCATGAACCGGCTAAGAATGTGGACTGCATAACTAATGTTTGGACGAGTCATGGTGAGATAGATCAATCGCCTAACAAGTCTTTGATACTTTGTAGGGTGGTGGATCATTTTCGGAAGATGATATCCCACTGTCATATTCTTGAGTAGTCAGCTTTGTATTATGTTCTACTGGAATGATACTTGGCTTGCATCCTGATAGTCCTGAATCAGAGATAGTTCCAAGACATATTTTCGTTGGCTAAGGGATATTCTTGCTAGGGATCTTGCAATTTCAATGCCTAGGAAATACTTTGGCTCTCCTAAATCCTTTATTCGAAATTGTCTGTTAAGATGCTCCTTTAAGGATTTGATGCCTGTTTCATCATTCCCTGTAATAAGAATGTCATCGACATATATGATGAGAGCAATAAAAGTTTTACATTTGTTCCAGGTAAATAATGCATAGTCATGTTTGGACTGAACAAATCCTATGCCAGTGAGAGCTTTACTAAATTTCTCATTCCATTGCCAGGATGCTCGTTTTAGCCTATAGAGTGATTTCTGCAGATGGCATACTGTGTTCTCCCCCTGTCTGCGTAATCCCGGCGGAAGATCCATGTATATTTCTTCATGAAGATCCCCATGAAGAAAGGCATTATGAACATCTATTTGATGGAGAGGCCAGTCACGAACATAAGCCACTGTAAGAAAAGTACGAACGGTGACATGTTTGGCTACGGGTGAAAAAGTGTCTTGATAATCAAAACCTTCCAGCTGACTGTATCCCTTGGCCACTAACCGAGCTTTGTACCGTTCTATGGAACCATCAGCACGATGCTTGATTTTGTAGACCCATTTACAGCCAATAGGTTTTCTATGAGAGGGGCGAGGCATGAGATCCCAAGTATGATTCTGAGAGAGAACAGTAAGCTCAGCAGCCATGGCTTGACGCCAGTAAGAGTGTTGAACAACCTTTGAGTAACTAGTGGGTTCTCTTTCTGGGAAGATGTTACTGATGCAAGCTCTATATATAGGAGAGAGATGATCATAAGTCACATAATTTGAGGTGGGATACAGTGGAGTTGAAAGATCTGAATTGGTGGGACACTCATAATCTGCTGCCTAGATTGGTGGTTTGGTCTGACGAGTGCTACGGCAGACAGAAACATTAGGAGCCTGAATAGGAGAGCTGGGTGGAGGAATAAGGAGTTGATCCAGTGAATCTGCTATAGTGTTATCAGTGTTGGTTGTGTCAGAGTCAATAGTAAGAGTGCTAGGCTGAAGAACTGGTGGATTAGGAACCATAGTGAACAGAGGATCTTGAAGAGTATCATTGTCAGGGAACACTTGAGGTGATGGTGATGGTGATGGAACAGTGTCTTCTGTGGCAAATGGAAAAATGTCTTCATGAAATACAACATCTTGGGAGATCAAAAACTTGTTTGTAACTGGATCATATAGCCTGTATCCTTTCTGAAGCATAGGATATCCCATAAAAACACAACGGGTAGCCTAAGTACCAAACGTATCATGTGATCCAAGAGTGACAACATAACAAAGACAGCCAAAGACTCGAAGATGATCAAGAGATGGTTGCTTCTTGAATAATGCCTCATAAGGGGTCTTTCCATGAAGGACTCTACTAGGCATGCGATTGATTAGGTAGGTAGCAGTGATCACACATTCGCCCCAAAAAGAGATAGGTAGGTGGGCTTGGTGTTTAAGGGCACGAGCTACTTCTAGGAGATGACAGTGTTTTCATTCGACAACCCTATTTTGTTGTGCAATATAGGTGCAAGAGCTTTCATGCAGTATCCCGAGTGATGAAAAAAGGGAAGAACAATTATGATTAAAGAATTCTCTAGCATTGTCTGTTCTAATCCTTTGGACAAAAGTATGAAATTGTGTGTTGACCATGGCTAGAAAGTGTGTGATGTGGGTAAGTGTTTGAGCTTTGGATTGCATGAGAAAAGTCCATGTACCCCAGAAAAAATCATCAACAATGGTGAGAAAAAAAGGGGATCCATCATGATTTGGAGTGTGATAAGGTCTCCAAATATCAAGATGGATTAGGGCAAAAGGTTGTGTCGTAGTAGAAGTGCTATGTGGAAAAGTAATTCGGGCTTGTTTAGCTAACGGATAGATGGGACAATGAGGTTGGGGAATAGTAGCACTGTGACCTAATCTTTGATGGAGAATAAAAGAGTTTTTATTAATTGTTGCATTACAATTGGTAATTTTATTGGTTGTAATACAAGGATGAAAAATTCTAGAAGACTTAGCCGATGCCCAGTAGTATAGACCTCTATGAACCTTACCCAAGCCCATCAGTTTCCCAATCGAAGGGTCTTGAAATTCACATGTGTTAGGACAAAATTTTACAGTGCAAGTATTGTCTTCACATAGTTTGGATACTGATACGAGGTTAAAATGAAAAGTAGGGACACACGGAACATTTTTAAAGAATAAATTTTCGGATAATTGGACAGTGCCTATGTGAGTGGCCGGGGTTATGTTTCCGTTTGGCATGCGAACAGAGGTGGATGAGGTAGTGCAAATAGAGTTGAAAAATTTTGGATTACAAATGATGTGATTACTAGCCCCTGAATCAATAATCCACATGTCAGTAGTAATTAAATTGAAGCAGTAGGAAGTACTTGCATAAGACGCTGTAGGTGTGGTGGGAGCATTATTCAGAAGCTGAAGCAATTGATTATATTGATCCGAAGTGAGAACGGGTGCTTACGGATTGTTGGAAGAAACTGAATCATCTTGAAAAGAAGAAGAATTGTTATTTTTGTCTTTAGGACGACCATGTAATTTCTAGCAATGGTCTCGATCATGATTGGTCCATTTGCAATAGTCACAATATAATCACCCCCGATTAGATCGTGAATTGTCAGATCCATTGGACCCGTTTCTGGATCCATTTGACCAAGACTTGGGCCTAGTTGACCAGTTGGTTGACCTATTTGACTCTGATTGTGACGTGGCTCGATTTGAGCTGTTAGATGCGTTTAAAAACGCAATTAGCTTCTGGCCATCAGATCGCAAGATGAAATATGGGCCTTTCATCTCTGCATATAAATTCATGCCCTTCTCTTTTGCAGGTTGCCCTAGCCGCGAGTGCACATCTTCATTTTCCTTAAGCCCTGTAAAAACCAGAGAGTCAGTGGATGGCCGATCGGAGTGCAACTGGCATTGGCTCTCATCCTGCACTGCCAGTTGAAAACTCCGGCGAACGGAAGGTGGTGGAGACGTGGCCAGAACTTGGGTGCAAAAAGCATAAAAGTTTTCGTTCAACCCGAGCAAAAAATGCGACAGGCGGTCGCGATCGTGGATCCGTTGGTACTGGGGGAGAGTTTCTGGTGGCCCTTCAAGAGCTTCCTCAGCAGCGTCCAACTTGTTCCAAACGGCAGAGAGCCGATTGAAATAAGTGGTCACCAAAGCGTTTCCTTGTTTGAGTTCGATCAATCACTGTCAGAGAGTGTACGTTTTGGCGAGATCGAGTTTCCCATACATCTCTTTGATGTATGCCCATATATCGGCGGCCATCTCTATTGGTGGGAGTCCGACCGAGACATCTGTAGAGATGCAATTACTGATCCATGAGCGGACCAGTGTGTTGCAGCGGTTCCAATGGCGTTGGAGGTGTGGCTATGGTAGTGGTTGGAAATTTTTGTCTAGGAAAAGCTCTTTGTCTTTTGCGATGAGAGCTCACCAGAAATCGCGAGCCCAGGATGCATAATTGTCTGAACCCATAAGGGTTTGTTTGATGAGGACCAATTCTGGTCCGTCGAAAACCAGCGAAAACAGAACATCGCCTGGTTCAGGGCGACTATTGCTGGTGGCTAGGATGAAACGAAATGGATACGGGTAGGGATTTGGATCCGTACCTGTTTGAGAACTAGATTCCGGGTTGTGACCCGGCAGTCCAAGAGGAGTTGGGTCGGTGCGGGTAAAAGAATTCGGGTCATAACCTGGCATTCCATATGGGTAACGGGCTGGGTCAGGCCTAGTTTATGTGTTTGGGCTAATTGGGATTGAAGTGGTTGGGAGTGAACTGGTTTGGTTTGGGTCTGGGCCGGTTGAAGTGGGATTTGCATTTGTTTGGTTTGCTGCAGTTGATTGAGTTTGAGTTGGGTTTGGATTATCTGCCTTTTTTAGAAAAATAAAACACTAAAACGAGTTTTCTGTTTGATTGCAGGGACATAAAAGAGAGGCTTGTTTGTGCGGAAGCGTGAAGATTATGGCTCTGATACCATGTAAGGAATTGATATGAAGAGGCAAAGAGTAGCAGTTCAGGATGTTGATACTGCCAAAGTATGCTGAGAGAAGAGAAAAGGGAAAAGATTTCTGTATATTTCATTTTGTATAAAACTGTACAATGCTAATTTCTACACTTTTTGTAATTGTAAATTAAAATGGAAAACAATGAATACAATTAAATGTAATTATTCAATCAATCACATAAATTATGGATTGATTGAATGAGAGAATTGCTCCTTGATCACAACCAGCATGAATCAAGGAATTTGTGCATTCCATATTTCGTCACTTACAAAATATATTATTGGGGCGAAAGCAAGCCCTCAAAGAATCCAAGCAAGTAACCAAAGAAAGGAACACATATACCAACTGCCATTGTAAATGCTGAATTAACAAAGATTAAAAGAAATTACTTTATTAGTTTGTATTCCCTGGAGAGAAAAAAGAATAGTTGGGCATGTACTTACCAACATAAGTACTTCGGGTAACAAGGCGAAGAAAGAAGGAAGGTGTGAAATGCAACTTCTTTACCAGAAAAGCTTCAAGCATATCGAACACAGGAATTGCAAATATCTGCAATTTCCCAAACTAAGAGGAAGTAATGTTAAAACTTTTCCAAAATAATTCAGATATAAAAGTAAAACTCGACAGATGATGAAGACTAGAGTGACTATTGAATTAGATTAATCTTGTAGCTTCCAATGACATGGACGACCACAAAATGTTACCTACAGCAACAAGCCAAGTGGTTTTCTCTAATGTGATGAGGATGTTGTCATCGACATTGTTTCCGAAAATGTAGTAACCAACAATTGAGATTGGGAAGTTACACAAAGCTCCAACAATATATACAACTGCTACTCCTTTCCACATTGGTCCTTTTGATGGATTCTCAAGAGTTGAGGGAATTGTTGCTTGGATCTCCATAAATTGGGTATTTAGTTTTTAACAAATAGATGTGAAGCTATTCTTAAGCATTTTGTGAATTCTGGTGCCTTAACGGATTTATTTCTATATATTTACGTTTTGAAGTAACAACTCCTCCAAAGTTAAATAAGGTTTCCTTCGTCAGTGACGCACCTTGTCCTTGATACTAACTGAAATGAACTTGTTCTAAGTTGCTTTGCTTTCATGAACAGTGAAATAATTTTATCAGCCAAGAACAATTTGTTTCGGGATGATAACAATTTATCCCTCAGGTTTGGTCTAATGACTTTTTAGTCCTGTAGAATTTTAATATTAATATTTGGTCCTGAGGTTTGTTGCTGACAGACACAGACTAAAAATGTTACTGAAATTTTGTACTAGATTAAAGTGTTATTAAATCAAATACAGGGATGAAATGGGTATATCCTTATTTCATTTGTGACTCATTCTGCCATGCTTCAAATAAAATAACAATTTGAGCCGGCATTGCCCGAGTTAGGCTCCATGTGTAACTAAAAAGTGAGGGTCTGGGCTCGGAAAAGGCTCACTTTCTTTATACCCTGGCCGGGCTTACCCGGGATTTTTGGCCTTGGATATGATTGATAATTATTAAATTTAATACTCATGTTCGCGTTGGATTTGACTTTAGGTACTCTTAATTTAATCGGGTGGTCTCTTAATTTAAATAGCCATCATTAACGGTCAACGACGGCCAAATCTTTGGCCATCTCTTTGGTCATCGTTGATGATTAGATCTAGCCTTTTGTAGTCGTCGACAGTCAGATCTGGCTTTTTTCGACCAGATTCATGATAGGTCTGGCCAGAAAAGGCCAGATCGACACACCACCGCCTAGATTCGATCAGTCTGAGTCGTAATGACAGATTCCGATCAGATTCTGATGGTGATGGCTGAAATCTGGCACTGTAGTGGTGGGGGTGTTTTTATTATTTTACAAATTGGGTGTTTTGTAATTATTAACAAAGCCAAGGATATTTGCGTCCACATTGTCCACTGTTTTGGGGTAAAATTGGATAGAAATTTGGATTACCGAAATAATATTTTAATACCACCCTCCCCCCAGATAATATTATTCCCAGTTATTTACCCTCTTTTTGGCACTGTTTTTCATCTTATTTTCCGGTAATGTTTTTATACCAAAATGCCAAACAATTAAACAAATATTACCCTAGTTAAAAAATTTCAACACGATCCAAACGCCCATGTAGTTACAAAATAAATCTGATTTGGCAATACAAGTCATTATCCTCAGCAAGTAATCTCAGCCATTCAGTTTTTACGTACAAACTAACACAAAGTTACAATTTCTGGACCGTATGATCTGCGGAAAAGTGAAAAATGCGGCCGTTTAATCTCTAGTTCTTCTTTCCTTATATCTAAGTAATCTGCTACAGTATCAATACAGTAAATTAAAAGCAGCAAAACAATGCAGCTGCGCGCAGTAGCTTCAACTTCAAACAGCTGCAAGTACGATTACTTCAATCTTAATTTCAAAACGTACTTGCTTCCTTCTTTGATTGACACATTCTTCAACTTCAGCTGAGTTGCATTGCAGCTTGTTTACTGCACTCTTGCATTTTTAACAGAGAGCGGGCGGGGGTCTCAGGGGGGCAGCACCCTCGGGCCTGTAAGCGGTTTGGTTTATATAATGTATAGCCTGTAGGATTTTCTAAGGATTAGAACTCCTAATAGGGTTGGACGTCGGAAAAAAAAATCCTAGTTGTATTAAGTTTCTCTTCATAACTTAGTATATAAAAACATTATTTTCTTGTATGAGTGACATAACAAGTCATAATAAATACATTTATTGTAACAGAAAAAGTGAGAAAATATTTCAATAAACCAAGATAAATAGCATATATTTCTTTTTCTTTACTAGTTGGATATTTATGTATGGTTATTTGTTTCTTTGATTCCAAACACTTTTTAGTTTTTTCAGTATGTAAAATTGGTTGTGGGAAGGAGATTTTCTATTATTTGTATGGCTAGCAATGAAGCATGACATCTCTGTGATGGGATGGGGTAGTGCTGTTATGGACTATTTAGAGCATACTGTATATCAAACTCTAACCTAACTAGTTCTTTACAATCCTACTGCTGAAGATGAAAATTTCTTGCTTCCTGCTTGAGATTGCTATGCAGTATGGCGCACTGTTAATAGGTTACTTTGACTCATGCAATATGCTTTTGTGATTACTGTTACTTGATCATTCAATACCTGTTTTTTTCATTGCAACAGGTGTTTAATGAACCAACAGATGTGCAGCATCCCATTATGGAAATGACCACTCGTGCTAAACTTAGTTGCTTGAGTTGGAGCAAGTATACAAAAACTCACATTGCTAGCATTGATTACGAGGGGATAGTAACTGTTTGGGAAGTAACGACTAGTCAGGTATAGTTATTAGCTATATCTCTCTTTTAGCTTCAGTAGACCACATGCTCATGCTTTTCGATTAAACCTGCATTTATTATCATCAAATGTCCTCTTTCAATTATTTCTGGTTTTTTATCCATATGAGTTACGCTTTCTCTTAATTTTTCTACTGGATTTTTGCATAAATGTGCACTGACATTTTTTATCTAGAGCTTACTGTAGATATTCTTCCGAAAGAATATGATTTGAGAAATGTTAGCCAGCCACTTTACGTGTTCAGCGGTCGCAGGAAAGCTGTTTCATATGTGACATTATATTGTTATTTGATTGCTGTTCCTTTGATTTCAAGGATCGATAAAGTTATCAACCAGTACTGTGGTAGGATCAAAGGAGAAGATCATAGAGCAAGCAAATTTCATGAGACTCAATTTTGGATGCCTTGTTCTTGAAATGGAAAGTTATTTTGTTTTTGTTGCTTCGAAGCAAAAGTGGAAGTAAGTTTTCCTGGATGCCCCCAATTTAATATCCCAAGACATAGGCTATTTTGAAGGTGGAGATTCTGTCTATTTGAGAAATTATTAACCTTTTAAGTAAAGAAATTGGTCATTTTTTTCAATATAAGCCCTTATTAAAGACTCTAAAAGAGTGTATTATGAAAATAAGGTCAATGAAAATGGTCAGATTCAATATATTGACTGTGCACTTTGTGTGTGTGTAATATTATTATCCAATCTCAAATATTAGAAAGAAGTAATAATCAGTCAATTTAGCAGTTTTAACTAGATGGTCCATCTGGGATGGCACAACTATTTCCATAGTTTGACAATTTATCATTGTATTCACCCTATCTATTACTATATTTTCATGAGCATTCAATAAAGTTCCTAAAATGACTTATGTAATGTACTTGAGCTGTTGAATGTTGATGGGTATTTTCTTAAGAACATTTCGTATCAGTTATGTGTTCTATCGATTGGATTGTGAGTGAACGTTTTATCATTATTATTTGATGATAAGATGATACTTGAAAAGGAAGAATTGGTTTCAATCACTAATCCCAAACTCGATACTGTGATATACTTTATCTCTTGAATTACAAATGGACATTTTACTAATGTTAATGGTGACTAAGATCTTTCTTCTTTTCAATCATTGGACTAGTGATTATATTGTGATCAACTATTGGACGAAATATGTTACTTTTAATAAGAGTATTGAAGATAATGTTATCTCCGTTCTTCACTGTGAATTATGTTCTGATAAACTCTTAATCAAGAGGTAGATAAAGCGATAACGTTATCCCAACTTTTACTAAACATGTCCATCAAAAGGTCAATGAAAGAATAAAATTGCCCCAACTTTTACGATATACAATTAAAGTAAGGGGATCGTATGCTTACGGAGATTCCATGCATTCAATTCTTTTTAAAGAAAAGTGTTTGTTGAATTGCATACCCATTACGCAAGGAATATATAGAGCAACTTTACTCCTTGCAAACGCATTACGCAAGAATAGATCCCCTTCCAATTGTTTATAAAGTTACTCTATACTTATTCCTTGCTTAATGGGTATGCAATTGAACAAACTAACTGTCTCATTCACATCCCCTTTCAAAAATTCCCTAACCACGTTTTGTTTCCAACTTTAATTATTCTGATTCTTCAACAACTTACTCTCCAAGATGGGGGTGATTTTGGGTTTTTCTGAAATTAAGGGGGAAAACGTTTCATTTGCGACAGTTTGGTGGTGAAAATGAAATTCACCTCAAGTCAGGTTTGCTAATTAATGTAAATTGATTAAGAAGACAATTTAATCCTTGGTTTACTTTAATATTTACATAAAACTTTTAACATATAAAAATATTTAAATATTTTTTTATACTTTATTATGTAACTATTTAAAAGCATTTATAGTTATTATATTTTTCTTTCCTGTTTTAACAAAACAAATCAATTTAAGAAATAATTACTTAAATACAAAATTTATTTCATATTTAACAGAAAAATAATTAATTTTAAAAATAAAATCAATTTCTAACATGAATTTGTCTCATTTAGGGAGAAAAATGACTTTGAGCAGAGACAAGGACATGGTAGCTGTAAAGGGCACATAAGGCAATGGCAGGTAAAAGACTAAAAGGGCTGACACCACTGGGGTATGGTTAAAGGGAATATGACAATATGTGATGAATACTAGTTTTTAACAAGGGCGTAAATGTAAATTCCTTAAAACGCATGGACCTTAATGATATTGTTTTCATGAAAAGTTAGTATAAATCAAATCTCGATTGAAAGAAGATGATCATTTTGAAAATGAGCGACGGACAGAAGGATAATTGGTCTCCCATCACAATTCAGCATGAAGAAAAACCAGTTATACTCTCTCTCTCCTCTCCCTCGTAATTATGTTTGGTACATAATTTAACTAACATTATTTTTATTATCTCTATTTTTGTGGACATTGTAAGGGATACTGAATCTTGGTTTGATATGAGCATAATGATATTTGGATTAAAAAAAAATAACCATGTCTTAGAATTCTTGGATCTGGGTCCAAGGGCTTTTTTCTTTTTAATAAAAAAAAAAAAAAATACTGCACCAATTGGGTCTTAGATATATTTTTTTTTCTCATATATAGATATATGTTTTAGACTTTATTTTTTTTATATTACCTTACTATTGAGAGTAGAGAACTGTATCAAAAATTATTTTTGAAGTATATTATCTTTTTAATTTAGTTATGTTTTAGTGTGTAAAATAAAATCTAGCCCCAAAGTGGCAAGTGTTTAACAAAATAGCCTAGTTCAATTTCCTAATTTTGAAGAACGAAAATGCCCCTTAATACATATTTCTTTAACTTCTTCTTGAAAACCCACACAAATACATGTGTAGGAAATATATTAATTAGGGTACTTTATTTTGATTAAAAAAGAAAAAAAAAAACGAAGGCAAGAAGGCAGAAGAAGATGAGGTCCAACGTAGCTTTTTTATCTTTTGATTTTTATTTATTTTTTCATATATTATAAAGTTCTATATCTGTTGAGAATAATTTTTTTTTTTCAATATGCGTATATGAAAATATGTTATTTTATTTTATTTGATACATGTTTTAACTTAGATTATTGTTCTTTTTCTTTTTCCTTTTTTGGTTTTCTTTTTGGTGGAGGTAATTGTAAGGGTTAGTGAATCTTGATTTGATTTAGATGAAAGTATGCAAATTATTATTAAATTTATGGAATATGTTATTAAATTTATGACCTAAATGTTGAGTTTAGGTTGCATGTTGAGAAACATATATGATGAAAGTGAGAACTAATTTTGAAATGTACAGGAAAAAAAAATCTACCCTCGAGATCTTAAATTTACATGGGGCGACAACCCAAGTTACTGGAAACTACCAGAGCAATCGTAAGAAAATCCCCCTTTATCTAATTATTAAAGTCCATTATATATATGATCAGGGTATTGTGACTTATATTATTAATTTAATTTTTTGATATTCCTTATGAACTGTTAATTTTTATTGATTTAACAGTGATAAGTAAAGTTAAAGGTTGTTATGACTTGGCAATTCAAACATGATTTATTAGAGTTTTCTCTTGTAGTAGTGTATACTGTATAATATCTATAAATCTGAAAAATCCTGTATATATGTCACTGTACAGGCAAAACGGTCCTGCAGAGCTAAAGCGGGTGTGTTGGCTTCAGGTAACCGGTACAACACAAGTAGAAACTGGGAAGTCATATATAATAAAGTTCAACGTTACTTTGAATCCTGGCGCCTTTGGGTGGAATGGCCTCCCACTTTTTCTGATAGCTAAGACTCATGATGGAAATTACACATGGCAAATGATTGATCCACTGAAGCCGCCGCCTGCAACTGGTACTGGTACTGTTTCAGATATTCCTACTGATGGAAAACAGTTCACCGTTCAAATTCCACCTGGTGTAGGTAAACAGGAACTTTTCTTTGGTTTATATGAAATTTGGAGTAACAGATGGAAGGGAGGATTGCTTATTAATTATGCATCTGTTAAAGAAAGAAGCTCACCGAATTAAGCTTTTGTTTGTGCTTAGCAAAATGTTGCCAAATAAATGGAGACAAAAAGATAAACATTTGTTATTCATCCACTGATACGTTTGTTATATTGTATGTTGTTTGCCAAAAATATATTAATAAAGTCATGCTTCTAAGTATATAAAGTTATGGATCCTAACTTTGGATTGTTGTTGTTGCCGCTGTGTCAACACTGAATTAAAGAAGAATTTTCAAGTTGTCAAAGAATTGAATGGACTAGAGGCTGCAAGAAATAAAGAATGTAATTGACACAAATATATATGCGTGCTTATAGAGATTGTGTGGCTTTAAAGTTTGTTTCAGGAACTACATTTACCCAAAAAAAGATTAACACACAGAAACTAACACTGAAAAAAAAAAAAAAATCTAATCGATTGCCAGCTAGTGGAATTAATTAGCTAATGATAAGGAAGATCTCATGTCTGAAGATGTAAAAAAAATATTTCTCGTGATTTAAGCTGAGGCTAAAGAAATTACTTAGTTTAATCAACAAGAGTAATGGGTTGATCGATTTGATTAATTTAACTTTAGTGGCCGATTTTTTTTTTTTTAAATTAAAGTGTCTGAGTTAGTTTATACGTACCTCGACTAATCTTTAAAGAAGACTAAGACAGCAACTCACCGTCACGACCTCCTATTTAAATTGAGAGTGCTCAAATGAAGAATCAAATATGAGATCATGCCTGTATAACTATCTACATTATTCCTGATTCATCCTAATCATTTAGGCTGCCAATGGATGGGTGTTTGTTGGATTCTTTGTTAGACAATTTTATTATTGGACAAGTCAGCATTGATAGAAAAACTAAGCGGTAACTTGAAATTTTATTTGATAGAAAAACCATACATTACCTCCTTACTCATGATTTATAAATTATTAACACATTTTTAGGGTGAGTTTAGAGTTGTTATAGCTTTCTCCCATAATCACTTGTTCCATAAAGCATAAACTATCAATTAGAATATTTGGCAATGAATGTAGTTTTGGAAAGAACGTGTACGTTTTATGCATGATTATAGAAGTAGGTTATAATAATCTATTTTATAAAAAAATTCTAAAAATATGTTTCCCTAACTTTTAGGATTAGAAACTGCTTTGGAAAGTCAATTACAAAAATTGCCCTTCACATATACAATACAAATTTAAATAAGTAATTAATAATTTATTTATAAATTTAAAAATATTAAAATGGTAGGAAGTTGTCAACCAACGCTTTGATCAACAAAAATCAAAGTTTACAAAAAGCTATTTCAATAATATAATTTAATAATTATTTTAGTCTTTTGACATGTCTTATATATCCGCGCTTAAAAGAAAAAGTAAATTACTACAATCCCAATTAAACTAGCCTTGTCTTGGTGGTGTTTGTCTAAAACTAGCTTATAAGCTGATTTAAATTAGCTTATAAAACTTTAAAATTAAATTGACATGTATGTTTATGATTTTTTTTTTTACTTATAATGTTTTTTTTTTTTTTTTTTTTTTTTTACAGCTTATAAGCAGAGTTTGACCAAATATATTACCACATTATCCTTATTTAATTTTAAAATTTCTTCGTATAATTTATTAATTGATAAAATAATATAGTATCCTTTTTAGTTATTTTAATAATAAAATATACTATAATCCACATTTTATCAAATGCGTCAACTGCTTATGAATCACTTATAAATACTTTAATCAAATACATAACTGCTTAAAACTTTAAATGCTTAAAAACCCAAATTAGCTTATAAATACTAGCTGTTTATAAACTAATTTTCATAAACTCAGCCAAACAGACTCTTAGAAGCTTTAGTTGAATTAGATATTTCAACAATCACTTGGCAGCTCATTACCTACATTTTTTTTTTTTTTTTTGGCTTATAACCACTTGGCTTATAAATTACTTTGACCAAGTATATTACCATGTTATCCTTATTTTATACTTTGATTGAAATTTTTTTTTTTTTAATATAATTATAATTCATTATATTTGTTCATTAATTTATTTGTATAAAGAATCTAAAAATAATTCATATAAATTTTTAATAAAATATTTATCTATAAAGTATTTGTTTATTAATTCTAAAATTAAATTATATTGTAATATGATCTAAATATATTTTGATAATATTATAGTAAAAAATTAAGTTAATATAATTTATTATTTGATAAAAAAATTGAATACCTTTTTTAGTCATTTTAATATTATCACCACATTTTATCAAACGCGTTAACTACTTATCAGTTACTTATAAGTACTTTAACCAAACGCGTAACTACTTAAATTTCAAGTACTTATAAACTTAAATTACTTTATAAGCACTAACTACATATAAGCTAATTTTCATAAGCTCGGTCAAACAGTAAGAGTATACTAAAAAGTAAGTTGAAATGACAATCTACCTTGAAAACACACTTCTTATCTCAAGTTACTTAGCAACATCAAGCATGCTACAACACTTTAGAATCAACAAGACACACACCATAATTAAATATTCAATCTGAAATTAATAAATACACAAGCCTTTAATTAAATTCCAATACAAGTCTCTTGCATTGGCCAGCTTCCTTTACCATTTCGAGCAACTTGTATAAATCCCTCATATTGGAGGTCTGGCCCCATGATCATCATTCTACTTGGACGACACAATAGGACTCATCATTCATCGGAAGCTTCTTTTTAAAGCATTTACTACGAGGAGCCTTCTTAATCCACTTGTAAAACTTGAGCAAAGTTTCCTTAAATGCAACATACATAGGGAATTGCCTGACCGGAAGAAATGTACCCAGCAACTTCTTAGACCGTTTACGAGGAAAAGCCTTTTTAATCCACTTGCAAAACGTGAGCAAAGTTACCTTAAGTGCAACATACATAGAGAACTGCGTAAGTGGAAATATGCTGACCCGGAAAAATGCAGTAATGTAAATGAGAGTGGTAGTCCAATGTGGTTTTTGATAATGAACGATGAGCAATAATGCTGCCGCGAATGCAAGCATTGTTGTAGTCAACGCAACGAAGAGTAAGGTGAAGCCTATTGTCAGTTTTCGAGGGAGCTTGTAAAGGAATTCTTCATAATTAAAAGGTGAAGTGAGGACAGATAAGAACATTACCACCGAGGTCAAGGAGCAGGCTAAAGCAAAAACGTCCATGACAGTGAAAAACATGAAGAAATTGTTGTTGAGGAAAACTGGATAACCCTTTTCATTGGAACCTCCAGGTACCGTGTAAGCAGCTGCAAACACCACGGTGGTGACGAGAACAGCCACCGTAGAGCAAGACTGAAAAGTCTCTTTTACCCATCTCTGTGCATCTTTGAGGAGTTCTTTGTGCCTCGGGTCGAACAGCTTTTTACAATTGTATTTCTTCTCTTCTTTGTTCCGATTGCAATTCTTGTCTTCTTTATTGCAATTGCAATTCTTGTCTTCTTTATTGTCATCTTTTGTAGTTACACGGGCCATGGCAAAATGGGTGGGCGCTAACACACGCTGCATATATATGCACAAATATAAGATAAGATAGAGTACGTTCCATGGAAGACATAATTAATTATCTCCTCATTAAATTTTTAGTAAGACTACCAATCCTTGTGTTGGTCTCCTAAACATCCAATAGATTTTTCATCTTCATTGTCTCTGATTTTTACAACACATATATTTTATCTCCAAGTTTTACTTTATTTAATTCTTGTTTAAATAGTTATTTTTGCTCCCTAAGATTTCAAAAATAACAGAAATTCTCATGTTGTTAGTGAACCGTTAGAGTATTGTTAGAATTTTTAACATGATGAGTTAATAAATAGTTATAAAATTACCTTGTTATCGTTTATTTGTATACCAATAACTAAATGGCAGGAGAATATTTGTTATTAGTACAACCACGGGAGAATTATCATAGGGGGATTTCTGTTATAAACCCTATACACAATCACGTTATTCAATAAAAAATAGTAGTAAAGATTTATACAACGCTTACTTTGTACCACTTTAACTCTTCTTGTAGATAGTGTGCAGGACCATGGTGAATATCTGCATTATCATTTGTCATGTCTGCAGCATGGTGTAAAATGGTGTAGCCATCTTTGTCGATCGCTCGGACTAACCTTTTCATTGGTATATTCATCTCTTTCACAAGATCGAAGAGTTCCTTTTGACGGTGCATGATAGCGATATGTAACATATTCTGCTTCTTATCATCGATATACTCAGCCAACTGGGGCGTTTGTTTAAGTATCTCCTTGACAATCTCTAGTATTCCTCTTTCAGTAGCCAGAAATAATGCGATTGGTTCTGAACTGTTAAAGATCAAGTTGTTATGTATATAGAAGAAAACTTAGTTAGTTAGAGATTAGTTATGCTGAGCTGTAAGTTTGTTAAGATAGTTAGGAGAAATTAGTTAAACGGCTGTGTATTATTTCTTTGTATATAAGCAACATTGTAACAAACTTCTCATTATGATGGAATAAGAGAATTCTTCATTTTCACATTTCTTGCCCCCAAATTAACATGGTATCAGAGCCATAATTCCAGGGTTTGAGAATTCTAAAATTACAGAGAACTTCACTCAACTTCACTCTGTTCATCAGGAATTCACGGCTTCACTGATTCATCAGTTCCATCTGTTTCATCAGCTCGTCAACTGATTCATCCGTTTCGTCTGTTCATCATTTCCTCAGGATTTCGTCTATTAACTGATCTCATTTATTCTGATCAAGAAGCTATCATCTTCATTCTTCCAAAATGGCAAATGTCATGCGAACGGAGAGACGCAATCTCTGCAAATAATGGAAATGATCAATCGAGCTCAACAATCGATTTTAGTCATCAGCTTTACCTTCATCCTTCTGATACTCAGGTGCTGTTCTCGTTTCTTTTCAATTAAGTGGTGTTGATAATTACTCATTATGGAGTAGATCTATGAGAATTGCATTGTTAGCTAAAAAATAGATTGGATTTATTGATGGAACTTACACAAAGAATAGTTTCCAGTTAGCTTGCACAATCAATGGGATAGATGTAATGCTATAGTCTCTCCTGGATCATGAATTCTGTTACTAAGAACTCTTAAGTGGCATCGTTTATGCATCTAGTGCACATTAGTATGAAAGATTTGAAAGAAAGGTTTGATAAAGGGAATGGATCTAGAGTTTTCAATTACATAGAGAAATAGTCACTTAATGCAGGGAACTTCGTCCATCTCCACTATTATTCTAAACTAAGAATGCTATGGGATGAGTACTCGTCTATTGTCCAGCTCTTTCCTGTGAATGTTCCATGTCAAAAGTTTACGTAGATCACATGCAGAATCAAAAGTTACTACAATTCTTGATGGGATTAAATGAGACTTATGCATGCTAGAAGCCAGATTCTCATGATGCAACCTTACCATCTATCAACCAAGCTTACTATGCTGTTGTTACTGAGGAAAGCCAGAGAAGTTTATCCAATGTTGTTGTGTAGAATCCTCTTCTAAACAACAGTTTTCTATTCTTCATCCAACCAACAATCGGTCAAACCCAGAAGAAAATGGAATATAACCTGTGAACACGCATATGAAAGGACACAAAAAGGACAATTGTTATAGGATCATTGGATATCTGCTGATTTTAAATTCACCAGACGAAAGAATCCTGCTCATCATCAGCAAACAATGTTGCCACTAATGAATACCTGTCACAGTCAAATAATAACCAAGCAGCAGCACCTCAATATTTTCAAAGAACAGTAGCAGAGATATTAAAATTGCTCCAAAAGGAACCTGATTAGCTCCAAATGATGCACACGTTAATATGGCAGGGATTCACTCTTACTTTTCATCCTTAAATCTGGAGTCTGCTGGATATTAGACACAAGAGCCAGTCACCATATGACAGCTTCTCTAAACACTTTGAACAAGTTGATGGGGACGATTCTCCTCCACAGTCAGACTCAATGGAAATCATTAACCGTAACACATACGGATCTTGAATATTGGTCCAAATCAGAAATTGAATAATGTGTTATTTGTGCCAGATTTCAAATATAATTTGATTTCTATCTCAAAGCTCACCAAAGACTTATCTGCTTTGTCAGTTTTATCCTGATTTCTGCATATTTCAGGGCCTCTCCAATGGGAAAATCATGGGGATTGGTAAAGAATCAGAGGGTCTCTACTTCTTCATGCCTTCTCATGATACAGGCCAATGTTTCTACTTGAATACTT
The DNA here is from genome assembly GCF_008641045.1 of Pistacia vera. Lineage (NCBI taxonomy): Eukaryota > Viridiplantae > Streptophyta > Magnoliopsida > Sapindales > Anacardiaceae > Pistacia > Pistacia vera. The sequence goes on along the minus strand of NW_022195314.1, from coordinate 436,103 downwards.
TGAATAAAACTTTACATGTTTCCTGTTTAGCTTCTGTAAACCAGCTTTGGCATAAACGACTTGGTCATATACCATATACGAAACTGAAATATTTTTCTGGAATAAGAAGTTTCAATTCTGATAATATTGAGTACCATTGTGATATCTGTCCTCTTGCCAAACATGTGAGAAAACCTTTTCCTATTAGCACTACAAGGGCTCCTACATGTTTTCATTTGTTGCATATGGTGTATGGGGACACAATCATACTCCTACACATAATCATTACAAATACTTCCTCACAGTGGTTGATGATCATTCTCGGGTTACCTGGGTTTTCCTCATGGCAAATAAGCATGAAGTCATACTTCATTTAAGAGTTTTCTTACTCTTATCAAGACTCAATTTTCAGCCTCTGTCAAAACTGTTCGAACAGATAATGGCTTAGAGTTTCTCAACTCTCAGTGTTCAGCTCTTTTTACTTCCCTTGGGATTATCCACCAGAAAACTTGCGTTTATACTCCCCAGCAGAATGGGGTAGTAGAGAGGAAGCATAGGCACTTACTTAGTGTTGCTAGAGCCTTGAGATTTCAGACATCATTCTAATCAATATTGGGGAGAATGTATACCACAGCCTGCTATATCATCAAAGACTTCCAACTGATGTGCTTCAGCATAGCTTCCTCATCAAGTTCTTTTTGGATCTCCTCTTCAATTGATCACTTCAAGTGTTTGGTGCTTGGCTACGCATCCAATCTCAGCCTCAGAGATAAATTGGTTTCAAGGCCATCCCATCAGTCTTTATGGGATACTCTTCCACAAAGGGAACAAAGTTGTTGAACTTACAAGATTTCAGTTTCTTTGTCAACCGAGATGTCCAATTTATTGAAGACATTTTTCCATTTCAATTCCAGAAACATTCTTATACTCCATTATTTTCAAAAGATCCTTTCAATACCATATTTTCTGACGACTCTATCCTGCTCCTGCAATACTGCCATTCCTGATCCTACTACTGCTGATGACCATTTCAGTCCTGGTCCCACTAATCTTGTCCCTGCTGCTCCTTCAATAATCCCACATCTCCAACATATTCAGCTCTGCTGCTCCTTCAATTATCCCACATCTCTACATATTCAGCTCCAGCATCTCCTTCTACCATTCCTGTAAACATCAGACGATCGGCCAGATACATAGACCTCAATTTGGTTGCAGGATTACATACACCTTAGCTCATTACTCTATTTCAGATGTTCTTTTATTGATCACTTTCTTCATCTTACAGGTGTTTCCTCTTCCATTTCTGGATCAAGGAACCTGTTTCATTTGCTGAAGCTTCTCAGGATCCAATTGGATTGATGAATGAGAACGCAATCACTGCATTAGAAGCCAATAAAACTGGCAACTTACTCCACTCCTTGCAGGAAAGCAGTCGATTGGCTGCAAGTGGGTTTACAAAGTAAGTATAATTCTGATGGTACTTTAGAGAGATACAAAGCTCGGCTTGTGGCCAAGGGCTATACAACAAGCGGTATCGACTAACAGAAACATTCTCCCCGGTAGCAAAGATGGTCACTGTCAGATCAGTCCTTGCGTTAGCCTCTATTCATGCTTGGCACTTTTCAACTTGATGTGTTTAATGCCTTCCTGCAAGGGGATCTTCATGAAGAAGTTTACATGTCTTTGTTAGACCGATCGTCACAGTCTAAAAATTAAACTAAGTACCGTAGTTAGCGGTAAGCAGGATCGAATCCACACGGGAGCAAGACAACAACTAATGTATTTTAAGTAGCGAAAATGAAATTGGCAATGGATTAATAAACTAAATAGACTAAATGCAAATAATGAAATAGTGCAATTAAAACTAATGAAAACTTTATAATAAAAATGTTGCCGTTACGGTTTTGGTCCGACACGAGACCGACTCACACATTCTTCTCCACCCTCTACGATCCCCTAAACCTACAAGGCAAGGTAAATCAATGAAATGGTTTCCCGACACTCTAGGTATAATCTATCCTGTCTCACCCGATCACTCAAGTTCGATTGGTTAAAGAATATCATGAACGTCGTATAAACCTAAAGGAATACCACTAGTTGGTACGCGATTAACAAATACAATCTGTCAACACGTAATATCCAATCAACCCACTTCACAATAAACGCAACAATAGTAGAAATTAAATTAAATCCAAACACAACTCAATTACAATCGATGCGAAGTAATGAGATAAGCATTCATATTAATTATTCCAAACCAAGGTTTATCATTCAGCAAATTCTATGAAAATATTAAATCACAATGGACAACAATATTCGTCACAAATTATGCCCAAATCATATTAAAGTATCGAATCAATCATGAAACGAAAACAAAATAATCCGAAACACAATACTACCAAATGTCCTATAATCGGGCTCATCCAACTAGTCGAGAGAGGATGAGGAGAGGCGTGGAGTCAATCCCGATCTCGCCTATGCCGTAACAGACAACCGGGAGCTTAGCCGCTCATGGTGGTGATGACGGAGGCCGAAACGGTGGGAAACGGGCTGACCATGGCGAAGAGGAGGTAACCGACAGCGATATGATGCGAAGAAGGGCCGAAAACGACCAAAGGACAGCCCGGAATACGAACAGCCGCGGTTCGCCGGAAAACGGTAATTTTCCGGCGGGTCTCCGGAAAACGGGGACGGAAATGGGATCCGAAGGTACCCATGGAAAGCTCTGGTGATGGGGAGTTCAGATCAGGTCCTGGGGAGGTGAGAAGTCGGGAAATGAGCAAGATCTGGCGTGAAGATGAAGAGGCGCGACGGCAAAACGGGATCGGCGGTTTCGCGGCGGCTGAAGCTAGGGAAGTGTAGATCGGCTGTGGGAAGTGAGATCTACCCTTGGGGAGAAACGTCACCGGAAAATGGCCAAAACTGGCCGGGAAGACGAAGAGTCGCGGTGGAAGACGAAGCGTCGCGGCGTGGTGGTTCTCGGTGGTGGTTTGCCGTGGTGGTTTGCCGTGGTGGTTTGCCGTGGCTTTGACGGGAGATGATCTGGGGTCGAGGAAGATGAAGCGTCGCCGGAGGTGCCGGGAAATGGAAGATGAAGGGTCGCCGGAAAAATGGAAGATGAACAGTCCCCCCCCGCTGGTCGCGATCTGCACTTTTTCTTTTATAGAACCTATTGCAAAATTTCAGTTAGTCCCTGCACAAAAAAAGTGACAAAATCAGCCCTTTAAAACATGACATTTTACCCCCTAAACAGCATAAATGAGACAAAATCACCCTTAATCCAAAACCACAACCTAATATCAACTCATATACTTTCCTAAATCATTCCAAACATGTTAAATTCATAAGAAAAATATTAGGAAGTGATTTATGAATAAATTCATAATTCTTTAATTGTCTCATATACCTCAATTTAATACAAATGGGGTATTTTTATCACCAAATAGAGTCACTTTCATGACTAACACACTCCCCAACTTATCTTTGCTCGTCCTCGAGTAAAGTTAAAGGAACTTTCAAATTCACACAAACCATACACAACCATATTCATCAACACACGACATTCATCAAAAGGTAAAGTGAGAAATTTGAACATAACAAGTAAATAACACAATCCTAAATAAAGAGCTAAAGTTTCTGCCAAGATTTGCCTATCTCCATTCAAGTCTCAAACACACATTTCATGTTCATATCCAATGTTAAAATGTCATGCAAAACTCCAACTTATGTACATGCAACATAATGCTCATTTTCCACACAAGATTTTGACATATAATTTCTTTTCTTCATCACCTTTCCTTTTTTTTTTTTTTTTTTTTTTTTTTTTTTTTTTTCTTTTAACTTCTTAAGCTTTCTAGAAGGTCGTGTAACGGGCTTAGGTCAATGACTCCCAAACCAGATGGCTATAGGGCACTAAATGTAAAACACTCCTCGGACTTACTCACCCGAACCAACTAGCTACAAGTCAAGACTTTATTTCTTATTTCTTATAAGCTCATAATTTATATAATGACTTATTAAGCTTCTAGAGGACCCTGTAACGAGTTAGGCCAACCGCTCCCAAGCTAGATAGCTTTAGGGGATTAGGTGTAGAACACCCCTCGGCGTGACTCACTCGAGTCACTAGGCTACAAATCAAAACCAAATCATCAAGCAACATTTAAGCACTTTTAAAACACGCAAGATAATAAATGAAAATTTGCTCCATGGGCATGTAAAGTATGGGGAGACTTGCATAAACACTAAAACACATGACATTACACAAAACAGTGCTAACCACAATTATGGACAAACCTAGCACAAAACAGAACCAATAGTTCAATGTTAAAACCATGTTGCACAAAAATTTTCAAACACCTCACAAAACCTTCAACTAACACTTTAATGCTTCTAAAATGGGAATTATGCATGAATTCATGAAAATTTTTAAAAATAACTCACTTTAGTTCACTTTAACCACTTTGGACTTACAAGAATAAGATCAACATATTTTCAACAAAAACATCATCATGCCACAAAAATTTAAGCACACACTCCACAAAAGCATCATCAAAACACTTCACAAAAATATCACAATCTCCACAAAAGTCTCATCAACAACACTTCACAAAAAATACAATCAATCAACACCCAACTTCAAATGTCATTGACCTCAATGACCCACAAATACAAATATCCTCCCCAACTTAGCATCAAAAGATCTCAAATGGCAATATGATCAATGACATTAAATCCTCCAACATATTTGAGAAACAGAAATCTAACAATAATAGCATGTAAGGTGGAGAGATACAACCTGAGGAACAATGGTGGGGCTGTCATCAACAGAGTTTGTGGAGCATGCATAGGCGTAGCCTTGGACTAGTTAATGAGTCCAAACATGACAACCTGCGAAGACAAAAACAAAAAACTAAAAGCAAAAAACATATTTACAAAGATGGGTTGCCTCCCACAAGCGTAGTTTAAAGTCTTCAGCCAGACTCAATGCATGACAGGCTAATGCGGTCTAATAAAGAACACTCCTCAATCACCTCTCCATCATTAATGCCATCGACATAAGGTTTAAGTCTTTGGCCATTCACCTTAAAAACTTGTCCCGTTTTTGGGTTTCGGATTTCAACAGCTCCGTGAGGGAAAACATTAAGAACAATAAAAGGGCATCCCACCGTGACCGAAGCTTCCCCGGAAAGAGGCGAAGCTTAGAGTTAAAGAGCCACACTTTTTGATTAGGAGGAGAACGACTTCCTAACAATGTGTTTATCGTGAAAAGCTTTAGTTTTCTCTTTAGAGATGCGAGAGTTCTCATAAGCTTCGTGTCTTAGCTCATCTAACTCGAAAGTTGGAGTTTCCTATGGTCACCGGCCATGGTCATATCAAAATTGAATTTCCTTGTGGCCCAATTGCTCTATGTTCAAGTTCTCAGGTAAATGGCATGCTTTCCCAAAAACTAACCGATAAGGGGACATGCCATAGGGGTACGATATGCGGTTCGATAGGCCCAAAGTGCATCATTCAGACGCATTGACCAATCCTACGATCGGGCCGTACCATTTCTCTAAGATAGTCTTAATTTCCTATTAGCACGTTCCACTTGTCCACTAGTTTGAGGGTGATAAGGTGTGGCAACTCGATGGGTGATTGAGTACTTTTTCATAATGAGCCAAAGTGCCTATTGGTGAAATGTGAGCCACCATCACTGATGATGGCGCGCGGATGACCGAAATGGCTAAAGATGTGCGATTGAAACAAGTTGACGACCACCTTATGATCATTGGTTCAGTGGCAATGGCTTCTACCCATTTAGACACATAATCAACTGCAAGCAAGATATATTCAAAGCCAAAAGATGAGGGAAATGGACCCATGAAATCAATACCCCACACATCAAACACTTCCACAATCAAATAGATCAGGGGCATCATATCTCGTCTACCAATATTCCCTACTTTTTGACATGAAGTACAAGCACGACAATAAAAGATGCATCACGAAAAAGAGAGGGCCAATAGAAACCACCACTGGAGGACCTTTAAAGCGGTCCTCTTGCCACTATAATGACCACCACAAGCATACGAATGACAAAATGCAAGTACACTACTAAACTCGTGGTCGGGAACATCATCCACCTAATATCTGGTCTGCACACACCCTGAAAAGGTCCGGGTCTTCCCAAAAATAATGCTTGATGGTTGCAAAGAAATGATCTTTCTGAGTTTTGGTCCACCCTAATGGTAATTGTCCTACGGCCAAGTAATTGACTATATGGGCATACCAAGGTGCTTTGGATTGGGATATCGCAAACAATTGCTCATCCGGGAAAGATTCATTCAAACATTGGCTAGGGACAAACCTGTAAAGAGTCTAGACAAGTGGTCGGCGACCACATTATCACTACTTTATCTTTGATTTCTAGATCAAACTCTTGCAACAACAAAATCCACGAATTAGTCTAGGCTTAGTGTCTTTCTTGGTAACAAACCTGACTGCAACGTGGTCTGTAAAGAAAACTATCCTAGACCCAAGAAGATAAGACCGGAATTATCAAGGGAAAACACTACCGCAAGCAACTCTTCTCCGTGGTGGTGTAATTACATTGAGCATCGGAGAGGGTCTTGCTTGCATAGTAGATCACAACGGGCTTTTTATCCCCCGTTGGCCAAGGACTGCACCAATGGCATAGTCCGATGGTCACACATCACTTCAAAAGGTAGGTTCCAATCAGGAGGTTGCATAATGGGTGCTGTGGTCAACGCTTCCTTCAAAATGGTAAAGGCAATCATACAAGAGTCATCAAAAACAAATGGCACATCTTTAGCAAGCAAATCACACAAAGGCTTGGGATCTTGCTAAAATTCTGGATGAAACGCCTATAAAATCCTGCATGGCCTAGGAAAGATCTAATTTGTTTGACCGATGAAGGCGGGGGTAGTTGAGAAATAACTCTACCTTTGCCTATCCAGATATCCCTCCTTGGAAACTACATGACCTAAGACAATTCCCTCTTGAACCATGAAATGGCTCTTTTCCCAACTAAGAACAAGATTTGTCTCTTTGCAAGTTTTAACACCAACTCAAGTTTTTCGAGACAATCATCAAAAGATGTACCAAACACAGAAAAAACATCCATGAAGACTTCAAGGAATTGACCACCATGTCAGAAAATATCGATAACATGCACCTTTGAAACGTGCTGGTGCATTGCACACCCGAAGGGCATGCGACGAAAGGCAAACGTGCCAAAAGGACATGTAAACGTGGCTTTTCCTGGTCTGGGGGCAAACTGGTACTTGGTATATCCGGATAGCAAGCACAAAACAATAGAAAGCTTGCCTGCGAGTTTTTCTAGGATTTGGTCAATAAATGGAGCGGGAAATGATCTTTCCTAGTGGCTAGGTTGAGCTTCCTATAGTCAATGCAAATTCCATCTGTGGGAGTACGGGTAGGAATCGCTCACCTTTTTCATTTCAACAACAGTGAGGCCACTCTTCTTAGGTACAACATGGGTTGGACTCACCCATTGGTGTCAGATATAGGGTAAATGATACCCGCATCAAGCCATTTGATCACCTCTTCTTCATACTCCTTCATGTTCGGGTTTAACCTTCTTTGAGCTTCATGCACCGGTTTGTAGACCGATCGTCACAGTCTAAAAATTAAACCTAAACAGTAGTTAGCGGTAAGCAGGATCGAATCCACAGGGAGCAAGACTAACAACCTAATGTATTTTAAGTAGCGAAAATGAAATTGGCAATGGATAATCAAACTAAATAGACTAATGCAAATAATGAAATAGTGCAATTAAAACTAATGAAAACTTTATAATAAAAATGTTGCCGTTACGGTTTTGGTCCGACACGAGACCGACTCACACAATTCTTCTCACCCTCTACGATCCCCTAAACCTACAAGGCAAGGTAAATCAATGAAATGGTTTCCCGACACTCTAGGTATAATCTATCCTGTTCACCCGATCACTCAAGTTGATTGGTTAAAGACTATCATTGAAGTCGATAAAACATACAAGGCATACCACTAGTGGTACGCGATTAACAAATACAATCTGTCAACACACGTAATATCAACAAACCCACTTCACAATAAACGCACAATAGTAGAAAATAAATTAAATCCAAACACAAACTTACAATCGATGCGAAGTAATGTAAGCAATATTCATCATTTAATTATTCCAAACCAAGGTTTATCATTCAGCAAGTTCTATGAAAATATTAAATCACAATGGACAAAAATATTCGTCACAAATTATGCCCAAATCATATTAAAGTATCGAAATCAATCATGAAACGAAACAAATATAATCCGAAACACAATACTACCAAATGTCCTATATCGGGCTCATCCAATCGTCGAGAGCGATGAGGAGAGTCGGAGTCAATCCCGATCTCGCCTATGCCGTACAGACAACCGGGAGCTTAGCCGCTCATGGTGGTGATGACGGAGGCCGAAACGGGTGGAAACGGAGCTGACCATGGCGAAGAGGAGGTAACCGACAGCGATATGATGCGAAGAAGGGCCAAAAAAAGACCAACGGACAGCCCGGAATACGAACAGCCGCGGTCGCCGGAAAACGTTAATTTCGGCGGGTTCCGGAAAACGGTGACGGAAATGGATCCGAAGGTACCAATGGAAAGCTCTGGTGATGGGGAGTTCAGATCAGGTCCTGGAGGTGAGAAGTCGCGGAAATGAGCAAGATCTGGCCTGGAAGATGAAGAGGCGCGACGCAAAAACGCGGATTCCGACGGTTTTCGCCGGCGGTGAAGCTAGGGAAGTGTAGATCCGGCTGTGGGGAAGTGAGATCTACCCTTGGGGAGCTGAAACGTCACCGGAAAATGGCCAAAACTGGCCGGGAAGACGAAGAGTCGCGGTGGAAGACGAAGCGTCGCGGCGTGGTGGTTCTCGGTGGTGGTTTGCCGTGGTGGTTTGCCGTGGCTTTGACGGGATGATGACTGGGGTCGAGGAAGATGAAGCGTCGCGGAGGTCGCCGGAAATGGAAGATGAGGGTCGCCGGAAAATGGAAGATGAACAGTCCCCCCCGCTGGTCGCGATTGCATTTTTTTTTATAGCACATATTGCAAAATTTCAGTTTAGTCCCTGCACAATTAAAAAGTGACCAAATCAGCCCTTTAAAACATGACATTTTACCCCTAAACAGATAAATGAGACAAAATCACCCTTAATCCATAAACCACAACCTAATATCAACTCATATACTTTCCTAAATTCCAAACATGTTAAATTCATAAGAAAAATATTAGGAAGTGATTTTCATGAATAAATTATAAATTCTTAATTGTCTCAATATACCTCAATTAATCACCAATGGGGTATTTTATCACCAAATAGAGTCACTTTCATGACTCTAACAGTCTTTACCTCAAGGATTTGGCACTCAGGGGGAGAACACAGTCTGCAGACTGCTCAATCCTGTATGGATTGAAGCAAGCAAGTAGACAATGGAATCACAAGCTCACTGAAGCCTTGATCAGAAATGGTTACTTACAAAGTAAATATGATACTCTTATTCACCAAACGAGAAGGACAATATAGTCATCATGCTTGTCTATGTAGATGACATCTTGATAACAGGGAGCCACCAAGATGATAGATAGTTGAAGTTCATATTGCAGGATAATTCAAAATCAAAGACCTTGGTCACCTTAAATTCTCTTGGATTGAAGTTGCTAGGTCCTCTGAAGGAATTGTTTTTAACCAGAGAAAATATGCATGAACTCATCGGAGGCTGGATTGTCTGCTGCAAGACCTGCTGACACTCCTCTTGAACAAAATCTAAAATGCTTCATATGAGTATGATCAAAAGTTCCCACCGGTTGAAAAGGATGAGTTGCTGTCAGACCCTAGTGTATTCAGGAGATGGTGGGAAGGCTTGTTTTCTATTCCATGACCAGGCCAGACATTTCATTCGCTGTCCAGACTTTAAGTCAGCACATGCAGACTCCTAAACAATCACATATGGAAGCAGCATTAAGGGTTATAAGATATGTGAAAAAGGAACCAGCACTTGGGTTGTTCATGTCCGCAAAGAGTACAAAAGAGTTAATTTCCTTTTGTGATTCAGATTGGGCAGCTTGCGCAGTCAGTAGAAAATCAGTATCAGGATACTGCATCAAGATGGGAGATTCTCTTCTGTCCTGGAAATCAAAGAAACAAAATACTGTGGCAAGATCATCTGCAGAAGCAGAATATAGAAGCATGGCTGTAGCTGTTGCAGAGATAGTTTGGTTAACAGGCTTGCTTAAAGAGCTTGATGATGAAGCCAAAATACCGGCATTGCTCTACTGTGATAATAAGTCAGCATTGCAGATTGCGGCAAATCCCATGTATCATAAGAGAACAAAACACATAGAGATAGATTGTCATTTTATAAGAGAGAGAATTCAAGGAGGTTTGATCATTGCAAGATATATACCAACTGGAGAACAAGTGGCAGACGTAATGACAAAAGGGTTGGGAAGGCTTCAACATGAAAAACTTTTGTCTAAGTTATGCTTGAAAAATATACATAAGATGCCAACTTGAGGGGGAGTATTAAAGATCAAGTTGTTATGTATATAGAAGAAAACTTAGTTAGTTAGAGATTAGTTATGCTGAGCTGTAAGTTTGTTAAGATAGTTAGGAGAAATTAGTTAAACGGCTGTGTATTATTTCTTTGTATATAAGCAACATTGTAACAGACTTCTCATTATGATGGAATAAGAGAATTCTTCATTTTCACATTTCTTGCCCCCAAATTAACATGAACCTTCACCTTTTCCTGCCCCGGTAGCTAGAATATTTCCTAGTTCCATAATCTGCTGCCACGTAGTATCTAGTTCTATTAGGTTTCGGGTGAGTTCAAAAGCAAGTTTATGCTTTCTCTTATCCTCCAAGATTCTTCTCGGTATTGGCAAACCTATTCTTCGTTTTGCCTCAATCAGAGGACCTGTGAGTTTTAGAAAACAAAATATACATATATATCATTAGTCAACGAGATAGCCTAGAGTTGGAACTATTGCTCTATTAATCACTCTATAAAAGTTCTGGATAGAAAGCTATTATCTTATTAGCATATTTCTTTATTAACAAATTAAGATGAAAATTATAAAGAGGATATATTAAATTCAAACAGTCACCATATATTTTAGTGTAAATGTGGAAATGGTGCAGTACGTACAAAAGTAGAGGAGTCTTGTCAATATGCTCATTCGGTATCTACTTCTGAAAGCAGAGGGCATAGTAGCCAGCAGTTAAAGATTGGTCATGCCATTTCCGTCCTCTAATGTTGCTAACGAGTCATCCAGTTCCAGTAACAATGAAGCCGTTTCTGTAGCGACATTAGAATAGAAATCAGCACATCAGACACCAGTTGAATACTTCAATTTAAAGCAAAAATAAACTAGGTAGATCGCATGGGGACAGATCAGAGAGAGACCAAAGTGCTCTCCTTGTATGGCAGCATGCAGAATGGAGGCCTCAGGTTCTAGGGCACCAGGTTTTTTTGCTGTGGCGGTGAATATTCGCAATGTCTTTCGGCTTTGTACGACTAGGACATTCTTCAACTAAATATTTGACCACCTCTGTTTGCCCAAATGCAGCAGCTTTAAACAGCGGGGTTTCGCCTTCTTCATCTATATCCTCAAGGAGCTGCTCATCGTATTTCACCAATAGCTTTACGGCCTTAATGTTACCATGGGCGGTAGCCTCATGAAGAGCCGTGTTTCCGTAGATATTCTTATCCCCAGAGCGATCCTTTGCCATATCATGATCTTCAGCAATTTCAAGTGAACCTTTAAGCGGTTCTTCACTTTTGCTGAACACTGCCAAGTGAAATGCAGAGTCCTTGGCGGCTGTTTGAGGAAATGACCAAGCAAAAGCAGGTTGTTGGCCGTAGATATTCTTCAGTTCATGCCACTCCTAGTCCAGGGCTGCCCGATAAGGCGTCACCATTTCTCCAATTCAATAATTTCCCTATGGAGGCAAGAAAATAATTAATGAAGAATTATCCAACAAAAAATTTGCAAGATTTTCTCTTATTAATTTTACATAATCCTTGTATTGATTGTATCTCTTAATGTTTCAGGTGGGGAGTGATCAAACTGGTTATACATATATATAGCGCTATTATTTATCAATAATACTATATTTACAAAAAAATCTTACAAAGATTTCTATACAAAGTGAGGTGACAAAAAATGAATGAAAGAGTGAAACAAAAAATCAAACTTATTAAATTTACTTTTACATTTATTTTTTGCCACATCACTATGTATGAAAATTTTTGTAAAATTTCTTTATAAGTGTAGTATTATTCATTATTTATTGGGTCCACCTACTGAAAGATCAACATAATTTTCTATTTCCATAGTTTATCGTTTAAAATATTATTAATTAAAATTATTTGGTCTTTGATACAATAATACATATAAATATCAAGTAATGGTTGACTTAACAAAAATATATTAGATATATATAAACATTAGAGATGTAAAATAAACCCGACCTACGCTGAGCCCAGGCATGTGTTATACTCGGAAGGGCCGGAACCGGGCCTAGCTTTGATAAGCCCGGCCAAGGCTCAGATCTATTATATAAAGTTTTGAAATGTACTAGTTTTAAGCCTTTAACCCTGTAAAAACTACATAACACCTTTTATAAATTAAAATTTCAAAAAACCATTTTAAACATTTTTAAGTCGATTTTGACTTGAAATCTCTAGTTTCGGAAAAACAAGCAGGTCAATATCCAACCATTTTAAACAAAATCTTGAAAAGTAACGCAATGGGAAACTCTTATAAATTCAAAATTTATATAAACACAGAAAATATTACATATATCATCAAGAATTAGTAATCTTTTAACAATATTTTTAAATACATATATCTGGAAGTGTGAGAGTTTTCCGATCTCACTTGAGTCCAGCTATGGCTGAAGTTCTTCACGCGTTAGAGAGTGAGGAGAGAGGAGATCAAGAGACATACCACAAATAGCTATAGCCTGCTGAGAGATAGATATTTGAGGAAAAAAAAATTCAACTACACAAAGGAAATTATCTTAATGCATTGATTTTGGAGATATTTTTGGCAGTTTGAAACTATTTATATTCAAACCTTGGGTGGGAAATTGTCATTCACTCTACTATTTCTTTATCAATGAATCAAGCAAAGAACATAAACCACTTTAACTTTATGTTTAACTTCTTTATTTCTAATAAATTTTAGAGCACTCTACGTAACCAAGCAGAAATAATTTATATTACCCATGCATGAAATTTATAATCAAGTTAACCAATAATCCACTCAATCTAAATCTCCAATCCTTGAATAGTTATATTGTATAAATTGTATGATAAATAATAAATAAATTCATGTGAATTGAAATGATATGCAATTTTAACTTAACTAGGAAAACCTTTATGTGATTCTAAGTACTATCTCAACGTACTATATGTTAACTAGTTTAAGCAAAGAACATTTATTATTTGGCTTTATATATATATATATAACAGAATCTTTATGTAGTTCCAAAAACTATCTCAAGTTCTGTATGTTAACTAATTAAGTAAAGAACGTTTACTCTTTGGCTTTTTGGACCACCCACCCCGAGATTTGCCCCTTGACTGGGTGAAGGCCCCGGTCGGATTTAAAAACATTGGCTATAACCAATTCATTTTTGTTTGTTGGTTTTCTTTATTCATTTTTTCCTATGTTTTTTAAGATGAATTCAAGAGCGAATTGGCTTAATATAGTAAATAAAATTAAAAAATAAAGCTGCCTCTTTTATTCACCCTAGAAAACAGCTGGGAAGGCCAGCAAAGAATTAATTAAGCAAGATATACACAATTCTAGTTCTTCTAAATAGATCTTAAGTGTCCGTAAGAGAAGTTTGATCGCCACCATTGCTTTACTCATGGGTTTGTGTTCACTGTCCCACAGACACGGAGAACAAATTATAATGCCTTTAATTTCCACAGAAAATGTGACAGTTTAGCTTTATCTTTAATATATTCTTGTCAATGTAAATTAATTACTAATGATCTTTATCTTTATTATACTTTTTATCATAATGAGCTTTATCTTTATTATATTCTCAGTAGCAATGAGCTTTTATCATTTATTCAAGTAAAGTAACGATACTTCTTCATTTACAAGGATAAAACTAGCCCTTATAAAAGTTTATGGAATATCAGATAACACAACAATTGTTATCTTCCTAAATCCGTGGAGTTAAAACAAGCGACATAGAGAGAGACGGGAAATGATTTAGAGATCAAGGGCGATGAAGTAGTTCCCGCTCGGGAATCCATTGCAAGAATGAAACAGCCTTATCAAAGAGCCTCACCGAAGGACTGGGAAGGCTTCAAGGAATTCTACGAAACCAATCTAGACAGCTTGTTCCACAATTATTTATATTACTCACTCATGAAATTTATAATCAAATTAACCAATAATCCACAATTTAAATCTCCAATCCTTGATTAGTTGTATTGTATAAGTTGTATGATAAATAATAAATAAATTCATGAGAATTATCATGATATGCAATTTACACTTAACTAGGAGAACCTTTATGTGATTCCAAATATACTATTTAAACATTCTATATGTTCACTAATTAAGTAACGAACATTTACTAGTTGGCTTTTCTTTGAAATATATATATATATATATATGCAATTTTCACTTACCAATGAGAACTTTTATGTAATTCTAAATACTGTCTTAACGGATTATATGCTAAGTAATTAAGCAAAGAACATTTATGTACTATAAAGTACATTTACATACTATTTGGCTATATATATATATATATATATATGCAATGACTAAAGCTATTTATACAAACTCATGTACAAAAAGAGTTTATACAAACTTACATGGCACGTTACATAGCATGTCACGTGACATTAAAAGCTACCTAATTTAATATCACATCAATATCATTTGAGCCTTCATGTCACGTATCATTACATGATGTGTTACGTCAATTTATACAAACTCTCTTTGTGTAAGAGTTTGTACAAATAGTTTTACCCATATGCAATTTTCACTTAAATATGAGAACCTTTATATGATTCCAAATACTATCTCAACGTACTATATATTAACTAATTAAACAAAGAACATTACTATTTGGCACGTACTATATATTAACTAATTAAGAAAAGAACATTTACTATATTTGGTTACAACAACTGGCGTCATTTCCTTTCTAATGACTATTGGTAATTATTCGTAGCCATCTCTTCAAGTAATCTGTAGGCATCTTCAGGACTTTTTCCCATTAAAGTTCCTCCTTTTGCAGCGTCTATCATTGATCGAATCGTTGGTACCAAATTGTTATGAAACGTTTGCACCACAAGTCCAGGGGTAGGCCATGATGAGGGCACTTTTGTAATAAATCCTTGTACCTCTCCCAAGCTTCGTACAATGATTCTAGCTCCATTTGAATAAAAGTTGCGATGTCATTTTGCATCTTCGTTGTTTTTGCTAAAGGAAAGAACTTGGCCAAAGAAATTTTGGGCTAGATTCTCCCATGTGTTGATTGACCCTACTCCAAGCGAATTCAACCACTCTTTTGCCTTGTCCCTTAATGAGAATGGAACAATTGCAGTCTTATAGCATCGACACTTTATTGTGCTTGAAAGTATCATAAATCTCAAGAAAATTTGCTATATGAGTGTTTGAATCATCGTTGGGCATTCCAACAAACTATCACCAATGTCTCAATAATTTATATGATGACTGGCTTTATTTTAAAGTTGTTTGCCTGAAAATTCGGTCGCCTTACGCTTGGAGTTGTACTGGTCACCAAAGGCAAAGCACAGTCTCTCAAGTCTCAAAGCTCTCTGATCATTTGCCTCCTTAACTTGATTGTCAATGGTTTGTTGTGTGCTTGTAGAGCCCTCTTTTGCTTTTCTCGACAGCCGACAAGTCTATTCAATCTCTGGGTCGAATGATAATAATTCTACGCTTTTCCAACGTCTCATAGACAACAGAGACTTCTGAAAAATGGGAAAACTCAAGTAAATTAAAACTTAACAAAAAGAGAATTAATTTAGAACAAAAATACTGAAAATACAAATTCAAGAACTCAAAACAAGAATAACAGCAGCAAATAAACTTAAACAAAGATTAATTAAATAAAATTCAAATTCAAATTAATGTAGAGTAGTTTTTTTACATTTTTGTTATTCTGAATCTAATAATCCAGTCATACTATATGATAAAGCTGCCTAACTCAAAGCTCTCTTGAATTAAAATAATTTTTGTTATTTTTAATTAATTTTGATGCCTTCAAGTATATACGCAAGTTTTCTCCATATTTTTGGCAAAGGTAACCACTTAGCCAACGCAGATTTTTGATGACTCAGATTTCACATGGAGTCCCTCACATGCAGTTATATATATATACCAATGGTTTAGCAAAATGCTAAGTTCCTCTTGGTTTAATAAATTCTATATTCTCACACTTAAGTAACACTAGTAGTGACGGTTGGATTTTGATACAGATGCAAAGGGTGCTATTATCAAACTATCATCTTATCTACACCCCTTAGGTTTGCTAATTTAGCTAAACACCCTTACAATAAAACATTGAAAATTAACAAAAACACCTCCACCCACCCAATAAATGCCGGCAGTTGGCCACCACTGTCAGAGGGTGGCTGAAATTCGCTATAATGGTGCACAATTGGTTGGATCTGGTCGGTCATAACCTTTTTTGGCCAAATCTAGCCACGTTTGGTCATCAACGATGGCTATATTTTGGTCGTTGTTAACGACCAGCTACAGCCAAAGATCTGGTTGTTTGGCCATGGATCTGGTCGAAAAATGCCAAATCCATGGTGGATATGGTCTAAAAAAGCTAGACCGGCGTACTATCGGCCAGATCCAGCCGGTAGTGCTCCATTACGCTAGATTTTGGCCACCTTCCGACGGTAATGGCTGAAATCTGACAAATGTGGGTGGATGAGGGTGTTTTTGTCAATTTTAAACTTTTTTGGGGGCGTGTTTAATTAAATTAATAAACCTAGGGGATTTAAAATAGTTGAATAAAATAGAATTGGATTTTTAGAATAGGGAAACAAGTATGTATTTTGGGTAAGATTTCAAAAATCCTACCCAAAATAACAAAACAAACATTAATTTCTCCCAATAAGGTGTTATTTTGATTCTTGTGTTGAAAAGAATTCTCCTCCTACTGTCATTCTGTTAGAGATTAATAAAAGGAAAATTCAATATTGCATATTTGCCTATAATCATTTCATTGCAGGCCAGAAGGTAAACCTTCTAACATCATTCAAATTAATCTATTATATAACTATTAATTTCGAGTTCTGAAAATTTTCACTTTATTTTTATTTCTTTTTTCTTTTCCTTTAAAGTAAGAAACTATACTGAAAAGTGTACAAGTTACAACATTACACTATCAATTCAAGAGTCCACGTGAGTCAAGATTTAATCCCTAAACAAATAGAGAGATACGAAAACCAAGATAATAGTAAAAACATAAATCACAAACAGTAAAAAGAAAGAAGAAATACGTGCAATTTTACCCTGGTTTATCCAAGTAACATGTTGCATCCAACTGAGTCAATAATATTGTAATACTGACTCACCTCTCTCGTTTACAATGAATGCAACTGGTCATATTGTTTTTCATCACTCATTACCAAAAAAAAAAAAAAAATATGCTTATATAATAGGTTCAAAAAACTAAAATCTACTACTATAAGGATTTTTGTCCTAAGTCCAAATTTAATAATGAATTAATAATTTAAAAAAATCATTCAACTGCTCTTCATGAAAAAGGACTAAATCGCCTACAGGCTGGGGCCATTATCCCCTGCACCTCCGCTCACTCACTGGGGAGCGGGATCCCCACCCACTGATCGAGCAATGGGACCCCCCGAATGTGTCTATGTGGCCCCTTATTATTGAAGTGGTCGACAATCCCAACAATCCCAAGAGAAAGCAAACACATTTGTTAGAGGTTAATTATATTAATTACAGAAATTAATTTACGATGATTAACCTCACTCCTCCTTTGTAATTGTTTAATCTATATTCCTCTAATTTATGCTTATGACTGAGAGAGTGTTCATAACTATTATTGTTATATTACTGAAATGGATAAACAAAACATAATTAATTAAGAAATAGTTAATTACTATATTAATTGTTTCGAGTATTAAAAGTTAATTAATTTAACATACTTTTTAAATTCAAGAAACATATATATACATAAATTGATCTATGAATATTAATAAATCAATAAAATTAAGTAATGTACGATCATTTTAAACCGTATAATATCATTCTTGAGAAGCATGCTCATTGAATAATAAGGCTATAGTTTCTAAATTAATTTCAAAAAAATTCATATCAATGGCATTTACAACATGAAAACAAACTAGAACAAACCTCGTAAAAGACCTCAAGTATGATCACATGATACTCCTTGGAGTTCATAGACATATAATAATTCAAAAGGCTTCGAAGATCTTTTGTTTCTTCAATCCGGTTTGCCAAAATCATCTCAACCATGGAAGCTCTAAAGTCTTCTCTCGGATCATTAGAGGATTTTTCCATGGCTACCATGACAATAAATTTAGTCCCTTCACTATCTCTTTGCTTTCTTCTCTCTTTATGTCTTGCCTCTTGCCTTTCTCGAATCATTTGATCGAGTCTCTCTTGAACCATCGCGTGCGCGAGGCTTGAAACCGACGGGAACTGATCGGAACTTGAGCTCTCGGCTTCCTCCGAGGAAGAAACACTAAACCTGCAGCTGCAACACAAGGCCTTGCATCCTCTCTGTTGAACCTTCTGCTTCTTGTAATATTCTCTGGAGGGTTTCATTTCTCAGGCATGAACCTGGAGCTTTGAAGGAGAATCTGTGGCAAAATAATCAAGTTATGTAAAACTGGCAAGTGGGTCAGTATAAACATGATTATGTCTTGAGTTTAAAAGAACAAGTACACAACTTTAAGAGATTAGGTAAGGTTGGAGGATGAAGAATGGAACCCAACTGGGGAACATTAGTATTGTTAATTGAGCTATAGTTATTATGATGTGAAGTTAAAGAGCTTTAACAATTAATTCCCTTTATAGGGTTATTAGGTGGCATTCATTTCAAAGAGTGGTTAATATGGAAAGTAAACATGGAGTCCATGAAGCCTTTAATTAAAAATTCAAGACTAAGGAGTGACAAAATTAGAAAATTTTGGTTGGCTTCACATGCATGCCTTGTGGGGGATACAGTTCTATTCTACTTGCTTCAGTTGAAGTAGTTGATGCTAAAGTAAACTCATTTAACAGAAGGGCGAAATTATTTCAAAATGTTGCCATTTTTTAAACCAGTCAACCAGGACATCCTTTAGCACTACTTCAGGAAAAATGTGTTTTTCTGATCAGCTTTCTGTCAATGTAAACATCAGGCGTCGAAATAAAACACTTTTTCTGTTGCAATGCAACATGGGAATATTAACAATAAAGATGGACCGACAAACTCTTCTTACAAATGCGAAGTGTCAGTTAGCATTCAATCAGACAGAACTCATTGTTGAGCAGGCAAGACCTGTTGCGAACTAATGCAAAGTAACACTATGATAGAAGGTTAATAAGAAGAATTTGTAGTTAAATGAAAACTAAGCTAGCGTTTCTCCACTTTCTTGTATACTTAAACGCAGAAAAGTGTAAAACATGATACAAGCAGCATAATTTCTACTAACTGATAATGCAAGTTATTATATTATCTTCTATCTATAGAAGGAAGAATCTGTCTGATATTTACAGGTGAAAACTGAGCTAGCATTTCTTCCCTTTCTAGCGCTTGATCACTAATCATCAATTGTTGTCAGAGGCATTCTGCCTATTCAGAAACCATTCTTCCCCATCATTCTTTGCTATTTAATTAGTATATATGACAAACTTGCCTATGAGGCGGCAATTGATGAAGATGAAACAAGACAGTTAGTGGAAACATTAATCACAATTAACAGTGATCTCTAGATCTTGTACTGCTTAAAGACTACGCATGTACTAAAATGAAACTGTATAATGATGATCCTTGCAGCAGAAAGTTTCAAAAAGAGCTGCTGTGATGAGGTAAAGCTAATAAACACTTCAAGTAAAATTTAGACAAGGTCCAAATATATAATAACATAATAATTAATACGGTAAGTTTTATAGACAGTGCATATGTTTTATGTATGGTTTCAGATGATTAGATGCACTGAATGGAGTAAAATTATAATTTCTCTTTCATTGATTTGGAGCCAAATGCAAGCACTTGTGGCATCCAATTATGGAGAAAATCCAAAAGAAGATTTACATAGCTGGATAGAGTCTTTTTTATGCATACCCCTCCATGTATTTTGAGAACACAAGATCAGTTAACAAGAAAAAGAAAATATTCAGATTACAAAACGGTAGGTGTTTAGGATGTGATAATCATTTGTGTGTCTCATGAATTTCAACTATCTTATTAGAATTGGAAGTGAGAAAAAACATGTGGGTTTCTTTCTTTTGATTAATAAAATTAGTACAATGCACTACTAGCAAGTACAAAGTTGTTGAGCAAACACAATGGCACATGCTGGTATGATGATTTTGTTGTAAAAGTAGAGCCAAACTACTTTGGATAATAAGGTCTACATGATAAATTAGAAGACAGAGTGTAGCTCAACTACTCTTGTTTCTAGAAAAAAAATGGAGCTGGTAAAGGGGTCAGTGATGGATGATGGCCTTTTCATCGAATAAAGAAGCGTGGTGTGCGTTTGGTTGCAAGAGAAAGTGCAGCAGCAGGGCAATTTTGAAGTCAAAAGTGTATGATGAAAAGCACATTGTTTAGTGTAATATTTTGATCAAGTTCTGAAAAGACTATGAGTAGAATGTATTTGATGAAGCTTTACTTTATTGATCATGATGGAATTCATGAGGCCCAGATAAAATGAAAAAGAAAATACAAAGATAAATGAGTTCCTCTAAATGAAGAGACACTATCTTCCACTCGGAAAAGTAATGCCTTAATAAATTTAGGTGATAGATTGTAAGAATGATTTGCTATTAAACAAGCTTGGGTAGAACGCAGGAGCATTTCAAACACAACTTCTAACACGTTCAGTGAGTATGATCAGGGTCTAAACCTATTACAAACACAACTTCTAACAATCTTGGCAACTATACTCCAAATACAACTTGTAACATGCTCAAAGAGTATGGTCAGAGTCCAAACCCACTACAAATACAACTTTTAACAGGCTCGGCGTTGCACGGTCGGGGTCCAAACCCGCTACAAATACAACTTCTAACATGCTAGGCAACCGTGCTCTAAACCCACTACGAAGCACTACAAATACAATTTCTAACATGCTTGACGAGCACGGTTAAGGTCCAATCCTATTATTAGTGTTAAACGGGCTTGGATATAACTCATCCCTAAAAGAGAGCTTAATAAGAAGAAAATTCAACCACATATATACATTATAACAGCCTACTAAATTGGCGATATAAGATAAATACAACTTCTAACACTTGTTACACATATATGCATACAACTTTTTTCAAGCCATGGCTAATATAATTTGTTAGCCCTTAGTTGGCGAGAATATACGAAGAAAGAATGCTGAGAATGGACGAAGATTAATGTAGTAGCCAGCTGAAGTAGATTTCACAATTTGAGCCCAGAAATTGCATAAAAATTGGCCCATTCACGAGGAAATCCAATGAAATGATCAAATTTCTAGCAGCCTGTTGCTGCTTCTCCTATTCTTTACATGTGTACTTCAAACAAACAAAAGGTATCATAATTTAGATAAAGTTGTTCTAATTTATCTGATCAATAACGAAAAATCTACCTTACCTAACTCCAAAGTCCAATGCAAGTGAAGATGAAGAGAATAAAACTGGAATATTCTTTGGCGTTTAACCTTACACGCGCCCAACAATAACCAGAGGCAGTTAGGTAAGGACAAATGCACGATCCGGTGTCATCAAGTCCATCTTCACCAATCCAACTCACCCAATCATCACCTAAATATCACAGATTCACATCCGATTTTCTAATATTAACTTCACTGATCAAATACTGACAATAACGTGTACTTATTTTTGCCGGTTAATTTCCGACTTCCCCCTGAAGTTTGTTCTAATTAAATATTCATTATAATTTGCTTAATTATGGTGGACCTGTAAGATTTTGCTTGATTGTGTGACTTGTCTCCTCTAAAATATTACTCATAAGAGGTCACCGTTAAAGTAGGAGTATATACGATTTGGTCTGAATTTTTTTTTTTTTTGGTAATCAAGGTATCCAGATAGCTTACGCATACCTCAACTAATCCCCAAAATCTATTGAATACTCTACAAGCCTAAAGGACTAGGTAAACCACGAGTCCATTTGTTTAATTATTTTTTCCGATCCTATTAATATTATTTTCAAAATACACGTTTGTTTCCCTATTCTGAAAATACTATTATATTTTATTCAACTATTTTAAATCCCTTAAATTTATTAATTTAACTAACACCCCCCAAAAAAAGTTTAGAGATTGACAAAAACACACCACCGCTGGAAGGTGATCTGAATATGGTATAATAGTGCACTACTAGCCAGATCTATCATTTACCGGTCAGATCCACCATGGATCTGGCCGAAAAAGGCCATCTTGGTGCACAACCGGCCAAATCTAGCCGGTCATGCACTATAACGCCAGATTCCGGCCAGATTCCAGCGGTGGTGGCTGGAATTTGGCAAATGTGTGTGATGGGGGTGTTTTTGTCATTTTACAAAAAATTTATATATTGGAGTGTTAAGTTAAATTAGCAAACCTAGGGGTTTTTTTGTTAATTTTTAAATTCTACCTCGTAATAATCACCCAACTCTACCTACCAATAATATTTCAAAAATACTACTCAAAATAATAAAGGCTCCATTTGGTTCACTTTTTTACACTTTTTAGAAAAAAAATTTGAAAAAAGTTAAAAAAAGTTGAATTGGGCAAGTATTACGATGTAGGATTTGGAAATTCATAAAAATACCCCCTATGTTTGTTTATTTACAAAACAGCCTATAATAAAACATTAAAAGTTAACAAAAACACCCCCAACCCACCCATCAAATATGGACAGCCGGCCTTGTTTTTGTAGCAAACAGAATCCAACAGATATGATGAAAAATATCTGTTGTACGATAAATGTTGGATAGGTGTAGTTGTTCGGCCTAATCTATTTTATAAAAGATTCTAAAATATGCTTTCGTACTTTTAGGATTAAAAACTGTTTTGGAAAGTCAATTACAAAAATTGCCCTTCACTATACAATATATTTAAAGAAAAACTTGATTCATTAATAAGTAATTATAATTTATTTATAAATTTAAAATATTAAAATGGTAGGAAGTTGCATCAACGCTTTGAATTTGATCAACAAAAATAAAGTTTACAAAAACCATTTTATAATAAATTTAATAATTATTTAGTCTTTTGACATGTGTTATATATCCTCACTAAAAGTAATCACTGACAATCCCAATTAGACTAGCATGGCGGCTTAGAAGCTTCAGTGAACTGAAGATTCAACAATCACTAGCAGTTGCAGCTGCTGCCTGTCAAATGCAACTTAATTAAGAGTAGACTAAAAAGTAAGTTGAATTGGCAAACTACCTTGAAATGAAAACACACATTATTCTCTCAAGTTACTTGGCAACGTCAAGCATGCTACCACGCTTTAGAATCAACAAGACCACACACCATTAATAAATATTCAATCGAAAATTAATAAATATACAAACCTTTTATTAAATTCTAATACAACTCTCTTGCCTGGTGACATATCAGCCCTTTTTACCATTTCGAGCAACGTATATAATCCCTCATACTGGGATCCGGCACACTCATCATCCTTCTTGGAGACCTCTTCTTCTTCGAACCTTTTTCTTAAGAAGCTCTTACCGTTTACGAAAATGAGCCTTATTAACCCACTTGTGAACCTTCTTATCCGCCTGAAAAACTCGAGGAAAGCTACCTTAAATCAACATGCATAGGGAACTGTGTGAGTGCAAATATGCTACCGAAAAAATGCAGCAGTGTAAATGAGAGTGGTGGTCCATGTGGTTTTTGATAACGAACATGAGCAATAATGTTGCCGCGAAGCAACATGTTGTAGTCAACGCAACGAAGAGTAAGGAGAAACCTATTGTCAGTTTTCGAGGGAGTCTGTGATGGAATTCTTCATACTAAAAGGTGAAGTGAGGACGGATAAGAACATTACCACCGAGGTCAAGGAGCAGGCTAAAGCAACAACGTCCATGACTGTGAAAACCAAGAAGAATTTTGTTAAGGAAAACTGATAACCCTTCTCATTGGAACCTCCAGGTACAGTGTAGGCAGCTGCGAATACCACAGTGGCGACGAGAACACCACCGCAGAGCAAGACTAAGAGTCTCTTTACCCATTGCTGTGCTTCTTTGAGTAGGTTATCATGCTTCAGCTTGAACAGCTCTTTGCAATTGTACTCCTTTTCTTCAGTGCTATCTTTTGCAATTACACGAAACATGGCAAAATGGTGGCGCTAACTTCTCCACACGCTGCATAGATGCACAAATATAAGATAAGATAGAGTACATTCCATGGAAGACTTATTAATAACTCATCATTAAATTTTTATGTATAAAAGACTACCAATCCTTGTGTTGGTCTCCTACACATCCAATAGTTTTTCATCTTCATTGTCTCTGATTTTTGCAACACATGCACTTTATCTCTAGTTTTACTTTATTTATTTATGTTTAAATAGTTATTTTTGTCCTTAAGATACTCTAAAAGAGACCGGAAAATACGATTCAATAAAAAGAAGGTATCATTTTCTATATTTTTCTAGATATAAACCTAAAAAATGGCTAGACAAAGGGATACTTGAAGAGGTAATATTTTGTGATACCAATGCACTTATTTAATACAAATGAATAATAAATAAATAAGCCTTTTCATGCCTTAAATAATCAATTTTTATCTTTTTCTAGTTATCATATGCTCTTAAAACAAATTAACATTTCCTATGAAAAAATTTAAAGATTATGTAATAGATTATGTTAGAATCAAAGACTCTAATATAAACAAGGTTCTTTTTTTTTTTTTTTTTTTTAATAATCTTGATGTCTAATCAATACAAATGTTCCCCTAAGATTTTAGAATAATAGAAATTTTCATGCCGTTAAAAGAACTTTTAGAGTATTGTTAGATTTTTTAACATGAAGATTAATAATAGTTACAAAATTATTCTTCTATCGTTTAGTTTTTACCATCCTAAACGGTAGGAAATTTTGTTATTACTACAACGACAAGAGAATTTAGTTATTTGGTTATATCTGAGGGGATTTTTGTTATAAACCCTATAAACAATCACATTATTCAATAAAAAATGAGTAGTACTGAACGTATAAAGATTATATACAAAATAATGTGATAAAAAAGTAATATATGAGTTTAATTTTTTGTATTACTCTTCCATTCATTTCTATCACATTACTTTATATAAAAAATTTGTAAGATTTCTTTACCGATGCAGTATTATTAAAAAAAACAGTAGTAAGATTTGTGGAACGCTTACTTTGTACCACTTTAACTCTTCTTGTAATGGTATGCAGGACCACGTGAATATCTGCATTATATATTGATCTTGCTGCAGCATGGTGTAAATGGTATAGCCATATTCGTCGATCCCTCGGACTAACCTTTTCATTGGTATATTCATCTCTTTCATAATATCGAAGATTTCCTTTTGACGGTGCATGATACGATATGTAACTATTCTGATCTTATCATCGATATACTCAGCCAATTGGGCGTTTGTTGAAATATCTCTTGACAATCTCTTTTTATTCCTCTTTCAGTAGCCAAAATAATGCGATTGATTTTGAAGTTGGTTTTGAACCTTACCGACGCTTGCCAGGGGACCTTGAATATCTCCTAGTCCTTCAAAACATCCAATCTGCCGCCACAAGGTATCTTGTTCATTAGGAGTTTGGTGAGTTCAAACAAGTTTATGCTTTTCCTTATCGTTCAAATTCTTCCCAGTATTGGAAACCCTATTCTTCGTTTTGCATCAATCAGAGGACCTGTGAATTTTAGAAAATAAAGTATACATATCATTAGTCAACGGATACCCTAGAGTGGAACACTATTGCTCTATTAATCATATCTATAAAGTTCTGGATGAAATGTATCATTTCATTCGCATATTTCTTTATTAACAAATTAGGATGAAAAAATAAAGGGATATATTAAATTGAAACAGTTACTATATATCTTAGTGTAAACGCGGAAATCGCAAGTACGTACAAAGGTAGAGGATACTTCCCCTATGCTCATTCGGTAGCCCTTCTGAAAGCAAGGGCATAGTAGCGAGCAGTTCAAGACTGGTCATGCCTTTCCGTCCACATTGTTGCTAACGACCCATCCACTTCCTTCAGTAAAAATAAAGCCGTTTCTGTAGCGAAATTAGAATAGAAATTAGCACATCAGCCACCAGTTGAATCCTTCAATAAAGCAAAATAAACTAGCTAATGGCATTGGAGAGATCAGAGAGAAGCCAAAGTTCTCTCCTTGGATGGCAGCATGCAGAATGGAGGTCTCTGGTTTTTTTTTCATGCAGTGAATTTTTTTCAGCTGTCCATTTGTACGGCTTTCTTCAGCTAATACTGACCCATCTGTTCGCCCATATGCAGCAGCTTTGAACAGCGGGGTTTCGCCTTCGTTATTTATAACCTCAAGGAGCGGCTGTTTCGCCTTCTCTATTTCCAGAGTCAGTGAGTTGCGGGATTTCGCCTCTCTATTCTATCCTCACGGATGTCCTTATCGTGTTTCACCAAGATCGGTACCGCCTCAATGTTACCATTGGCGGCAGCCTCATGAAGAGCCGTGTTTCCGTAGATATTTTTTGCCAAATTTAGGCTTTGCCATGGGATCCGCTTTAGCTCTGTTAAGAAACTTTGAAGCGGTTCTTTCTTTTGGCTGAACACTGCCAAGTGAAATGGAGTGTCCTTGGCGGCTGTTTGAGGAATATGATGCAAAAGCCCTTGTTCGTTGCACAAATCCTTCTTTTACCACTCCTCGTCCAGGGCTGCCCTATAAGGCGTCGCCATTTCTCCAATTCAATAATTTCCCTATGGAGGCAAGAAAAGAATTAATGAAGAATCTCAACAAAAAATTTGCAAAATTTTTCTCTTATTAATTTTACATAATCATTGTACTGATTGTATCTCTTAATGTTTGAGGCGGGGAGTGATCCAGCTGGTTATACATAGAGAGGGTGCTATTATTTATTGGGTCCACCTACTGGAAGATCAATATATTTGTTATTTTCATAGTTTATCGTTCAAAATATATTAATTAAAATTATTTTTTCTTTGATACAATAATTCATATAAATATCAAGTAATGGTTGACTTTACAAAAAAATATTTGATAATAAAAAAATTAACATTGAGATGTAAAATAAACCCGTCCTAAGCTAGCCCAGGCATATGTTCTACCCGGAAGGGCCGAACCGGCCTAGGTTTGATAACCCGGCCCAGGCTTAGATCTATTATATAAAGTTTTGAAATTTACTAGTTTTAAGCCTTTAACCCACTAAAAACTACATAACACCTTTTGTAAATTAAATTTCAAAAAACCATTTTAAACATTTTTAATTCGATTTGTGACTTGAAATTTCTAGTTTCGGAAAACAAGCATGTCAATATCCAACCATTTTAACAAAACTTGAAAAGTAACGCAATGGGAAACTCTTATAATTCAAAATTTATATAAACACAAGAAATATTACATATATCATCAAGAATTAGTAACTTTTAACAATATTTTTAAATACTATATCTGGAAGTGTGAGAGTTTTCCGATCTCACTTGAGTCCAGCTATGGCTGAAGTTTTCACGCGTTAGAGAGTGAGAGAGGGAGATCAAGAGACATACCACAATAGCTATAGCCTGCTGAGAGATAGATATTTGAGGAAAAAAAAATTCAACTACACAAAGGAAATTATCTTAATGCATTGATTTTGGAGATATTTTGGCAGTTTGAAACTATTTAATTCAAACCTTGGGTGGGAAATTGTCATTCCACTCTACTATTTCTTTATCAATGAATCAAGCAAAGAACATAAACCACTTTAACTTTATGTTTAACTTCTTTATTTTAATAAATTTTAGAGCACTCTACGTACCAGCGAAATAATTTATATTACCCATGCTGAAATTTATAATCAGTTAACCAATAATCCACTCAATCTAAATCTCCAATCCTTGAATAGTTATATTGATAAATTGTATGATAAATAATAAATAAATTCATGTGAATTGAATGATATGCAATTTTAACTTAACTAGGAAACCTTTGTGATTCTAAGTACTATCCAACGTACTATATGTACCTAGTTTAAGCAAGAACATTTATTATTTGGCTTATATATATATATATAACAGAATCTTTATGTAGTTCCAAAACTATCTCAAGTTCTTATTTAACTAATTAAGTAAAGAACGTTTACTCTTTGGCTTTTTGGACCACCACCCCGAGAGTTGCCCCTTGACTGGTGAAGGCCCCGGTCGGATTTAAAAACATTGGCTATAACCAATTCATTTTTGTTTGTTGGTTTTCTTTATCATTTTTTCCTATGTTTTTTAAGATGAATTCAAGAGCGAATTGGCTTAATATAGTAATAAAATTAAAAATAAAGCTGCCTCTTTTATTCACCCTAGAAACACTGGGAAGCCAGCAAAATAATTAAGCAAGATATACACAATTCTAGTTCTTCTAAATAGTTCTTAATGTTCCGTAGAGAAGTGATCGCCACCATGCTTTACTCATGGTTTTGTGTTCACTGTCCCACAGACACGGAGAACAAATTATAAGCCTTTAATTTCCACAGAAATGTGACAGTTTAGCTTTATCTTTAATATATCTTGTCAATGTAAATTAATTACTAATGATCTTATCTTTATTATACTTTTTATCATAATGGACGCTTTATCTTTATTATATTCTCAGTAGCAATGAGCTTTTCATTTATTCAAGTAAAGTAACGATACTTCTTCATTTACAAGGATAAAACTAGCCCTTAAAAGTTTATGGAATATCAGATCACACAACTTGTTATCTTCCTAAATCCGTGGAGTTAAAACAAGCGACATAGAGAAGACGGGAAATGATTTAGAGATCAAGGGCGATGAAGTATTCCCTCCGGGAATCCTTGCAAGAATGAAACAGCCTTATCAAAGAGCCTCACCGAAGGACTGGGAAGGCTTCAAGGAATTCTACGAACCAATCTAGACATTGTTCCACAATTATTTTATTACTCACTCATGAAATTTATAATCAAATTAACCAATAATCCACAATTTAAATCTCCAATCCTTGATTAGTTGTATTGTATAAGTTGTATGATAAATAATAAAAATTCATGAGAATTATCATGATATGCAATTTACACTTAACTAGAGAACCTTTATGTGATTCCAAATATACTATTAAACATTATATGTTCACTAATTAAGTAACGAACATTTACAGTTTGCTTTTCTTTGAAATATATATATATATATATCAATTTTCACTTACCTGAGAACTTTATGTAATTCTAAATACTGTCTTAACGGATTATATGCTAAGTAATTAAGCAAAGACATTTATGTACTATAAAGTACATTTACATACTATTTGGCTATATATATATATATATATATGCAATGACTAAAGCTATTTATACAAACTCATGTACAAAAAGTGTTTATACAAACTTACATGGCACGTTACATAGCATGTCACGTGACATTAAAAGCTACCTAATTTATATCACATCAATATCATTGAGCCTTCATGCACGTATCATTACATATGTGTTACGTCAATTTATACAAACTCTCTTTGTGTAAGAGTTTGTACAAATATTTTACCCATATGCAATTTTCACTAAATATGAGAACCTTTTATGATTCCAAATACTACTCAACGTACTATATATTAACTAATTAAACAAAGACATTACTATTTGGCACGTACATAATATAATTAAGAAAAGAACATTTACTATATTTGGTTACAACAACTGGCTGTCATTTCCTTTCTAATGACTATTGTGTAATTATTCGTAGCCATCTCTTCAAGTAATCGTAGGCATCTTCAGGACTTTTTCCCATTAAAGTTCCTCCTTTTGCGCGTCTATCATTGATCGAATCGTTGGTACCAATTGTTAGAAACGTTTGCACCACAGTCCAGGGTGCCATGATGAGGGCACTTTTGTAATAAATCCTTGTACCTCTCCCAAGCTTCGTACAATGATTCTAGCTCCATTTGAATAAAAGTTGCGATGTCATTTGCATCTTCGTTGTTTTGCTAAAGGAAGAACTTGGCCAAAGAAATTTTGGGCTAGATTCTCCCATGTGTTGATTGACCCTACTCCAAGCGAATTCAACCACTCTTTTGCCTTGTCCCTTATGAGAATGGAACAATTGCAGTCTTATGGCATCACCTGACACTCTATTGTGCCTGAAGATATCATAAATCTCAAGAAAATTTGCTATATGAGTGTTTGAATCATCGTTGAGCCTTCCAACAAACTATCACCGATGTCTAAATCTTTGTATGAGACTGGCTTTATTTTAAAGTTGTTTGCCTGAAATTCGGTCGCCTTACGCTTGGAGTTGTACTGGTCACCAAAGGCAAAGCACAGTCTCTCAAGTCTCAAAGCTCTCTGATCATTTGCCTCCTTAACTTGATTGTCAATGGTTGTTGTGTGCTTGTAGAGCCCTCTTTTGCTTTTCTCGACAGCCGACAATCTTTCAATCTCTGGGTCGAATGATATAATTCTAATCTACGCTTTCCAACGTCTCATAGACAACAGAGACTTCTGAAAAATGGGAAAACTCAAGTAAATTAAAACTTAACAAAAAGAGATTATTTTAGAACAAAAATACTGAAAAACAAATTCAAGAACTCAAAACAAGAATAACAGCAGCAAATAAACTTAAACAAAGATTAATTAATAAATTCAATTCAATTATGTGAGTAGTTTTTTTACATTTTGTTATTCTGAATCTAATAATCCAGTCATACATATGATAAAGCTGCCTAACTCAAAGCCTCTTGAATTAAAATAATTTTTGTTATTTTTAATTAATTTTGATGCCTTCAAGTATATACGCAAGTTTTCTCCATATTTCTGGCAAAGTAACCACTTAGCCACACAGATTTTGATGACTCAGATTTCACATGGAGTCCCTCACATGCGTTATATATATATACCAATGTTTTAGCAAAAGCTAAGTTCCTCTTGGTTTATAAATTCTATATTCTCACACTTAAGTACACTAGTAGTGACGGTTGGATTTTGATCAGATGCAAGGGTGCTATTATCAAACTATCATCTTATCTACACCTCCTAGGTTTGCTATTTAGCTAAACACCCTTACAATAAACATTGAAATTAACAAAAACACCTCCACCCACCCAATAAATGCCGGCATTTGGCCACCACTGTCAGAGGGTGGCTGAAATTCGCTATAATGGTGCACAATTGGTTGGATCTGGTCGGTCATAACCTTTTTTGGCCAAATCTAGCCACGTTTGGTCATCAACGATGGCTATATTTGGTCGTTGTTAACGACCAGCTACAGCCAAAGATCTGGTTGTTTGGCCATGGATCTGGTCGAAAAGCCAAATCCATGGTGGATATGTTCTAAAAAGCTAACCGGCGTACTATCGGCCAGATCCCCCGTAGTGCTCCATTACGCTAGATTTGGCCACCTTCCGACGGTAATGGCTGAAATCTGCAAATGGGTGGATGAGGGTGTTTTGTCAATTTTAAACTTTTTTGGGGCGTGTTTAATTAAATTAATAAACCTAGGGGATTTAAATAGTTGAATAAAATAGAATTGATTTTTTAGAATAGGGAAACAAGTATGTATTTTGGGTAAGATTTCAAAATCCTACCCAAAATAACAAAACAAACATTAATTTCTCCCAATAGGTGTTATTTTGATTCTGTGTTGAAAAGAATTCTCCTCCTCCTGTCATTCTGTTAGAGATAATAAAAGGAAAATTCAATATTGCATATTTGCCTATAATCATTTCATTGCAGGCCAGAAGGTAAACCTCTCACATCATTCAAATTAATCTATTATAACTATAATTTCGAGTTCTGAAAATTTTCACTTTATTTTTTTTCTTTTTCTTTTCCTTTAAAGTAAGAAACTATCTGACAAGTGTACAAGTTACAACATTACACTATCAATTCAAGAGTCCACGTGAGTCAAGATTTAATCCCTAAACAAATAGAGAGATACGAAAACCAAGATAATAGTAAAAACATAAATCACAAACAGTAAAAAAAGAAGAAGAAATACGTGCATTTTACCCTGTTTTATCCAGTAACTGTTGCATCCAACTGAGTCAATAATATTGTATACTGACTCACCTCTCTCGTTTACAATGAATGCAACTGGTCATATTGTTTTTCATCACTCATTACCAAAAAAAAAAAAAAATATGCTTATATAATAGGTTCAAAAACTAAAATCTACTACTATAAGGATTTTTGTCCTAAGTCCAAATTTAATAATGAATTAATAATTTAAAAAAATCATTCAACTGCTCTTCATGAAAAAGGACTAAATCGCCTACAGGCTGGGCCATTATCCCCTGCACCTCCGCTCACCACTGGGAGCGGATCCCCACCCACTGATCGAGCAATGGGACCCCCCGAATGTGTCTATGTGGCCCCTTATTATTGAATGGTCGACAATCCCACAATCCCAAGAGAAAGCAAACACTTTGTTGAGTTAATTATATTATTACAGAAATTAATTCCGATGATTAACCTCACTCCTCCTTTGTAATTGTTTAATCTATATTCCTCTAATTTATGCTTATGACTGAGAGAGTGTTCATAACTATTATTGTTATATTACTGAAATGGATAACAAAACATAATTATTAAGAAATAGTTAATTACTATATAATTGTTTCGAGTATTAAAAGTTAATTAATTTAACATACTTTTTAATTCAAGAACATATATATACATAAATTGATCTATGATATTAATAAATCAATAAAATTAAGTAATGTACGATCATTTAAACCGTATAATATCATTCTTGAGAAGCATGCTCATTGAATAATAAGGCTATAGTTTCTAATTAATTTCAAAAAATTCATATCAATGGCATTTACAACATGAAAACAACTAGCACAACCTCGTAAAGACCTCAAGTATGATCCCATGATACTCCTTGGAGTTCATAGACATATATAATCAAAAGGCTTCGAAGATCTTTTGTTTCTTCATCCGGTTTGCCAAAATCATCTCAACCATGGAAGCTCTAAAGTCTTCCTCGGATCATAGAGATGTTTTCCATGCTACCATGACAATAATTTAGTCCCTTCACTATCTCTTTGCTTTCTTCTCTCTTTATGTCTTGCCTCTTGCCTTTCTCGAATCATTTGGTCGAGTCTCTCTTGAACCATCGCGTGCGCGAGGCTTGAAACCGACGGGAACTGATCGGAACTTGAGCTCTCGGCTTCCTCCGAGAAGAAACACTAATCCTGCAGCTGCAACACAGGGCCTGCATCCTCTCTGTTGAACCTTCTGCTTCTTGTAATATTCTCTGGGGGTTTCATTTCTCAGGCATGAACCTGGAGCTTTGAAGGAGAATCTGTGGCAAATAATCAAGTTATGTAAAACTGGCATGGGTCAGTATAACCATGATTATGTCTTGAGTTAAAAGAACAAGTACACACCTTAAGAGATTAGTAAGGTTGAGGATGAAGATGGAACCCAACTGGGGAACATTAGTATGTTAATTGAGCTATAGTTATTATGATGTGAGTTAAAGAGCTTTAACTTAATTCCCTTTATAGGTTATTAGGTGGCATTCATTTCAAAGAGTGGTTAATATGGAAAGTAACATGGAGTCCATGAAGCCTTAATTAAAAATTCAAGACTATGGAGTGACAAAATTAGAAAATTTTGGTTGGCTTCACATGCATGCCTTGTGGGGGATACGTTCTATTCTACTTGCTTCAGTTGAAGTATTTGATGCTAAAGTAACTCATTTAACAGAAGGGCGAAATTATTTCAAATGTTGCCTTTTTTAAACCAGTCAACCAGACATCCTTTACACTACTTCAGGAAAAATGTGTTTTTCTGATCGCTTTCTGTCAATGTAAACATCAGGCGTCGAAATAAACACTTTTTCCGTTCCAATGCAACATGGGAATTTAACAATAAAGATGGCCGACAAACTCTTCTTACAAATGCAAGTGTCAGTTGCATTCAATCAGACAGAACTCATTGTTGGCAAAACCTGTTCGAACTAATGCAAAGTAACACTATGATAGAAGGTTAATAAGAAAATTTGTAGTTAATGAAAACTAAGCTAGCGTTTCTCCACTTTCTTGTATACTTAAACGCAGAAAAGTGTAAAACATGATACAAGCAGCATAATTTCTACTAACTGATAATGCAAGTTATTATATTATCTCTATCATAGAAGGAGAATCTGTCTGATATTTACAGGTGAAAACTGAGCTAGCATTTCTTCCCTTTCTAGCGCTTGATCACTAATCATCAATTGTTGTCAGAGGCATTCTGCCTATTCAGAAACCATTCTTCCCCGTCATTCTTTGCTATTTAATTAGTATATATGACAAACTTGCCTATGAGGGCAATTGATGAAGATGAAACAAGACAGTTAGTGGAAACATTAATCACAATTAACAGTGATCTCTAGATCTTGTACTGCTTAAAGACTACGCATGTACTAAAATGAAACTGTATAATGATGATCCTTGCAGCAGAAAGTTTCAAAAGAGCTGCTGTGATAGGTAAAGCTAATAAACCTTCGTAAAATTTAGACAAGGTCCAATATAATACCATAATAATTAATACGGTAAGTTTTATAGACAGTGCATATGTTTTATGTATGGTTTCAGATGATTAGATGCACTGAATGGAGTAAATTCTAATTCTCTTTCATTGATTTGGAGCCAAATGCAAGCACTTGTGGCATCCAATTATGGAAAATCCAAAAGAAGATTTACATAGCTGGATAGAGTCTTTTTTATGCATACCCCTCCATGTATTTTGAGAACACAAGATCAGTAACAAGAAAAAGAAAATATTCAGATTACAAAACGGTAGTGTTTGGATGTGATAATCATTTGTGTGTCTCATGAATTTCAACTATCTTTTAGAATTGGAAGTGAGAAAAAACATGTGGGTTTCTTTCTTTTGATTAATAAAATTAGTACATGCACTACTAGCAAGTACAAAGTTGTTGAGCAAACACAATGGCACATGCTGTATATGATTTTGTTGTAAAAGTAGAGCCAAACTACCAAATTCATCCTCAAGACGGAAGTTCATACGTCTAAAGAAAACAATAACGAACTCATTGTGTTCTTCATCTCTGAGTTATTTTTGTTTATCTCATTTTATGTAAGAATTTTTTCTTTACATTTTTGGGGTTTTCAGAAGAATGATGTTTGAGATAGTTAAGCATCGAGTGGTGAAACTTTTTACACTATACAAACTATTCCTCTACATATATTAGCTGACACAGTATAATTTTAACATCAAAATTTAGCACCAGACCTTGTATTCTTTTAATACTACAGCAAAGCATTATATAATGAGATCGGTACATGGCGTTGTTAGCCCTGTTGGGGGGGGCGGCCGGGCGTGGCACGGGTGTACACGCCTCTGCATCATGAAGGTAAATTAAAGATCAATCAATTTAAAGACTTCAACCACTAAAGATCAATAATTTAAAAATGAAAGCAACTAAGGAGGAGAAAAACCTTTACAAAGGCACAAGGCCTCCCACGCAGCAAAACCAAAGAAAAGAGAAAAAAAAACAACTGACAAAAATACATAGTCTTCGAGCAGGACCACAAACTCAAGCACAAAACGCCAACAAAAAAAAAGAGCAATCACGCTCCATCAAAAACTCTGCACCTGGAGAATTCACAGCAGCAGCAAAAAAGGGCTAAAAACCCACACCAGCAGGATCAACACACCACCTCAAAAAGGACAACACACACAAAAAGCCAGCAAGAAGAGAACAACCACACTGGAGCAGCAACTTCACCAAACATGCAGACTTACACCACCACACCAAACCAGCCAAAAAAAACAAAGATTAAGCACTTCGACAACAACTAAGACCAGCAGCAACATCCTCGTGCAGAAAACCAGCCCAACCAAGGAGAATAATCAACATGACTACTCTCCTCCAAGGCTTGGAAAGAAAAAAACCAAAAACCAAAATTCTCTATATGCCCACAACCGCAACCATCACTCCCCACACAGAAACATAGCAAAACAAAACTAGGCAGTCCAGAGAACAAAAAAAACTGCCCTAGGCAGCCCACAATCTCAACAACTAGAAAGCAAAAACATAGATCAGTTCATCCATAAAAACAAAGGATAAACATAAATAAAAACGTGGACAACACCCCCAAACACTACGCAAACAATAGTTCACCTAAAAAAGCACCCCACATCTCCACTCCAACAAATCCAGCACCCGAATTACTCCCCAAACCCATACCTCACACTCTTCCCACAAGCCAAAAAGGAACCATCTCCAACCTCCCAACCACACAGAGAGAGAGCGAACAGACTAGTGGTTCCAGAAACAAGAAAAATTGAAACCACCTCCAACCTCCCAGGCCCACGGAGAGAGAGAACAAACAGACCAGTCGTTCCAGGTTGAATCAGAGGCAACAGAGGATTAATTGAATCAAAATCAAATGAGATGAATTTACCTACTCCGTTAACCTTCGGTTTTCGTTGTTCAGTTGTAGTCAATAATTTATCTACCGTCACCCCGTAAACAACCCTACGTCATCAATTGCAGTTGTTGTTCCTTCAGCCCTAGTCCATTGTCGCCAATATCCTACGATTATTTTCCTCACTCATCGTCGATCGTTTGTCCACCGTTATTTGCCGTCACCAACCTTCCCTCATCCTCTCTCCGAATATTCCTCATGATGTACACCAACAATGCCGCTTCTCTATTTTTTCCTTCACTCGTCGTAGACGGTTTTCCTAGAGTCAAAGTACTGTTAATAACGCGACGTTCGTTCAGCCGTCCTCCACCATTGCCGCTACCCAACGATTCTCTCCCTCAAACGTTGTCTATCGTCTCCGTTTAGGGTTCGTTGTCACTTGTCATTCAGTGAAACTCACTCCGCCACTATCGCTGGTTTTAACTCGTCCTCTGTCAAGTTCATGCTAGAAGAAAGAGTTGGATTAATTCGAGGAAATCCACAGCCTCCACTACTCATTGATTGCAACTGTTTCGATACCTTTCTCATTAACATGAAAGACTTAAATACAACTGGAAATAACCACTGACCGGATTACAAGGACTCAACCCATAAAAATAGCATAAATACGACGCTGATATTCAGCTAACAACCCAACCTGAAGATCTATTCTTAAGCCAAAATACTTGCCATGAGCCAACGGATTAAGAACAAGTCTTAACCTGATGCCTATGTACAGTTATTGGACCCACATAATCAGACTAACTCAACTAGCCCCTGAACTCTACTAAATTAAATACAATCAATAACAACTGGGCCCACATGAATTAAATACAAGCAACCAACAACTGAACCCACGTGCACATGACATCCTCCACTGTCGTCGGTTTCCGTTTCACTGGTAGTCATCGATGGTTTCCCGTTGATTTGGTCGAACTCCTTCAAAGACAAAGACTGAAGATTGGAAGAGGCAACAAACGAAAAGCCAAAAGTCATCGTTTTCTCCTTTTTTTTACTGACAAAGTCAATTGTTAGGAACACGTGTCAAGATTTTTTAACAAACAGAAATCCTAATAGAATATGATGAAAAATATCTGTTTGTACGATAAATGTTGGATAGGTGTAAGTTGTTCGGCCTAATCTATTTTATAAAAAGATTCTAAAAATATGCTTTAATGACTTTTAGGATTAAAAACTGTCTTGGAAAGTCAATTACAAAAAGTGCCCTTCACATATACAATATAAATTTAAAGAAAAACTTGATTCGTCAAATAAGTAATT
Source organism: Pistacia vera (assembly GCF_008641045.1). Lineage (NCBI taxonomy): Eukaryota > Viridiplantae > Streptophyta > Magnoliopsida > Sapindales > Anacardiaceae > Pistacia > Pistacia vera. Next base: position 397,999 of record NW_022195314.1, on the reverse strand, counting down.
AATAATTTATTTATAAATTTAAAAATATTAAAATGTTAGGATGTTGTCAATCAACGCTTTGAATTTGATCAACAAAAATAAAAGTTTACAAAAACCAATTTTAGTAATTACTTTAGTCTTTTGACATGTTTTATATGTCAAAAGACTAGCCTTGGCGGCTTAGAAGCTTCAGTTGAATCTGAAGATTCAACAATCACTTAGCAGCTCGCTGACCTGTCAAATGCTAACTTAATTAAGAGTAGTCTAAAAAGTAAGTTGAATTGGCAAACTACCTTGAAAAGTGGAAACACAACTTATTCTCTCAAGTTACTTAGCAACGTCAAGCATGCTACCACGCTTTAGAATCAACAAGACACACACCATTAATAAATATTTAGTCGGAAATTAATAAATATACAACCTTTTTATTATATTCTAATACAACTCTCTTGCACTGGTGACATATCAGCCTTCTTTACCATTTTGAGCAACTTATATAAATCCCTCATACTGGGGGTGAAGCCTCATGATCATCAATCTTCTTGGACAACTCATCATTCTTCGGAAGCTTCTTAAACCGTTTACGAAAATCAGCCATAGAAATCCACTTTTGAACCTTCTTAATCCACTTCTGAACCTTCTTATTCTGAACCTTCTTAATCCACTTCTGAACCTTCTTATTCTGAATCTTCTTAATCCACTTCTGAACCTTCTTATTCTGAACCTTCTTAATCCACTTGAAAAGCTCGAGGAAAGCTGCCATAAATGCAACATACATAGGGAACTGCGTGAGTGCAAATATGCTGACCGGGAAAAATGCAGCAGTGTAAATGAGAGTGGTGATCCAATTCGGTTTTTGATAACGAATGATGAGCAATAATGTTGCCGTGAATGCAAGCATTGTTGTAGTCAACGCAACGAAGAGTAAGGAGAAGCCTGCTGTCAGTTTTCGAGGGAGCCTGTGATGGAATTCTTCATAACTAAAAGGTGAAGTGAGGATGGATAAAAACATTACCACCGAGGTCAAGGAGCAGGCTAAAGCAACAACGTCCATGACTGTGAAAACCAAGAAGAAATTGTTGTTAAGGAAAACTGGATAACCCTTCTCATTGGAACCTCCAGGTACAGTGTAGGCAGCTGCGAATACCACAGTGGCGACGAGAACAGCCACCGCAGAGCAAGACTAAGAAGTCTCTTTTACCCATTAATGTGCTTCTTTGAGTAGGTTATCATGCTTCAGCTTGAACAGCTCTTTGCAATTGTACTCCTTTTCTTCAGTGCCATCTTTTGCAATTACACGAAACATGGCAAAATGGGCGGGCGCTAACTTCTCCACACGCTGCATAGATGCACAAATATAAGATAAGATAGAGTCTATTCCTGACACAACCCGTCCCGAATTTCCTCATCCCGTAGGATCCGGGCGCTCCCACAAGACTCGGATACCCGAGACGTGCCATGTAGAAAAACTGCGAAACCTGTTTAAAGACATACTTTTCCTGAATAACATCATAGTATTTCCATCTCCAACATCTCAAAAAAAAGACATGCATCATCTTTCGTTTTACAAAAGAGAAGAGTTAGGGAAACTTTTGGTATCAGGTTTTCCACTTATACTACACATTCCAAAATATGAAACAAATTAAAGATCAATCAATTTAAAGACTTCAACAACTAAAGATCAATAATTTAAAAATGAAAGCAACTAAGGAGGAGAAAAACCTTTACAAAGGCACAAGGCCTACAACGCAGCAAAACCAAAGAAGAGAAAAAAAACAACTGACAAAAAATACAAAGTCTTGGCGCAGGACCACAAACTCAAGCACAAAACGCCAACAAAAAAAAGAGCAATCACGCTCCATCAAAAACTCTGCACCTGGAGAATTCACAGCAGCAGCAAAACCACACCAGCAGGATCAACACACCACCATAACAGACCGCCTCAAAAAGGACAACACACACACAAAAAGCCAGCAAGAAGAGAACAACCACACTGGAGCAGCAACTTCACCAAACATGCAGACTTACACCACCACACCAAACCAGCCAAAAAAAACAAAGATTAAGCACTTCGACAACAACTAAAACCAGCAGCAACATCCTCGTGCTGAAAACCAGCCCAACCAAGGAGAATAATCAACATGACTACTCTCCTCCAAGGCTTGGAAAAAAAAAAAACCAAAAACCAAAATTCTCTATATGCCCACAACCACAACCATCACTCCCCACACAGAAACATAGCAAAACAAAACTAGGCAGTCCAGAGAACAAAAAAAACTGCCCTAGGCAGCCCACAATCTCAACAACTAGAAAGCAAAAACATAGATCAGTTCATCCATAAAAACAAAGGAAAAACATAAATAAAAACGTGGACAACACCCCCAAACACTACGCAAACAATAGTCCACCTAAAAAAGCACCCCACATCTCCACTCCAACGAATCCAGCACCCGAATTACTCCCCAAACCCATACCTCACACTCTTCCCACAAGCCAAAAAGGAACCATCTCCAACCTCCCGACCACATAGAGAGAGAGCGAACAGACTAGTGGTTCCAGAAACAAGAAAAATTGAAACCACCTCCAACCTCCTAGGCCCACGGAGAGAGAGAACAAACAGACCAGTCGTTCCAGGTTGAATCAGAGGCAACAGAGGATTAATTGAAACAGAATCAAATGAGATGAATTTACCTACTCCGTTAACCTTCGGTTTTCGTTGTTCAGTTGTAGTCAATAATTTATCTACCGTCACCCCGTAAACAATCCTACGTCATCAATTGCAGTTGTTGTTCCTTCAGCCCTAGTCCATTGTCGCCAATATCCTACGATTATTTTCCTCACTCATCGTCGATCGTTTGTCCACCGTTATTTGCCGTCACCAACCTTCCCTCATCCTCTCTCCGAATATTCCTCATGATGTACACCAACAATGCCGCTTCTCTATTTTTTCCTTCACTCGTCGTAGACGGTTTTCCTAGAGTCAAAGTACTGTTAATAACGCCGACGTTCGTTCAGCCGTCCTCCACCATTGCCGCTACCCAACGATTCTCTCCCTCAAACGTCGTCTATCGTCTCCGTTTAGGGTTCGTTGTCACTTGTCATTCAGTGAAACTCACTCCGCCACTATCGCTGGTTTTAACTCGTCCTCTGTCAAGTTCATGCTAGAAGAAAGAGTTGGATTAATTCGAGGAAATCCACAGCCTCCACTACTCATTGATTGCAACTGTTTCGATACCTTTCTCATTAACATGAAAGACTTAAATACAACTGGAAATAACCACTGACCGGATTACAAGGACTCAACCCATAAAAATAGCATAAATACGACGCTGATATTCAGCTAACAACCCAACCTGAAGATCTATTCTTAAGCCAAAATACTTGCCATGAGCCAACGGATTAAGAACAAGTCTTAACCTGATGCCCATGTACAGTTATTGGACCCACATAATCAGACTAACTCAACTAGCCCCTGAACTCTACTAAATTAAATACAATCAATAACAACTGGGCCCACATGAATTAAATACAAGCAACCAACAACTGAACCCACGTGCACAGGACATCCTCCACTGTCGTCGGTTTCCGTTTTACTGGTAGTCATCGATGGTTTCCGTTGATTTGGTCGAACTCCTTCAAAGACAAAGAATGAAGATTGGAAGAGGCAACAAACGAAAAGCCAAAAGTCATCGTTTTCTCCTTTTTTTTACTGACAAAGTCAATTGTTAGGAACACATGTCAAGTTTTTTTAGCAAACAGAAATCCTAACAGAATATGATGAAAAATATCTGTTTGTACGATAAATGTTGGATAGGTGTAAGTTGTTCGGCCTAATCTATTTTATAAAAAGATTTTAAAAATATGCTTTCGTGACTTTTAGGATTAAAAACTGTTTTGGAAAGTCAATTACAAAAAGTGCCCTTCACATATACAATATATATTTAAAGAAAAACTTGATTCATTAAATAAGTAATTAATAATTTATTTATAAATTTAAAAATATTAAAATGGTAGGAAGTTGCCAGTCAACGCTTTGAATTTGATCAACAAAAATAAAAGTTTACAAAAACCAATTTTAATAATAAAATTTAATAATTATTTTAGTCTTTTGACATGTGTTATATATCCTCACTTAAAAGTAAATCACTGACAATCCCAATTAGACTAGCCTTGGCGGCTTAGAAGCTTCAGTTGAATCTGAAGATTCAACAATCAGCTCGCTGACCTGTCAAATGCTAACTTAATTAAGAGTAGACTAAAAAGTAAGTTGAATTGGCAAACTACCTTAAAACTGGAAACACACAACTTATTCTCCCAAGTTACTCAGCAACGTCGAGCATGCTACCACGCTCTACAATCAACAAGACACACCCTTAATAAATATTTAGTCAGAAATTAATAAATATACAACCCTTTTATTATATTCTAATACAACTCTCTTGCACTGATGACATATCAGCCTCCTTTACCATTTCGAGCAACTTATATAAATCCCTCATACTGGGGATAAAGCCCCATGATCATCATTCTTTTTGGACAACTCATCATTCTTCTGAAGCTTCTCAAACCGTTTACGAAAATCAGCCATAAAAATCCACTTTTGAACCTTCTTAATCCACTTCTGAACCTTCTTAATCCACTTGAAAAGCTCGAGCAAAGTTACTTTAAATGTCAAATACATAGGGAATTGCGTGAATGCAAATATGCTGAATGGAAGAAATGCAGCAGTGTAAATGAAAATGGCGGTCCAACGCAGCTTTTGGGAATGAATGACGAGCAAGAATGCTGCCACGAATGCAAGCATTGTTGAACTCAACGAAACGAAGAGTAAGGTGAAGCCTATTGTCAGTTTTCGAGGGAGCCTGTGAAGGAATTCTTCATATGTAATAGGTGAAGTGAAGACTAATAAGAACATTATCACCGAGCTCATGGAGCTGACAAAAGCAACAATGACCATGACTATGAAAAACATGAATAAATTGTCGTTGAGGAAAATTGGATAACCCTTATCATTGGAACCTCCAGGTACATTGTAGACAGTTGTGAACAACACGGTGGCGGCGAGAACAGCCACCGCAAAGCAAGATTGACAAGTCTCTTTTACCCATCTCTGTGCTTCATTGAGTAGGTTATTGTGCCTAAGGTCGAACAGCTCTTTGCAATTGGAATTCCCCTCTTTTTTGCCACCTTTTGCAATTACACGGAGCATGGCATAATGGGTGGGCACTAACTTCTCCACACGCTGCATATATGCACAAATAAAAGATAAAATAGAGTATATTCCATGGAAGACTTAATTAATTAACTCATCATTCAATTTTTATGTATAGAAGACTACCAATCCTTGTGTTGGTCACCTAAACATCCAATAGATTCTTCATCTTCATTGTCTCTAATTTTTGCAACACATGCACTTTATGTCTAAGTTTTGCTTTATTTAATTTTTGTTTAAATAGTTATTTTTGTCCTTCAGATACTTGTAAAAGAGTCCGGAAAATACGATTCAACAAAAAGAAGGTATCATGTTCTATATTTTTCTAGATATAAACCCAAAAAAAAATTGCTAAACAAAGGGATACTTGAAGTGGTAAATATTTTGTGATACCAATGCACTTTATTATTAACAAAATGAAATAAATAAGCCTTTTTATGCCATTAATAATCAAATTTTTATCTTCTTCTAGTTTATCATATGCTCTTACAAAACACATTAATATTTCCTATGAAAAAAATTATGAAGATTATTTAATAGATTATGTTAGAATCAGAGACTCTAAATATAAACAAGGTTTTTTTTTTTTTTTTTTTTTTTTTTTTAAAATTCTTAAGGTTTAATCAAATAACAAATGTTCCCCTAAGATTTAAGAAATAATACCGTTAATGAACTTTTAGAGTATTGGTAGATTTTTTAACATGATGAGTTAATAAATAGTTATAAAATTATCTTTCAATCATTTATATTTATACTAATAACTAAACGGTAGGAGAATTTTTGTTATTACTACAACCACGAGAGAAATTAGTTATTTGGTTATATCTAAGGGGAGTTTTTGTTATAAACCCTATAAATAATCAAATTATTCAAAAAAAAAAAAAAAAAAAAGTAGTACTAAACGTATAAAAAAATCTTATAAAGATTTTGACAAAAAATGAATAAAATAATGAATATAATAAGTTTGACTTTTTGTATTTACTTTTTTATTTATTTTTTATCACAATACTTTGTATAAAAAACTTTTGTAAGATTTCTTTATGACGCAGTATCATTAAAAAAAACAGTAGTAAAGATTTGTAGAACGCTTACTGTGTACCACTTTAACTCTTCTTGTAGATGGTATGCAGGACCACGGTGAATATCTGCATTATCATTGATCTTGTCTGCAGCATGGTGTAAAATGGTATAGCCACGTTCGTCGATCCCTCGGACTAACCTTTTCATTGGTATATTCATCTCTTTCACAATATCGAAGATTTCCTTTTGACGGTGCATGATAGCGATATGTAACATATTCCGATTCTTATCATCGGTATACTCAACCAACTGGGGCGTTTGTTGAAGTATCTCGTTGACAATCTCTTTTATTCCTCTTTCAGTAGCCAGAAATAATGCGATTGATTTTGAAGTTGGTTTTGAACCTTCACCGTCGCTTGCCAGGTGACCTTGAATATTTCCTAGTTCTCCGAAACCTGCAAGGAAATTTTTTTCAACAATCTGCTGCCACACAGTATCTCGTTCTATTAGGGACTTGGTGAGTTCAAAAGCAAGTTTATGCTTTCCCAGTATTGGCAACCCTATTCTTCGTTTTGCATCAATCAGAGGACCTGTGAATTTTAGGAAAAAAAGTATACATATCATTAGTCAAGGAGATACCCTAGAATTGGAACACTATTGCTCTATTAATCACTCTATAAAAGTTCTGGATAGAAATGTATCATTTCATTCGCATATTTCTTTATTAACAAATTAGGATGAAAAATAGAAAGAGGATATATTAAATTCAAACAGTTACTATATATTTTAGTGTAAACGTGGAAATCGCACTGTACGTACAAAGGTAGAGGATACTTCCCCATATGCTCATTCGGTAGCCACTTCTGAAAGCAGAGGGCATAGTAGCGAGCAGTTCAAGACTGGTCATGCCATTTCCGTCCACAGCTGTTGCTAACGACTCATCCACTTCCTTCAGTAAAAATAAAGCCGTTTCTGTAGCGAAATTAGAATAGAAATTAGCACATCAGACACCGGTTGAATTCTTCAATTTAAAGCAAAAATAAACTAGCTAAATGGCATTGGGAGAGATCAGAGAGAGACCAAAGTTCTCTCCTTGGATGGCAGCATGCAGAATGGAGGTCTCTGGTTTTTTTTTCATGCGGTGAATGTCTTTCAGCTGTCCATTTGTACAACTTTCTCCAGCTAAATAACTGACCACCTCTGTTTGCCCATATGCAGCAGCTTTGAACAGTGGGGTTTCGCCTTCGTTATTTATAACCTCAAGGAGCGGCTGGGTTTCGCCTTCTCTATTTCTATCCTCACGGATCTCCTTATCGTGTTTCACCAAGATCCGTACCGCCTCAATGTTACCATTGGCGGCAGCCTCATGAAGAGCCGTGTTTCCGTAGATATTTGTTGCCAAATATTTAGGCTTTGCCATGGGATCCGCTTTAGCTTTGTCAAGAAAACTTTGAAGCGGTTCTTCACTTTGGCTGAACACTGCCAAGTGAAATGGAGTGTCATAGGCGGCTGTTTGAGGAAATGTGAAAGCAAAAGCCCCTTCATCGTCGTACACATTCTTCAGTTTATCCCACTCCTCGTCCAAAGCTGCCCTATAAGACGTCGTCATTTCTCCAATTCAATAATTTCCCTATGGAGGCAAGAAAAGAATTAATGAAGAATCATCCAACAAAAAATTTGCAAAATTTTTCTCTTATTAATTTTACATAATCATTGTACTGATTGCATCTCTTAATGTTTGAGGCGGGGAGTGATCCAGCTGGTTATACATAGAGAGGGTGCTATTATTTATTGGGTCCACCTACTGGAAGATCAATATAATTTTCTATTTTCATAGTTTATCGTTCAAAATATTATTAATTAAAATTATTTTTTCTTTGATACAATAATTCATATAAATATCAAGTAATGGTTGACTTTACAAAAAAATATTTGATAAATAAAAAAATTAATATTGGAGATGTAAAATAAACCCGTCCTAAGCTGAGCCCAGGCATATGTTCTACCCGGAAGGGCCGGAATCGGGCCTAGGTTTGATAAGCCCGGCCCAGGCTTCGATCTATTATATAAAGTTTTGAAATTTACTAGTTTTAAGCCTTTAACCCACTAAAAACTACATAACACCTTTTATAAATTAAAATTTCAAAAAACCATTTTAAACATTTTTAATTCGATTTTGACTTGAAATTTCTAGTTTCGGAAAAACAAGCATGTCAATATCCAACCATTTTAAACAAAATCTTGAAAAGTAACGCAATGGGAAACTCTTATAAATTCAAAATTTATATAAACACAGAAAATATTACATATATCAGCAAGAATTAGTAATCTTTTAACAATATTTTTAAATACATATACCTAGAAGTGTGAGAGTTTTCTGATCTTACTTGAGTCCAGTTATGGCTGAAGTTCTTCACGTGTTAGAGAGTGAGGAGCAGTGGCGGATCCAGGAATTTCACTCGATGGGGGCAAAAAATAAACAAAAAAAAAATTGTGGGGGCAAAATGTCAAAGTCTTATAGGGGTAAAATACAACTAAATATAAATATTTATACAATATGAAGTTTTTTAAAGTTTGAGTAGGGGCCGTGGTCTCCACTCGTCATTAAGTAAATCCGCCATTGGTGAGGAGAGAGGAGATTAAGAGACATACCACAAATAACTATAGCCTGTTGGGAGATAGATGTTTGAGGAGAAAAACTTCAACTACACAAAGGAAATTATCTTAATGCACTGATTTTGGAGATATTTTTGGCAGTTTGAAGCTATTTATAGTCAAACCTTGGGTGGGAAATTGTCATTCACTCAACTATTTCTTTATCAATGAATCAAGCAAAGAACATAGTCCACTTTAACTTTATGTTTAACTTTTATTTCTAATAAATTTTAGAGCACTCTACGTAACCAGGCAGAAATAATTTATATTACCCTTGCGTGAAATTTATAATCAAATTAACCAATAATCCACTCAATTTAAATCTTCAATCCTTGAATAGTTATATTGTATAAATTGTATGATAAATAATAAATAAATTCATATGAATTGAAATGATATGCAATTTTCACTTAACTAGGAGAACATTTATGTGATTCTAAATACTATCTCAACGTACTATATGTTAACTAGTTAAGCAAATAGCTATCTTCAACTACACAAAGGAAATTATCTTAATGGATTGATTTTGGAGATATTTTTGGCCGTTTGAAAATATTTATAAGGTGGGAAATTGTCATTCACTGCTATTTCTTTATCAATAAATCAAGCAAAGAACATAAACCACCTTAACTTTTAACCAGGCAGAAATAATTTATATTACCCATGCATGAAATTTATATTCAAGTTAACCAATAATCCACTCAATCTAAATCTCCAATCCTTGAATAGTTATATTGTATAAATTGTATGATAAATAATAAACAAATTCATGTGAATTGAAATGATATGCAATTTTAACTTAACTAGGAAAATCTTTATGTGATTTTAAGTACTATCTCAACGTACTATATGTTAACTAATTAAGAGAACAACATTTATTATTGGACCACCTACCCCGAGAATTACTATCTCAATACATAATCTTTATGTGACTCCAAATACTATCTCAATGCACTGTATGTTAACTAATTAAGCAAAGTAACATTTACTCCACTTTTCGGACCACCTACCCTGAGAATTGGCCCTTGACTGGGTGAAGGCCCAGGTCAGATTTAAAAACATTGGCTATAACAGATTCATTTTTGTTTGTTGGTTTTCTTTATTCATTTTTTCCTATGTTTGTTTTTTAAGATGAATTCAAGAGCGCGAATTGGCTTAATATGGTAAATAAAATAAAAAAATAAAGCTGCCTCTTTTATTCACCCTAGAAAACAGCTGGGAAGGCCTGCAAAGAAATAATTAAGCAAGATATACACAATTCTAGTTCTTCTAAATAGATCTTAAGAGTCCAAAAGAGAAGGCTTGAGCACCACCATTGCTTTACTCATGGGTTTGTGTTCACTGTCCCACAGACATGGAGAACAAATTATAATGCCTTTAATTTCCACAGAAAATGTGACAGTTTAGCTTTATCTTTAATATATTCTTGTCAGTGTAAATTAATTACTAATGATCTTTATCTTTATTATACTTTTTATCATAATGAGCTTTATCTTTATTATATTCTCAGAATAGCAATGAGCTTTTATCATTTATTAAGTAAGGTAACGATACTTCTTCATTTCAAGGATAAAACAGCCCTTATAAAAGTTTATGGAATATCAGATAAACACACAATTGTTATCTTCCTAAACCGTGGAGTTAAAACAAGCGACAATAGAGGAGACGGGAAAGATTAGAGATCAAGGGCGATGAAGTAGTTCCCGCTCGGGAATCCATTGCAAGAATGAAACAGCCTTATCAAAGAGCCTCACCGAAGGACTGGGAATGTCAAGGAATTCTACGAAACCAATCTAGACAGCTGTTCCACAATTTATATTACTCAACATGAAATTATAATCAAAATAACGAATAATCACAATTTAAATCTCCCTCTTGATCATGTCACAGGCACTACATGATGTGTCATGTCAATTTGTACAACTCTCTTTGTGCAAGAGTTTGTACAAATAGCTTTACCCATATGCAATTTTCACTTAAATATGAGAACCTTTATTGATTCCAAATACTATCTCAACGTACATTGTTACTAATTAAACAAGAACATTTATTGGCACGTTATATGTTAACTAATTAAAAGAACATTTACTATATTTGGTTACAACAACTGGTGTCATCCTTTCTAATGACTATGGTAATTATTCGTAGCCATCTCTTCAAGTAATCTGTAGGCATCTTCAAGACTTTTCCCATTAAAGTTTCTCCTTTTCGCAAAATCTATCATGATCGAATTGTTGGTACCAAACTGTTATGAAAAGTTTGCACCACAAGCCCAGGAGTAGGCCATGATGAGGACACTTTCGTAATAAATCCTTGTACCTCTCCCAAGCTCCGTACAATGTCTAGCTCCATTTGAATAAAAGTTGTGATGGCATTTGCATCTCGTTGTTTTTGCTAAAGGAAAGAACTTGGCCAAAGAAATTTTGGGCTAGATTCTCCCATGTGTTGTTGACCCTACTGCAAGCGAATTCAACCACCCTTTTGCCTTATCCCTTAACGAGAATGGAACAATTGCAGTCTTAAACGTATAAAACGCGTATTTATATACTTTTTAAATGACTGTTGAAAATTCAGCGAATTATTCAAGAATTATAGCAAAAGCAAAAAAAACTGATTGAAACAACGGCTTTTGGTGAGGAGAGAGAAATCGCGGGTAAGGGAAGAGATATTCGCGAATAACCTCATTCATGCGTCCCACTTCAGCGTAGCCCCTTACGAGAACAGCCCCCAATGATTTTCATCCCCACTATTGAATTTCAAGATTTCTTTCATACTTTTTTCATTGTTGGTTCTGATTTTGGTGGCTGGTGATTTTAGTTTTAAAGTGTTATTTTGGAAAGGAAGGTAGGTTGGGTGGCCAATGGGGATTCGTTGGAAGGTGGAGCACTGGGAAGGAAGGGGTGAGGGTCCATGAGGTGGTTGGGCTTTGCGGAAGTGGGAAGGGTTGATGACGGTTTGTACCTTGCGGCAGCTGTGTGGTGTGAGACAGTGAGACTGAGGCGGTGGGGGCTGGACTGCTGGTGAAGAATAAGCGGTGGCGTTTTATACAGAAAAAGATTACAAATCCTTTACGAAATTATTTTATTTAGTATTAATCTTAATTTTAGGTGCATTGTACACTAATGTTTATATTTAGTTATCGATTTAATATAATTAATGGATTAATGGGAAGTAAAATGGTTGCATTTAATATCAACTTATCAAATTCAAATTAGTAAGAAATTATGGCTAAATATGTGTGTGAGGCCTGGAGACTATAATTTGAATATCAGTTATATATTGTTATTTGTGTTATTAGTTAATTGAATATTTTGCATTTGAAATGATTTTGATTTTAACTAGGTAATCCATAAAAGTGTTAAAATAAGATTGATATTGGTATTTTTCAAACGTTTATTGACAAGGACCGTATAAACCCGTATATACCGTACCGTATTTTTCTGTATCCAAATTTTAGACCAATTGTTATAAACGTATTTTTTACGTTTAATGTATTATCCATAAAATTTCCGTATCTTTTTTACCGTACCCGTTACTAACTAAGGTCTTATGGCATCATCTGGCACTATTGTGTGAAAGTATCACAAATCTAAAAAAAAAATTGCTATATGAGTGGTTGAATCATCGTTGAGCATTCCAACAAACTATCACCAATGTCTAAATCATTTGTATGATGACTGGCGTTATTCGAAGTGTTTGCCTGAAAATTCGGTCACCTTATGCTTGGAGGTGTACTGGTCACCAAAGGCAAAGCACAGTCTCTCAAAGCTCTTTGATCATTTGCCTCCTTAGCTTGATGTCAATGGTTTGTTGTGTGCTTGTAGATCCTCTTTTGCTTTTCTCGACAGCCGACAATTCTATTCAATCTCTGGGTCGAATGATAATAATTCTACGCTTTTCCAACGTCTCATAGACAACAGAGACTTCTAAAAAATTGGAAAATCAAACTCAAGTAAATTAAAACTTAACAAAAGAGAATTAATTTAGAACAAAAATGCTGAAAACAAATTCAAAAACTCAAAACAAGATAACAGCAGCAAATAAACGTAAACAAAGATTAATTAAATAAAATAAAATTCAAATAATGTAGAGTAGTTTTTTACATTTTTGTTAATCGATCTAATAATCCAGTCATACTATATGATAAAGCTGCCTAACCAAAGCTCTCTTGAATTAAAAATAATTTTTGTTATTTTAATTAATTTGATGCCTTCAAGTATATACGCAGTTTTCTCCATATTTTGGCAAAGGTAACCACTTAGCCAACACAGATTTTTGATGACTCAGATTTCGCATGGAGTCCTCACATGCTATATATATATGCCAATGGTTTAGCGAAATGCTAAATTCCCTTGGTTTCATTATATCTTATATCTTACACTTAAAGTAATACTATTAGTGACCGTTGGATTCTGATAAGATGCAAAGGGTGCTATTATCAAAATCATCTTATCTACACCCCTTAGGTTTGCTAATTTAGCTAAAAACCCTTACAATAAAACATTAAAAATTAACAAAAATACCTCACCCATCCAATAAATGCCGAAACGTGGCCACCACTGTCGGAGGGTAGCCGAAAGTCTCTATAATGGTGCACAATGGTTGGATATGGTCGGTCGTGCACCGATATGACCTTTTCGGGCCAGATCTAGCCACGTTTGGTTTCAACGATGGCTATATCTTGGCCGCCGTTCACGACCCGTTACAGCCAAAGATCTAGCCATTGACTATGGATTGGTCGGAAAATGTCAGATCCACTGTGGATATGGTCGAAAAAAGCTGGATCAGCACATACGGCCAGATCCAACCGGTAGTGCTCCATTACGCTAGATTTTGGCCACCTTCGAACGGTAATGGCTGGAATCTGGCAAATGGGGGTGGGTGAAGGTGGTTTTTATCAATTTTAAACTTTTTTTTGGGGGGGGGTGTGTTAGTTAAATTAACAAAACTATTGGGTTTAAATAGTTAAATAAATTGAATTGGATTTTGAATAGGGAAACAAATATATATTTTGGATAGGATTTCAAAAATTCTACCCAAAATAACAAAAAAAAAAAACATTAATTTCTCCCAATAAGGTGTTATTTGATTCTTGTGTTTAAAAGAATTTTCCTCGTACTGTCACTCTGTTAGAGATTAATAAAGGAAAATTCAAATTGCATATTTGCCTATATCATTTCACTGGAGGGCAGAAGGTAAACCTTCTAACATCATTCAAATTAATTACTATATAACTATTATTTCGAGTTCTGAAAATTTTCACTTATTTTTATTCCTTTAAAGCAAGAAAATTACTGAAAAGTGTACAAGACATAACATTACATATCAATTCAAGAGTCCACGTGAGTCCAGATTTCATTCCTAAACGAATAGAGAGATACGAAAACCAAAAAAAAATAAACACATAAATCACAAGCAGTAAAAAGAAAAAAAAATACGTACGTTTACCTGGTTTACCAATTAACAGGTTGCGTCTAACAAGTCAATATGTTGTATATTGACTCACACTCTCTCATTTACAATAATATAACTAATCCATTGTTTTCGTCATTCATTACAAAAGAAAAGCATGTTTATATACTAGGTTTAAAAGACTAAAATCTAGTATTACAATATTCTTATTCCTAAGTTCAAATCCAATAATGAATTAATAACTTAAAGAAATCATTCAGGGCTTCATGGATTAAGCCTAACTGCCTACAGGTCAAGGGCATTGCCCCCTGCACCTCCGCTCACTCATGGGGAGTGGGAGCCCCACCCATTGATCAGGCAAGGGCCTTGAATGTGTCTACGTGGCCCCTTATGTTGAAGTGGTCGACAATTCCAACAATTCAGAAGAAAGCACCGCACATAGATTAGAGGTTAATTATATTAATTACAGAAACTAATTTACGATGATTAACCTCACTCCTCCTTTGTAATTGTTTATATATTCCCTAATTATGTTGGACTGAGAGAGGGTTTATAATCTATATTATATACTACTGAAATGGAAAAGAAACATAATTAATTAAGAATAGATATATATATTAAGTGTTCGAGTATTAAAGTTAATTAATTTACATACTTTTTAAATTCAAGAAAAAACATATATATATTATATAATATTATATATATATTATATATATATATATATATAATATTGATCTATGAATATTATATAACAAAAATTAAGTAATGCATGATCATTTTAAACCGTATAATATCATTCTTGAGAAGCATGCTCATTGAATAATAAGGCTATGTTTCTAAATTAATTTCAAAAATATTCATATCAATGGCATTTACAACGTGAAACAAAATAGAACAAATCGTAAAAGACCTCAAGTATGATCCCCTGATACTCCCTGGAGTTCATAGACATATAATAATTCAAAAGGCTTCGAAGATCTTTTGTTCTTCAATCCGGTTTGCCAAAATCATCTCAACCATGGAAGCCCTAAAGTCTTCTCTCGGATCATAAGAGGATTTTTCCATGGTACCATGACAATAATTTAGTCCTTCACTATCTCTGTGCTTTCTTCTCTCTTCATGTCTTGCTCTTGCCTTTCTCGAATCATTTGGTCGAGTCTCTCTTGAACCATCGCGTGCGCGAGGCTTGAAACTGACGGGAACTGATCGGAACTTGAGCTCTCGGCTTCCTCCGAGGAAGAAACACTAAGCCTGCAGCTGCAACACAAGGCCTGCATCCTCTCTGTTGAACCTTCTGCTTCTTGTAATATTCTCTGGAGGGTTTCATTTCTCAGGCATGAACTGGAGCTTTGAAGGAGAATTTGTGGCAAAATAATCAAGGTATGTAAAACTGGCAAGTGGGTCAGTAAACATGATTATGTCTCGAGTTTAAAAGAACAAGTACACACTTTAAGAGAGGTAAGGTTGGAGGATGAAGAATGGAACCCAATTGGGGAAATTTGTGTTGTTAATTGAGCTATAGTTATTATGATGTGAAGTTAAAGAGCTTTAACAATTAATTCCCTTTATAGGGTCGTTAGGTGGCATTCATTCAAAGGTGGTAATAGGAAAGTAAACATGGAGCCCATGAAGCTTTTAATTAAAATTCAAGACTAAGGAGTGACAAAATTAGAAATTTGGTTGGCTTCACATGATGCCTTGTGGGGGGTACAGTTCTATTCTACTTGCTTCAGTTGAGTAGTTGATGCTAAAGTAAAACATTTAACAGAAGGGAAAATTATTTCAAAATGTTGCCATTTTTAAACCAGTCAACGAGGACACCTTTAGCACTACTTAGGAAAAATGTGTTTTTCTGATCAGCTTCTGTCGATGTTCAGGCGGCGAAATAAAAAACTTCTTCCGTTGTAATGCAACATGGGAATATTAATAATAAAGATAGATCGACAAACCCTTTTCACTAATTCTTACAAAACGTGAAATGTAGCTTGCATTTGATCAAACGGAACCCATTATCAGATAGGCGATATCCGTTATGAACAACCAATTGTAACTAATATTGTGGAGAGAAGTTAGTAAGAAGAATTTGTGATTAGATGAAAACTAGCTAACGTTTCTCCGCTTTCTTGTATACTAAACGCAGAAAAATGTAACACATGATATAAGCTGCATAATTTCTACTAATTGTAATGCAAGTTATTATATGAACTGGGTTATCCTCTATCTATAGAAGGAAGAATCTGTCTGATTTAAGGTGAAAACTGAGCTAGCATTTCTTCTCTTCTAGTGCTTGATCACTAATCATCAATTGTTGTCAGAGGCATTCTGCCTATTCAGAAACCATTCTTCCCCACATTCTTTGCTATTTAATAGTATATTGACAAACTTGCCTATGAGGAGGCAATTGATGAAGATGAAACAAGACATTAATCACAATTAGCAGTGATCTCTATATTGTACTGCTTAAAGACCACGCATGTACTAAATGAAAATGTATAATGATGATCCTTGTAGCAGAAAGTTTCAAAAGAACTGCGTGTGATGAGGTAAAGCTAATAAACACTTCAAGTAAAATTTAGACAAGGTCCAATATATAAATACATAATAATTAATACGGTAAGTTTTATGCAAAGCATATGTTTTATGTATAGTTTCAGATGATTAGATGCACTGAATGGAGTAAAATTCTAATTTCTCTTCATGATTTGGAGCTAAATGCAAGCACTTGTGGCATCCAATTATGGAGAAAATCCAAAAGAAGTTTACATAGCTGGATAGAGTCTCTTTTATGCAAACCTCCATGTATTTTGAGAACACAGTCAGTTAACAAGAAAAAGAAAATATTCAGATTACAAAACGGTAGGTCCAAACCTACAAATATAACTTCTAACACGCTCTACAACTATGCTCAAATGCAACTTCTAAAACGCTTGGCGAGCACGGTCAGAGTCCAAACCATACAAATACACACTTGTTACTCTAAATGAAGAGACACTTCTTCCACTTTGAAATGTAATGCCTTAATAAATTTAGGTGATAGATTTAAGAATGATTTGCTGTTAAACAAGCTGGGTAGAACCCAGGAGCATTTCAAACACAAATTCTAACACGTTCGGCGAGTACGGTCAAGGTCCAAACCTACAAATATAACTTCTAACACGCTCTACAACTATGCTCCAAATGCAACTTCTACAACGCTTGGCGAGCACGGTCAAAGTCCAAACCCACTACAAACAACTTCTAATATGCTTGGAAACCGTGCTTCAAATACAACTTCTAACCGCTTGCATTGCTCAGTCAACGTCCAAACCCATTACAAATACAACTTCTAATATGCTCGGCAACAGTGCTCCAAACCTACTATCGAAGATCTACAAATACAACTTCTAACATACTCGAAGCATGATCAAGGTCCAAACCTACTATTAATATTAAACGGGCTTGAATAGAACTTACCTCAAAAAGTGAGTTCAAAGAGAAGAAAATCAAATTATATATACACCATAATAACCTACGAAATTAGCAATATAAGACAAATATAACTTTTAACATTTGCACACAGTTGTGCCTTTTGAGAAGCATTTTGTAGAAGCGTAGATACATGACGCAACTTTTTTCAAGCCATGGCTAATACAATTAGTCAGCCCTTGGTTGGCGAGAATATATGAAGAAGAATGCTGAGAATGGACAAAGATTAATGGGCCCATAGTAGTAGCCAGCTGAAGTAGATTTCACAATTTGAGCCCAGAGATTGCATAAAAATTGGCCCGTTCACGAGGAAATCCAATAAAATGATCAAATTTCTAGCCTGTTGCTGCTCCTGCTATTCTTTACATGTGTACTTAAAATAAACAAAAGGTATCATAATATAGATAAAGTTGTTCTAATTTATCTGATCAGTAACGAAAAAATCTACCTTACCTAACTCCAAAGTCCAATGCAAGTGAAGACGAAGAGAATAAAACTGGGAATATTCTGTGGCGTTTAACGTTACGCGCGCCCAACAATAGCCAGAGGAAGTTAGGTAAGGACAAATGCATGATCCGGTGCCGGCAAGTCCATCTTCACCAATCCAACTCACCCAATCATCACCTAAGTATCACATCCGATTTTCTAATACTAACTTCGCAGATCAAATACTGACAATAACGTGTACTTATTTTTTCCGGTTAACTTTCCTACTTCCCCCTGAAGTTTGTTCTAATTATAAAAATATCCATTATAATTTGCTTACTAATGGTGGACCTTTAAGATTTTGCTTGATTATCTGACATGTCTTCTCTAAATTATTACTCATAAGAGGTCACCGTCAAAGTAGGAGTGCATAAGATTGGGTCTGTATTTTTTTTTTGTTTTTTGGTAACCGAGGTGTCCGATCAGTTTACGCATATCTCAACTAACCCCCAAAGTTCATTGAACTAAGTGATCTTAAAGTTTGAACCCAAGAACTTAATAAACGAAACAAATCTTTTTTATCGCTAAGTCAACCGCTTGGTGTTTATATGGTCTAAGTTTCAAGGTTTGGTTATATTTATACATCCCTAACGATAAGAGAGGTCATGAATAATTCCTAAAAATAGGGGGTCTTGTGACATTACACAAAGTAAAGAGAGGTGAAAAATTAACCCTGTTTTGCCATTAATTTTAAAATCCCAATCCTACCCTCAAATCCAACGGGCAACTACCTTTCAAGGGCGGAGAGTCCAAGACTCCAAAGCAACGAAACACTGAGAAGACGTTCTTGCCCTTTTCAACCTTATATTTAAACTGCAATTTAAGAGAGAGCTGATGCGTTCACACTCACAGTAATACTCATACCTACACTGAAGAGCCCGCACAGAGTTAGTTGTATCCGAAAACAATAATGTCTCCTTCCTTGGTTTCTAACGGCGATTTCACTCCCGTCAAGTCCGGTCTNATCGAATTGTTGGTACCAAACTGTTATGAAAAGTTTGCACCACAAGCCCAGGAGTAGGCCATGATGAGGACACTTTCGTAATAAATCCTTGTACCTCTCCCAAGCTCCGTACAATGATTCTAGCTCCATTTGAATAAAAGTTGTGATGTCATTTTGCATCTTCGTTGTTTTTGCTAAAGGAAAGAACTTGGCCAAAGAAATTTTGGGCTAGATTCTCCCATGTGTTGATTGACCCTACTGCAAGCGAATTCAACCACCCTTTTGCCTTATCCCTTAACGAGAATGGAACAATTGCAGTCTTATACACGTATAAAACGCGTATTTATATACTTTTTAAATGACTGTTGAATTATTCGCGAATTATTCACGAATTATAGCAAAAGCAAAAAAAACTGATTGAAACAACGTCATTTTGGTGAGGGAAGAAGAAATCGGCGGGTAAGGGAAGAGATTATTCGCGAATTAACCCTCATCTCATGCGTCCCCACTTCCAGCGTAGCCCCTTACCGAGAACAGCCCCCAATGATTTTCATCCCCACTATTGAATTTCAAGATTTCTTTCATACTTTTTTTCATTTGTTGATTCTGATTTCGGTGTCTGGTGATTTTAGTTTAAAGTGTTATTTTGGAAAGGAAGGTAGGCTGGGTGGCCACTGGGGATTCGTTGGAAGGTGGAGGCACTGGGAAGGAAGGGGTGAGGGTCCATGAGGTGGTTGGGCTTTGCGGAAGTGGGAAGGGTTGATGACGGTTTGCTACCTTGCGGCAGCTGTGTGGTGTGAGACAGTGAGACTGAGTCGGTGGGTGCTGGACTGCTGGTGAAGAATAAGCGGTGGCGTTTTATACAGAAAAAGATTAACAAATCCTTTTACGAAATTATTTTATTTATTGATTAATCTTATATTTTAGGTTGCATTGTAACACTAATCTTTTATATTTTAGTTTTCGATTTAATATAATTTAATGGATTAATGGGAAGTTAAAATTTGTTGCATTTAATATCAAACTTATCAAATTTCAAATTAGTAAAGAATCATAGCTAAATATTGTGTTTGAGTCTGGAGACTATAATTTGAATATCAGTTATATATTGTATATTTGTGTTATTGGTTAATTGAATACTTTGCATTTGAAATGCTATATTGATTTTAACTAGGTAATCCATAAAAGTGTTAAAACTAAGATTGATATTGCCATATTTTTCAAAACGTATTATTGACAATGGACCGTATTAAACCCGTATATACATGTACCGTATTTTTTCCGTATCCGAATTTTATGACCGAATTTTTATAAACGTATTTTTTATCGTTTAATGTATTATACCCATAAAATTTCCGTATCTTTTTTTTACCGTACCCGTATTACTAACTAAGGTCTTATGGCATCATCTGGCACTCTATTGTGCTTGAAAGTATCACAAATCTCAAAAAAAAAAATTGCTATATGAGTGTTTGAATCATCGTTGAGCATTCCAACAAACTATCACCAATGTCTAAATCATTTGTATGATGACTGGCGTTATTTCGAAGTTGTTTGCCTGAAAATTCGGTCACCTTATGCTTGGAGTTGTACTGGTCACCAAAGGCAAAGCACAGTCTCTCAAAGCTCTTTGATCATTTGCCTCCTTAGCTTGATTGTCAATGGTTTGTTGTGTGCTTGTAGATCCCTCTTTTGCTTTTCTCGACAGCCGACAATTCTATTCAATCTCTGGGTCGAATGATAATAATTCTACGCTTTTCCAACGTCTCATAGACAACAGAGACTTCTAAAAAATTGGAAAACTCAAACTCAAGTAAATTAAAACTTAACAAAAAGAGAATTAATTTAGAACAAAAATGCTGAAAATACAAATTCAAAAACTCAAAACAAGAATAACAGCAGCAAATAAACGTAAACAAAGATTAATTAAATAAAAATAAAATTCAAATTAATGTAGAGTAGTTTTTTTACATTTTTGTTATTCTGAATCTAATAATCCAGTCATACTATATGATAAAGCTGCCTAACTCAAAGCTCTCTTGAATTAAAATAATTTTTGTTATTTTTAATTAATTTTGATGCCTTCAAGTATATACGCAAGTTTTCTCCATATTTTTGGCAAAGGTAACCACTTAGCCAACACAGATTTTTGATGACTCAGATTTCGCATGGAGTCCCCACAGCGTATATAATACTATGCCAATGGTTTAGCGAAATGCTAAATTCCCCTTGGTTTCATTATTCTATATTCTTACACTTAAAGTAATCTATTAGTGACCGTTGGATTCTGATACAGATGCAAAGGGTGCTATTATCAAACTATCATCTTATCTACACCCTTAGGTTTGCTAATTTAGCTAAACACCCTTACAATAAAACATTAAAAATTAACAAAAATACCTCCACCCATCCAATAAATGCCGAAAGCTGGCCACCACTGTCGGAGGTAGCCGAAAGTCTCTATATGGTGCACTTGGTTGTATGGTCGGTCGTGCACCGATATGACCTTTTCGGGCCAGATCTAGCCACGTTTGTTTCAACGATGGCTAATCTTGGCCGCCGTTCACGACCAGTTACAGCCAAAGATCTAGCCATTTGACTATGGATCTGGTCGGAAAATGTCAGATCCACTGTGGATATGGTCGAAAAAGCTGGATCAGCACCCTATCGGCCAGATCCAACCGGTAGTGCTCCATTACGCTAGATTTTGGCCACCTTCGACGGTAATGGCTGGAATCTGGCAAATGTGGGGTGGGTGAAGGTGTTTTTATCAATTTTTAAACTTTTTTTGGGGGGGGGTGTTTAGTTAATTAACAAACCTATTGGGTTTAAATAGTTAAATAATTAGAATTGGATTTTTAGAATAGGGAAACAAATATATTTTTGGATAGATTTCAAAAATTCTACCCAAATAACACAAAAAAAAACATTAATTCTCCCCATAAGGGTTTTTTGATTCTTGTGTTAAAAGAATTTTCCTCGTACTGTCACTCTGTTAGAGATTAATAAAAGGAAAATTCAATATTGCATATTTGCCTATAATCATTTCACTGGAGGCCAGAAGGTAAACCTTCTAACATCTTCAAATTAATTTACTATATAACTATTAATTTCGAGTTCTGAATTTTCACTTTATTTTTATTCCTTTAAAGCAAGAAACTATACTGAAAAGTGTACAAGGCATAACATTACATTATCAATTCAAGAGTCCACGTGAGTCCAGATTTCATCCCTAAACAATAGAGTACGAAAACCAAAATAATAATAAACACTAAATCACAAGCAGTAAAAAGAAAAAAAATACGTACGATTTCCCTGGTTCATCCAATTACAGGTTGCGTCTAACTAAGTCAATAATGTTGTAATATGACTCACCTCTCTCATTTACAATTAATATAACTAATCATATTGTTTATCGTCATTCATTACAAAAGAAAAGCATGTTTATATACTAGGTTTAAAGACTAAATTCTAGTATTACAATTATTCTTATTCCTAAGTTCAAATCCATAATGAATTAATAACTTAAAGAAATCATTCAGCGGTCTTCATGGATTAAGCCTAAACTGCCTACGTCAAGGGCATTGCCCCGCACCTCCGCTCACTCATTGGGAGTGGAGCCCCACCCATTGATCAGGCAAGGGACCCTTGAATGTGTCTACGTGGCCCCTTATTGTTGAAGTGTCGACATCCAACAATCTCAGAAGAAAGCACGCACATAGATTAGAGGTTAATTATATTAATTACAGAAACTAATTTACGATGATTAACCTCACTCCTCCTTTGTAATTGTTTAATCTATATTCCTCTAATTTATGCTTGTGACTGAGAGAGTGTTTTAACTACTATTATTAACTACTGAAATGGATAAAGAAAACATAATTATTAAGAATATATTATATATAATTGTTTCGAGTATTAAAAGTTAATTAATTTAACATACTTTTTAAATCAAGAAAAAAAAACATATATATATATATATATATATATATAATATATATATATATTATATATATTTGATCTATGAATATTATATAACAAAAAATTAAGTAATGCATGTTTTAAACCGTTTATCATTCTTGAGAAGCATGCTCATTGAATATAAGGCTATAGTTTCTAAATTATTCAAAATATTCATATCAATGGCATTTACAACGTGAAACAACTAAAACAAACTTCGTAAAAGACCTCAAGTTGATCCCTGATACTCCCTGGAGTTCATAGACATTAATAATTCAAAGGCTCGAAGATCTTTTGTTTCTTCAATCCGGTTTGCCAAAATCATCTCAACCATGGAAGCCCTAAAGTCTTCTCTCGGTCATAAGAGGATTTCCATGGCTACCATGACAATAAATTTAGTCCTTCACTTCTCTGTGCTTTCTTCTCTCTTCATGTCTTGCTCTTGCCTTTCTCGAATCATTTGGTCGAGTCCTCTCTGAACCACGCGTCGCGACTTGAAACTGACGGGAACTGATCGGAACTTGAGCTCTCGGCTTCCTCCGAGGAAGAAACACAAGCCTGCAGCTGCAACACAAGGCCTTGCATCCTCTCTGTTGAACCTTCTGCTTCTTGTAATATTCTCTGGAGTTTTCATTTCTCAGGCATAACCTGGAGCTTTGAAGGAGAATTGTGTCAAATAATCAGGTATGTAAAACTGGCAAGTGGGTCAGTAAAACATGATTATGTCTCGAGTTTAAAAGAACAAGTACACACCTTTAAGAGCTAGGTAAGGTTGGATAGAAGGGAACCCATTGGGGAACTTTGTTTTGTTAATTGAGCTATAGTTATTATGATGTGAAGTTAAAGAGCTTTAACAATTAATTCCCTTTATAGGGTCGTTAGGTGGCATTCATTTCAAAGAGTGGTTAATATGGAGTACAATGGAGCCCATGAAGCCTTTTAATTAAATCAAGATAAGGAGTGACAAAATTAAAATTTGGTTGGCTTCACATGCTGCCTTGTGGGGGATACAGTTCTATTCTACTTGCTTCAGTTGAAGTAGTTGATGCTAAAGTAACTCATTTAACAGAAGAAAATTATTTCAAAATGTTGCATTTTTTAAACCAGTCAACGAGGACACCCTTTAGCACTACTTAGGAAAAATGTGTTTTTCTGATCAGCTTTCGTCGATGTTCAGGCTCGAATAAACCTTCTTCCGTTGTAATGCAACAGGGGAATATAATAATAAGATAGATCGACAAACCCTTTTCACTAACTTCTCTCACAAGGAAATGTTAGCTTGCTTTGATCAAACGAACCCATTATCAGATAGGCGATATCCGTTATGACAACCAATTGTAACTATTGGTGAGAAAAGTTAGTAAAGAATTGTGATAGTGAAACTAAGCTAACGTTTCTTTCTCGCTTTCTTGTATACTTAAACGCAGAAAAATGTAACACATGATATAAGCTGCATAATTTCTACTAATTGATAATGCAAGTTATTATAAACTGGGTTATCCTCTATCTATAGAAAGAAATCTGTCTGATATTACAGGTGAAAACTGAGCTAGCATTTCTTCCCTTTCTAGTGCTTGATCACTATCATCAATTGTTGTCAGAGGCTTCTGCCTATTCAGAACCATTCTTCCCCATCATTCTTTGCTATTTAATTAGTATATATGACAAACTTGCCTATGAGGAGGCAATTGATGAAGATGAAACAAGACATTAATCACAATTAGCAGTGATCTCTAGATCTTGTACTGCTTAAAGACCACGCATGTACTAAAATGAAAAGTATAATGATGATCCTTGTACAGAAAGTTTCAAAAGAACTGCTGTGATGAGGTAAGCTAATAACACATTCAAGTAAAATTTAGACAAGGTCCAATATATAATAACATAATATTAATACGGTAAGTTTTATGACAATGCATTGTTTTATGTATGTTTCAGATGATTAGATGCACTGATGGAGTAAATTCTAATTTCTCTTCATTGATTTGGAGCTAAATGCAAGCACTTGTGGCATCCATTATGGAGAAATCCAAAAGAAGATTTACATAGCTGGAAGAGTCTTTTTATGCATACCTCCATGTATTTTGAGAACACAACAGTTAAGAAAAGAAAATATTCATACAAACGTAGGTCCAAACTACACAAATATACTTCTAACACGCTCTACAACTATGCTCCAAATGCAACTTCTAAAACGCTTGGCGAGCACGGTAAAGTCCAACCCACAAATACAACTTGTTACTCAAATGAAGAGACTCTATCTTCCACTTTGATTAATGCCTTAATAAATTTAGTGTGAGATTTAAGAATGATTTGCTGTTAAACAAGCTTGGGTAGAACCCAGGAGCATTTCACAAACACAAATTCTAACACGTTCGGCGAGTACGGTCAAGGTCCAAACCTACAATATACTCTAACACGCTCTACACTATGCTCAATGCATTCTAACACGCTTGGCGAGCACGGTCAAGTCCAAACCCACTACAAATACAACTTCTAATATGCTTGGAAACCGTGCTTCAATACACTCTAACACGCTTGGCATTGCTCAGTCAACGTCCAAACCCATTACAATACAACTTCAACTTCAAACTCGGCAACGTGCTCCAACCACTATCGAAGATCTACAAATACAACTTCTAACATACTCGAGAGCACGATCAAGGTCCAAACCTACTATTAATTAAACCTTGAATAAACTTACCTCAAAAAGTGAGTTCAAAGAAGAAGAAACATTATATGATACACCATATACCTACGAAATTAGCATATAAGACAAATATAACTTTTAACATTTGCACACAGTTGTCCTTTGAAGAAGCATTTTGTAGACGTAGTAAATGACGCAACTTTTTTCAAGCCATGGCTAATACAATTAGTCCGCCTTGTTGGCGAGAATATTGAAAAGAAGATGCTGAATGGACAAAGATTAATGGGCCCATAGTAGTAGCCAGCTGAAGTAGATTTCACAATTTGAGCCCAGAGATGCATAAAAATTGGCCCGTTCACTAGAAATCCAATAAAATGATCAAATTTCTAGCCTGTTGCTGCTTCTGCTATTCTTTACATGTGTACTTAAATAACAAAAGGTTCATAATAAGATAAAGTTGTTCTAATTTATCTGATCTAACGAAAAATCTACCTTACCTAACTCCAAAGTCCAATGCAAGTGAAGACGAAGAAATAAAACTGGAATATTCTGTGGTTTAACGTTACGCGCGCCCAACAATAACCAGAGAAGTTAGTAAGGACAAATGCATGATCCGTGTCGGCAAGTCCATCTTCACCATCCAACTCACCCAATCATCACCTAATACACATCCGATTTTCTAATATAATTCAGATCAAATAACAATAACGTGTACTTATTTTTGCCGTTAATTTCCACTTCCCCCTGGTTTGTTCTAATTAAAATATCCATTATAATTGCTTACTAATGGTGGACCTTTAAGATTTTGCTTGATTATTGACATGTCTCTCTAAATTATTACTCATAAGAGGTCACCGTCAAAGTAGGAGTGCATAAGATTGTGTCTTATTTTTTTTGTTTTTTGGTAACCGAGGTCCGATCAGTTTACACATATCTCAACTACCCCCAAAGTTCATTGAACTAAGTGTCTTAAAGTTTGAACCCAGAACTTAATAAACGAAACAAATCTTTTTAATCGCTAAGTCAACCCTTGGTTTTTTATATGGTCTAAGTTTCAGGTTTGGTTATATTTATACATCCCTAACATAAGAGGTCATGAATAATTCCTAAAAATAGGGGTCTTGTACATTACACAAAGTAAAGAGAGTGAACAAATTAACCTGTTTTGCCATTAATTTTAAAATCCCAATCCTACCCTCAATCCAACGGCATACCTTTCAAGGGCGGAGATCCAAGACTCCAAAGCAACGAAACACTGAGAAGACGTTCTTGCCCTTTTCAACCTTATATTTAAACTGCAATTTAAGAGAGAGCTGATGCGTTCCACCTCACAGTATACTCATACCTACACTGAAGCCCCGCACAGAGTTGTTGTATCCGAAAACAATAATGTCTCCTTCCTTGGTTTCTAACGGCGATTTCACTCCCGTCAAGTCCGTCTGGTGAACGGCCGCGTGGCTTCATTCTACAGTGAAGTTCAAACGACCGTATCGACCACGCGCTTCCTCCCTTCCGTTCTCCGTAATCCTTTCAAAATCGTCGACGGTCCCGCCAGCTCGGCCGCCGGCAATCCAGTCATTCCTCTGTTCAAATTTCATCGTTAACCCTGAAAAACATGTTTGTTAATGTTTATCGATGTTTTTAATTTCACAGATGAGATTAAGAAGTTGTTTCGAGTCTGTTTGGCAAACCGTCGGCAAAGCTGGTGCCAAACGACGTCAATACGCTGCCGGCGGATCAGAAGTTGAAAATCGGTGTCGTTTTGTCTGGAGGCCAGGCGCCGGGTGGACACAATGTGATCTCAGAATTTTTGGTGAGGATCTAAACGAAGCTGTAGTTTTGAAACGTGATTTGCAGTTTGAAAACGTGATTTTTGTGTTTCGTTGGTAGATTACTTGCGGATCGCGTGAAAGGTAGTGTTGTGTATGGATTTAGGGGAGGTCCAGCAGGGATCATGAAGGGCAAATACATTGAATTGACTCCCGAATACATTTATCCGTACAGAACCAGGTACGATTGTTTGTTTTGAGTGTGATTCATAGTTTTCAAATTGTTCGAACTTCTTCTAGAGGAATTATAATGCATGTTAGATTAATTATATTGGCAAAATTGAATTAGTAGTTAACAGGATTGATCCAATAGTGTTAATTGTATCACATTTGTGCAATTATTATTTATTGTGTATTGATGTTGAATAAACAGTTTATATTTTCAGTATTTGCTTTGAATAAATTATTAAGTTCAAATAGTTTTGTATAAAATAAGATATAGAAAAGCAGAAATGGTGGTTTATTGAAATTAATAATTGTGGAATTTTAAGCATGTGTTCATTAGTTTTGGGCTAGTAAGTAAATGCTCACTTGCATTTTAAGGTTACATGTTGGTATCTCATCA
Source organism: Pistacia vera (assembly GCF_008641045.1). Taxonomy (NCBI): domain Eukaryota; kingdom Viridiplantae; phylum Streptophyta; class Magnoliopsida; order Sapindales; family Anacardiaceae; genus Pistacia; species Pistacia vera. The sequence continues at coordinate 369,823 of NW_022195314.1, read as the reverse complement.
TTGTTTGTAATATTCTTTTGCAGGGTGGTTTTGATATGATTGCAGTGGGAGAGACAAGATTGAACTCCAGAGCAGGTGAGACTGTTAGCTTGATGATTGAATGATTATGGACTTTGTTTTGAGTGTTTTTTGTAAAGTGTGGGGAGTATAATGGGCTTTATTTTCAGTTTAACAAGCTGAAGAAACAGCTAGAACTGGATTTGGATGGCCTTTGGTTATGGGTGGTATGACTCAACACACAAATGCTTGCCTCCTTGCTGAAAACTTCAGGTGTGCTATATTGTTTTCAAACAGTTTACATGTTTAGATGAAATGTATTTGATATATATATATATATATATATATATATATATTATATTATGTGCTGCTAGCAATAATATTTATGATGTACATTAAATTTTTTATTTTGGGAGTCATTGATATAATGATGGAAAGGAGTTACTTTTTGCTGTAGCTGTATCATTGGATACTTCCATATATTTGCATTAATGTTATATGTTGTATCAGGGTTAAAAATCTGAAAACTCGGGTGATTGGCTGCCCAAAACCATTGATGGTGACTTGAAATCCAAAGAGGTTCCCACATTTTGGATTTGATACAGCATGCAGGGTGAGTATAGCTGTCATCCAGATTTTGCATTTAAACTTACATCGTTGATTTTCAACCTTTGAGGTATCATGTTACAAATCTTCATGATGATTAATGTCCTTTTTTTCTCTTGACATGCTTTTGCCTAAATATGATCAATCTGTCGAAGCAGAAGTTTATGAGGCTTATTAATTTTGTTGATAAAGCTAAAAGCTATTCTCATCGCTATTACTACGGAACTCTATCCTTCTTTTCATGTTTCTATGCTTTTCTAAATCATACAACTGTATCATGGTATGAAGTTGCTATCATGCATTCTTTTATGTTTGCTGTTCAAATAAGGCACGGGATCGCAGTGAACATGGCAAACTTCTTTTGGTTGGTGTTGGAGATGATTGCAATTATATCTCATTTTAGTGTTAAGTTGTCGGAATAACACAGTTTCAAACAACTGTAACATGTTTCTTGTATATCAGATATATGCTGAAATGATTGGAAATGTGATGATAGATGCACGGTCAACTGGAAAATATTATCATTGTAAGCATTTTGACTTGATTCTGATATTATTATACTTGTTTTGAGTATAAGATTGATCATTCTCCCCAGTTTGATTTTTTGAGAAAAGTATGAGATATTTAACATGTCTCTGCAGTTGTGGCTTATGGGACGTGCTGCTTCCCATATTACTCTTGAGTGTGCATTGCAAACTCACCCGAACATCACCATTATTGGAGAGAGGTAATCTCATTATGTTAGCTCACTTTCAAATGACTTGCTTGGTTAAGATCTCAGGTTCTAATAAACTGTTGCTGGTCTAGCATTAGACATTTTTGTATCTTATGACAATTAGTGGAATTATGTATCTTTGGCACACATGATAAGTTCTAGTGACTTTACTCCCTTATCCCAAGTCACTGAGAAATCGAGTGTAAAAGGCTTGTTTTTGCTCTGCTGCACGTTTGACCAAAGAATGCATACACATGGGTATCACTTTCCTGGATATTCCAATATGTTTTCTACTTGAAATGGTATAACGGGTCAAATATTATAAGAAGATAATCTTGTATATCAGCCCACATTGCTAAATGAGTTAGCAAATACGAGAAAGATCTATGGTTTGTTATTCCTACTATTTTTGTTTCTTTGCTGGACCTATGTTACGTGTGGGAACTAGCTAACAACTCCTTGGGACGGAGTATATTGCTTTCTCTGGCTGCCGTTTTCGGGTTCGGAAATAGAAACAATGTGTCAAAGCAAAACAGGGACGGCCAGGGGAAAATCATGGGAGAAACAGGCAGGAATGAGAATCGAGGAGAGAAAAGCAGGGGAGAGAGACACGAATGGGTCAAAAAAAAAAAAGACAAAGGAACTGAAGCATGAAAGGATGAAAAGGAAGGATGAGAAAAAAGAGGAAAAGAGAGAATGAAAGAGAAGAGAAAAGGAGGGTGAAAAGGGAAAAAGAGACAAGCAAAAGCCAAGACAGGTAAAGATAAAACCAAGAAGGGAAGAGAAAAAAAGGAGGTAAAAGGGAGGGAGGAGAAAAAGGGAAAACCAATGCAGAGAACCAGGGACAGACACGGTCGGTGAGGAGATGCGAACGAGAAGCGTGGAGGCAAGCGTAAAGGAAAAACGTAGGAGGCAAGTAACTGGACCATGGTAAGTGCGGAGGGGCAAGGGAGCGGCACCAGAGGAACAAGAAACTTGTACGGATCCCAGGAAACTTCTGGAAGCGGAGAAGGAAGGGGGGCCCAACGTTTGATGCTTCCACTGTAGCATGGGTTATGGGTGCGGAGCTCTCCTTCATAGGGAAAAACTGGCTGATACATCAGTTAGTACTTTAACCTCCTCTGCTTTAATCTACTGGGTACTGACGAAAACTTAGTTAACTGTTGTTTGTAATCTGGCTATACCAGGTTGAAAATTGAGTGCTCCAGTTGATCAAGGACGGTAGGGGGCACCTCTGACCGCATTAATGGATGTGAGAGAGGACATGGTATGTGAAACTTTCCCTTCACCACCTCATTGTCACCTTATCGTCAAGAAGCTATACTGTAAAGAATTCGCTGTACCTATAATCTCTCTGGAAATTTATACTTCTTACTGTAATGGTATTGTACTGCACTGTTCGGCATCAAAACTTTTTCTTGAAATAAAATGTTTCGGAGAGATAATAGGGTGTTTCTGTTTTTGCAGGTAGTTCAAGCCTGTGATCAAGAAGGCCATGGTGGAACTTGATGGTAAGAATAATTAATGCGCACTTTATCTTTTTTAGCGCATGAGCCTAAATTATTCTGCACCGCTGCATGAACTACTTCATCTCGAACAGCTAAAGTGACAGTTTATTCCTGAATGTTTTCAGGTGCTCCATTTAAGAAATTTGCATCCTTGCGAGGAATGGGCCCTCAAAAATCGATACATTAGTCCTGGTTTGTCCTGACTTTAATATTCTTTTCAATCATTTTACCTCAGTTTATGGCTTTGTTGGCCAGTCAGAATCTGGACCTGCAGAATTAATTATACGACTCTCTTTTAGCCATCATTCATACGAAACCTAACGCGTTCATATGATTCTTTTTCCAGGTCCTATTCAATTGTGTCGGTCCAACATCCACCGCTGTTAATCACACACTACTCTTGGAGCTTGGTGCCCAAGTTTAGCGTGCTATCAAATTCATCCTCAAGACGGAAGTTCATGTCTAAAGAAACCATAACGAATTCTTGTGTTCTTGATCTCTGAGTTATTTTTGTTTACTCGTTCTATGTAAGAATTTTTTCTTTACATTTTTGGGGCTTTTAGAAGAATGATGTTTGGATAGTTAAGCATCGAGTGGTGAAACTTAAAATTTATGCATATCTGGATTTCAGTTTTTCACCTTGCATTGCTACAATCTTTGCTATATCGTTGTTGCCATGAACCCCAGAAGCCCATCATCCCGTGGGTAATGAGCTGGTCCGGGCTCCTTCTTAATAGCTGGCCTACACAAATTTTTTCAAAGCCCGTTAAAATTTGAGTTAATTACAAGATAAGACTGAGAGTTAGTCAAGATTCACCGCCGCAAGATATAGTATTGTTGGGGCGGCGGCATGACGTGTGACACGCTAATGGCTTAAGGTGTAACCTGCATTCAAGGCTAAGGCGTACCTGCATTCAAAGACTGATGGTTTACGGGACTCTACAATTCACAGCCAGCATTGTATTTCATTACTTCTCTTCATGGATGCGAGAGCCGAAATATCACTTGTTGAGAATCGTTATAGATAATGAAGAAGACCATGCATCCTACATGCACATCGTGTCCGAGGAGACAGGAGTGTTCTGTTTTTAAGATTTCCTTGGTACAATTCGTGCTAGGGTTCATTATGCACAGGAGGGACATTGTTTTAAACCCGAACCGAGGGCAAACCGTTTTTGTTGTTCGGTCACGGTTCAATCGTCCAACCGGTTGACCGGTCATGGACCGTGACGTCAGCAATATTTTTTTTAAAAAATTATTATTAACCCCTTAAATCTTAAATATTAAAAATTCCCCTAAAAATTCAAATTGATCCCTAAATTTTTATTTATTCCAAAAATGCCCCAATAAAATTACAATTAATCCCTAAACTTTTTATATATCTTCAAAATACCCCTATAAAAACAATACCCTCATAATTTTAAATATTTCAAAAACCCCCTGAGACCTAAACCAGACCGAGAAGCTACCGTTCCCGGTCCACCGGTCCGGTCCGGTTTTTAAACAGAGAGGAGGGTTTAGCTCTGTGGTTTTTTCTCAAGGTTTTGGATTTGAGTCTCCTCATGCATATCAAGTTTCAATCTCAGTATTGCAAAGCGAGGTTAGGAAATTAAAGGAAGAAAAAACAAAGAGAAAATAAAAAAGGTTTTATCTTCTTGGTCTCCCCAAGCTATGCATTAAGAGACATCAAATTTGCTCTTGTTCATACTTTATGTACATGCCGATGGCATTTCACATCCAAACAAGGGAAACAAACATTCATTTATCTCTTAAAATAAGATTTTAAGTTGAGAAAGGGAGACGAGATCATGACTTGTATCAAATGAATAACCACATAAACGAAGATGTACTACCCTTTACGGGAATTTGATATTTTTGCTTCAATTGGGTTTGCTCTTTACAATTGACAAGTTTTGAACAACCCAAATGATATTTTCAAATCTCTCTAACTCCTAAGATTTATTACGTGGTCATGACAGTAGAATGTTATGTTAATCATTTACAAAATTCGTCAGGTGTACGTAATTGGTTTAAATTATAAATATATTCTTTCTAGGGATTTGATATTTTCGCTTAAATTGAGTTTGTTATTTAACCAATTGACAGGTTTTGTAGCATAGATATGTTTTAATCTCTAGCTGGCAATAATAACAAAGCTTGCTTCCACTAGAAATAATTAATTAAAGTCATTGAAGTCTAGTTTCTTCACTTCCTTTTCGAGAACATGGACGCTGTGCTTCTGTCCACTGCCCACATAATTTCAATTTGGATACAACCAAAAGCAATATCACTTGCCCTGTCTCACTTTTTCTCCAACATTTCTTTATCCTTAAAGTTCCTATTGCTGCTTAACCATACTTCAAATTATAATACACATAAACTAAACAAAGAGGTATGATTAACAATAAATAAATACTAAATGTTAAATTCCCATTTGAGGTTCTCGATTTGTTATCTATTCGTGTGTAGCCCAGATGGTTAAGACGAATTAGAGATAGTATGAATAAACGTACGACCTTAACTTAATTACCCATCTGAGAATCTGCATTTAAGTGAGGGACTGTGATAGTGGTTTGTTGCGCTAATCTCCCTCATGTTAATTGAGATGTACGTAAGCTAGTCGGACACCTTGAAAAAAGAGTTTCGATTTATATTCAATTTCGAAATGGAGATATCATTCATATTAGGAGATGGGGATCCCTTCCCAATTGCCATATCTTTACATTAATTTAATTTAAATTTAAACTCTTGGAAGCCCACAACAAGATCCGAGTTTGAGTTTCAATAAAATTGGAACCTTTTAATGTTGAATCTTACAATCTTTTAGAAACTCGATAAATCCAACAACACCCATTTTCAAGATCTTGGTTACTAGTAAGCAAACACAACTAGTTTTGTGGTTTCATATTTTATGCAATCTTTTTCATAATGCAAGTGGTGTGCTTAACATATTACACAAATCCTTGGTAGGAAGACAGCAAGCAAATGGTACATAAAGTACATCCAAGTATCCAACATTGGAAATTTAATATTAATGTTGAGACTAAGAAATCAAATTATTTGCTGTCACCAATCTTGGGACCTTATAACAACAAATTAGGAGAAAGCTTAGGTCTAGCTCACCGCCAGCTTTTAGTCCACTTAAACAAGTAATTAATGTTCCCTTAATCTCTCTTTATAGTGGTTGGTGTTGGTTGGTACACAAGATCATCTCTCCCAATGAATAAACAATGTATAATCTCAAGATTAATATGAATGCAAAACTTTTTATATAAAAACTTCAGCAAAATCTTGTCCTTTTCATATAGTTTTTACATAAAAAGTTGTCAATAAACCACTAACATTGTGGGACGACAAGACTTTAGTTATTTGGGTGGGTTATTCAGGAGTCTTGTGTTCCAATCTTACAAAGTCGTCATCTACCACATTTATGACTTACATAGTTCATTGGACTTATAGAATATTCAATAGACTTCGACGATTAGTAGATATGTACGCAAACTGGTCTGGACACCCTGGTTATTTAAAAAAAAAAAAAAATTGTTTATATTCATCCTAAAAAATCATGTAAAGTCTTGACCGCTTCAGTAATATTGGAAAATTATTAAATACTATTATATCATCAAATGTTTTGGATATTTTTAACAATTTTAGAAGGTATTTAATAGTTTTTGAAAATCATTGAAACAATTGATATGAAATATGAAAGAAACAAGAGAGAAAATGACCCCAAGTAGAATGTAGGAAGCAAGGTAGGGTATTCAATAAAGCAATAAACAAGGAATGAACCTTGAGATAGAAGACCTTTACATCAAGCAACATTATACACCAACTCTTTCAATTAAACAATAATTGAGAGACATGGATTCATACGGCTTGAATATGCTTTTTTTTTTTTTGCAAGTGAAACCCTAGACAGAATAATTGAAATTTGGTTGCCATTTCGAAAACCCATTTATAAAAGGAATAGTAGGTAAGCATCACATCGTAACAACCCAACCCCCCATAAAAATAAAATTAATAACAAAGTTTAATTGCAAAGAGACATTGATGATAAAACCAACTTGGAAGGAATAGAATTTACAACAATGAAACAGCTCAGCTCAGCTCATAAGCATCATCAAAATCAATAAATGAGCTATAATCGAGAGAAAAGAATGGTGAAACCCTAGACATTGTGCTCTGAGCCACCCATTTGGTTCAAACCCATATGAACCATGTCCGAACCATTATCGTTCACTCGTTCTATATGTATATATATTTGACACTTCCCGAGGTTAACTGGATAGAGTTTTGGAAGGACCACCACCATTTTCTTGTATTGTATTATAATTACAGTATATATAGCTGTAGATTTTGACATTTTGGTGTTTACTGAAATTGACTTATCGATAAAATTATATTTAAGCCAAGAAGTTCAGAAAACTAAAAGCTAATACGCAGTTTCTCTTCTGGGATTCCATGGAATTGAATCTTTCCAAATTATAAACTCTACTTTGCTGATCAATCGTAGCTTCCACTGCTACGTATATATATATATATATATGCTGAAAGTAACAAGTCTGTCATCGATAGACGATAATGTAAATATATAGTATGGAATTGAAATGGGTAATACTTCAACATCATCTATGAATGTTTATCTAATAAAATATTATCCATTAACTGGTGGCATTTTTTTATCTTTCAAATGAAATGCATGTCAATATGTCATACGTGAAAGACTTTTGCAGAGAAATCGGAGGCTTTTGCAGGTCATAGTAATGCCAAATCGTATATACTTGCGTTAAATTTTTCTTTGTCATTTTAAAACTAGATTTATAACGTGTTGTTTCTGACAGGCTGCTTGCAGTTGCAGCTGCATCTGCCTCTGCCTAAATAAACTTCAAACTCACCTTCTTCTTTCAACTATCAAAGTGTAGAAAAAGACACTTTTGTTTCCACACCACAAATCAAGCTTCGAGTTGTGGTCCCTGGCCCTGCTCTTATTCCCTATTTAGATCTACCTCTTTGATTTATTCAGCTCGGTTAACCTCTTTTTTTTTAAATTGGGTGTCCAAACTAGTTTATACGTACCTCAATAAATTCTTTACAGCTCTAAAATCACTGATCGGATAAGAGATTCAGTAACTACTCCTATTAACAATCAAGAAGAGACTTAAACTCAATACTTCTTGAATAATACACCTAAGAGTTCCTATCGACTCACTCAATCATCCAAAAATAGTTAAATTTAGGTTAACTTCGCAGTGGTTAAGCTTTACTGATCTCAGTTAATCTCATCCATTGTATTAATTAAGATTTAGAACTATATAAAAGTAGATATTATTTTAGAGAAATTTGCTGATTTGTTGGTGATCATTATAATAAGAGATTTTGCATATGATATGATCATGAAGTAAATTAATGTTAACTGGGAATCTAAAAAAAGTAATTAAATCCATAATTAGTCATTACCTTAAAGGTTAAAAGTCAGTTCGGTAGAAAGGTTATATGGGATTTTTTACATCATAATTAAGATCGCTAATTTCAACCAACTTCTCTTATGTGACCAAAAGGAGAAATAACACCCATCATTAGAGAGGTGAAATTTGATCTAAACTTGATACAAAATATGGGTTTAGGGCGAACCAAAGGGGCTATAGGTTGGACATAAACTGATAAAAGTAGTATTTTTGTCCATGATTTATCTGAGAGACCATGATGATAGGTTATTATAGGATAATTTATCTGAAAAATAATCAAGTGCATGTTTAGTTTAATATTTTTATCCCTATTCTGGATCCTATTCTCCAAATAGTGTTTGGTACAATATTCTAAAAATATTACCCTATTTTTTTTAATTACATTTTAACCCCATAAGGTTATTAATTTCACTAAATACCCCCTAAAAAAAAGTTTAAAAATTAACAAAAACACCCCCATCAACCCAACTTGTCAGATTCCAGCAACCACCATCGGTGATAGCCGGAATCCATACAACGGCCTAACTTCCGACCAGAAATGGCCGGAAGTTCACCGCTGTGGCCTTTTCCAGCCAGATCCACCACGGATCTGGCCGGAAAAGGCCAGATCTAGCCGTCAGCGACGGCCAAAGAAATGGCCGTCGTTGACCGAAAACGACGGCCACATCTTTGGCCGTCGCTGACGGCCAAAGATGGCCCTCGTTTGGCCTTTTCCGGCCGTCGACGGCCATAACAGACCGTAGACAGCCAGATCCATCATGGATCTGGTCGGAAAAGGCCATAACGACGTGTTACGGCACAGATCCGACAAGTCTGTGCCGTAACGAAATTTTCTAGCCAGATTCCGGTGGTGGTGGCCGGAATCTGACACTGCAGGTGGTGGAGGTGTTTTTGTCATTTTATATGTTAGGGTCTTTAGTTAAATTAATAAACCTAAAGACTTTTTTACAAATTTTTAAAATTTACCTCGTAATACTCTCATATCTAATAATCCAATACTATCCCTAAAATCCTATCTAAAATACTAAATCAAACGCACCCCAAGGTATTCATAAACTAGTCCGGATACCATAATATATATTATATCAAGATTTTATTGCATATGGGTGGGGCGATGACTAATTTACCATGTTTTGAGTCACAGTTTTGTCATAAAAGCTACTTTGTACGAAGCATAAGCAGAGGCAGGCAGTGCAGACTGCTTTTCAAACCTAATTTGACATTAACAAATCTATCTTTTTTAATTCTTTTATTCTTTAGCTAAGAGTTGCTTCCATTTTCCAAACCCTAATACCTTTTCCAGAGGTCCTCAACCATATATTTCGCCACACATTTATTACACCACTGCAATAATATAGCCCTACCTGTATAAGTTTATATATAGATATACGCCGTGACCATTTATTGATCTTAACCCATGTCAATTCTTTTTGTTAACCCAACTTTTAAAGAAGTTGGTCAATCACTTTCTCCCATTATTAACATTACCCACCCTCAATATTTTTATGAGAATGTCTTAAAACCTTTTAGACGGTTTCGGTATAACTCATTCTCAAAAACTAATTTAAACGTCATGACCATTTCATTGATCTAACCCATGTCAATTTTTGTAAACCCAACTTTTAGAAGTTGGTCAATCACTATCTCCCATTATTAACATTACCCACCCTCAACGTTTTAATGTGAATGTCCTAAAACCATTTTCCTGGTCGGTGAACAAATGTGGTTATAGTAACATAATAAATGGGTTTAGGTAGAACTCACTTTTAAATGCCTGTTCGAGAGAAGAGAGAATTCAACTATATATATATATATATCATAATAATCTATCAAATTGGCGATGTGAGATAAATACAACTTTTGACAATATAAATAGTAAATTCATAAGCTTTAATTAGTTATATTAATACATATTCATAATCTTAAGTTTTTTGTAGTTTTAATATCCATGAAAGTATACAGTGGAGCCCCCATTTCATGCAATTCAAAATTAAGCGAACAAAATGGGGAGAAAGAAGATCCAAATTCTGATCCCTCTCAAATACAACAAAATTTACAAAATAGATCATGATGACAATCACATGGGATGGGGGAAATGATTCGATAAATTGCTGTTATGGTGGTCCTCAGTTGTAGTAGATCACTAGAGGAAGAGGAAGCAGTTGGTAACTGGTATGAAGAAGGTGGGGTCAAGAAGGAGGGGGGGCCATAACTTTAATGAAAATAATGGTGTGGGTTTTGCCTTCACATGCCTCATCATTTTGCCTACAAACAAACTCCATTAACAAAAGGGAAAAATCCTCTTAAACCAGTTTATAAAATTCCCATTTAATCCCCACTACTTTTTTTATTTCTACTTCAATTCCCTTATGCTATATTACAACCAACCACTTACCTATCAATCGACCCTTCTCTTGCCCCCACTTCATTTGTCTTCTGCTTAACCCAAATCTCCTTCATTTTACATCAATTTTCTTATTTTATTTAATACCCTTTTTGCCTTTTCTTGTTAATTATGCTTTAATGCTCACATCAGATATGGACCAATTAGTCTCACGACATTCCCAACCCTATTCACGCATCATTTTAACAGGTGAACGAATCTTAAAACCCATCCGTAAATAGCTCAAATGATTATGACGAATCAGTGATAGTGTGAATATGTGTATGATCTCAGGTTCGATTTCCTATCTGAGCATTCGCGATTTAAGTTAGAGGCTGTGATGGTGGGTATAGCCAAAGTATACCCAGTGGGGTCACTTGACCCTTCTAAAATTCTAAAATTATTAAAAAATATATATTTTAATATAAAAGAAGGATAAAACAAAAACTTTAAATAATATTGAGTATTTTTTATATTTTAAAAAACTTCAATAAAATATATAAAAGATTTTTCAAAAAATCCAAATTTTGGGTTTCTATCAAACAACGTAATATTACAAAACGTCAACAAAAACTTTTAACATTAAAAAAAAAAAAAAAAAAAACTCGATCGATCTACAGAGAGAGAATTCTGTTTACTTATATACCGTTGACCAGGTCATGGAGAGATAGCAGTCGCTGGATCAAAGTAAGATGGATGGCCAGGATTGAGTCACTCAACCTTAAAACGATAGCGTCTCACTTAAAGTAATGAGGCACCATTTTAGTCTTCACATTTACAAATTCTTCGCCAAATTTCATTTGAAATAATATTTTTTAGAAATTTTCTGTGATTATTTCTCTTTTGAGAAAGATGACGATTTTCAAAAATAGTAAAAAGATTTTTTGATTTTTGAAAATTGGTTAATACTTTTGCTTCATGAGAATTATTATGTTTAATAGGAGTGCCTATCTTTCACTCAATCACTCAAATTTCTTTTCTCTCTTTCTCTTTATTTCTTCACTCAACTTTTTTCTTTCCCTGTAAGAATTCACGAGAAAGAAAATCAGGTCATGAATTATTATGTTCTTCAATATGTTCGATTTCTAAATCAGAACAAGAAAGTATTGCTTGCCATCTGGTGAAAATTTGTTTTGAAACTAAATTTTGGACGTCTTTTTCAAAAGTAAATTTTGATGCAAAAGAATCTGTTCAGATAAAAAATCTTTTATTAATTAAATCATCTTGAAATTTTGTAATGCATAAAAAAATGGATAAAACTTCTTTTTTTATGGTTGAATAATTCTATTGGGCACCAAGCCATACTCCAGAATGGAATCTAACTAGACTCTCTTTATTATCTAATTTTTGTTTTAATATTCCACCATAACCTATGTCAGAGGCATCGGTCTCTATAATAGGGTAGGCTGAGGAATTTATTATACTAAGGCAAGGAAGGAATTTAATTTCTCTAACTATCTAGGCATGAGACTCAAACCATGTAGGAGGATTTTTCCTAAGTTTTTGATATAACGGTTCACATAGTTTTCTAAGGTCTTGGAAAAAATCTGCTTCATAATTTAGACNGTATCTCAACTAATCATCGATGGAAACTAATGCAGCAACACACCGCTACAATACCCCACTTAAATCACAAATGTTCAAGTGAGAAATCAAACCTGAAACTATGTGCGCCGCCCTAATCAGATAGGCTACCAATGGATGGGTTTGAAAATCTTGTTTAGGGAATCTACTTTTTAAATAAATAATCTTTAACTAATTATAATCTATTTCTAAAATTAAAAAGTTTGTCAAACTTTTTTTAAATTCAGTCAAGAAATATTTGATTAGAAATTGAGGATGTCAACGCCCACATGAAAGTGTGTAAGTAAATCTTGATTAAGAGGAACCATGCAACCCCACATGCAAACCACGAAACGACATCACTCTATACAAACTTTAGGGCTGGCATATTGCATAGAGTCAACCCACTCCCACTTTTGTATGTAAATCAAATTATCAGAATTTTCCTTTCTTTATGTGTAATCATCAAGAATCTTACCCAACAAGTTCCAAAGTTCAAGGATCGGATGGCTAAGAATAACACAATATTCCAATATCAATTTCCATTTCTCTCCTCATTTTTTCTAGCCCAACTCTCACCGTAGAATAATTTTTTTGTTCATCCAATTACAATACAATCAATTAACTATGGGTGTAATCGAGCCTAACTGAACCGAGTTAATCAAGCTCAACTCAATTACTATAGTACTGAGGGGAGTTTGAAAAATCGAATTTGAACTCGAACTCGACATTAAAGAGGGCAGTTTGGGACGGTTACATCTTTTTCCCTCTTTAAACAAGAATATTAAGTTGAAATGTTGATTAAGATTAATACACTAAGTACAAGTTCCCATGCTGTGCTTTATATAATCTCTCCCTTGAGTTACTCTTTCTTATTTTCTTTATTACTTGTAGGGTCACAAAGCTCTGAAACGCTCATCTTTAACTCTTCTCTTTCTCTTCTTACAAGAACTCAAAAACTCATCCCTCCCTCTCTGAATAATGGATACTCCGAGAATCCATGAACCCGAAACTCTCTCTCCATGCACCACTACAAGAAGCAGGCGGAGCAGCGATTCAAACTCCCCCGAGTTCGAGTTCTGGATGGTCCGAAACCCGTCTTTTCCTCAGCCTAATCTGCTCTCAGCTGATGAACTGTTTGTTGATGGTGTTCTTCTTCCTCTTCATCTCCTCTCACTCAAACCTTCCGACCCACCTGACTCGAACCCCCTTCCGGATCCTGAACCTCCCAACAAAGAGCCAGGTGACCCGGAGACTGGACCTGGCCCTGGCCCTGGCCCGGAGTTGATTCATGTAACGACTGAGTCTGCTAATGGGTTGTCGAGTTCGAAGCGTTGGACGGACATTTTCAAGAAAGGTGACAAGAAAGCAGTGGCGAAGAACACGGAAGATAATAAAGATAAAGAGAAAGAGAAGAAGAGAGAGAAGAAGAGTCAAAGTGGGGTGACTTCAGCGGAGTTGAATATCAATATATGGCCTTTTTCAAGGAGTAGATCCGCCGGGAATGGTAGAACCCGACCCAGATTGTTTCCCGGAGCTCCAGGGAACCGGAAGGTAAGTAGTGCACCGTGTTCAAGGAGTAATTCAGCGGGTGAGTCAAAGTCAAGGAAGTGGCCAAGCAGCCCGGGTCGGCCCGGGGTCCATCTGGGTCGGAGTAGCCCCATTTGGCAAGTCAAGCGTGGTGGAGGCTCAGGTGGGAAGAGCGCTGAAACTCTTTCTAAAAACAGTGAAAAAGTGGTCAGTAAAAAAGAAGTTAAAAGCAATAAGCCAATCGGAAATGTCAGCAGTGGCAGCGGCAGTAGCAGTAACAGCAATAATAATAATAATAATGGTAAAGTTAGGGTTTTGAATTTGAATGTGAATGTGCCACTGTGTATTGGGTACCGGCACCATTTGAGTTGTAGAAGCGACGAAAACAGTGCACTCCGCGTTGCGGGCGTAGCTAATAACAAGTCAACTAACACCGCCGCCGCCGCCACCCCCACCTCCTCAGGCGGCGCTGGAACTGCTAGCGGCGGCTCCGACGGTGGCCATGGCCATGTTACAAATAACGGCAGTCTGTTCAATTTCCGCAGCCTCTTCACCAAGAAGGTTTATTAAAGTTTACTATTATTAATTAATCATTAACTACTCTAGTAATAGTACCCAAGGTTTGATTTTTTCTTTTTCTTTTTTTTTTCCTTCTTCTTCTTGTTGATTCTCTTGTGTAAACCAACAGATAAATAGACGTAAAAGTTAGGCATAAATATTGTATGAAAGTTTGTTCGGTTTTTTTTGTAATATACCAAAGTTATTGATGTTGAATTTGTAGATCTCAATGGAAACATAATTATATGAATGGATGGCCAGTACATTGCATTAATTCATATTTACTGTTTCTTTTCTCTTCTTTTTGCTGGTTGGGTCTCTCGTTTTATCTGAATGTTGCACGCTTCAAATTGAGAAGAAAGGTGCTATTTACAATTTGTTCGAGGAGATTTACCATTCCAATAACCCAAGTGAAGCTTTTGAGGTTATTAATTATTTAATTATATTAATTAAGCCACCACCCACTCAAACTCAATACATGCTTGGGCTCAGTCTGACTCTTGAGCGGTCCTGAATAAAAACTCATGCCTGATTCCTTTTAAGTGGTAACCGGGATGTCCTCTGTGCTGTCGTTTTATCAGCCCCAATGGTATTATATTCGTAATAATAATAATAATAAGGCAACCATTATTTTTTATTAAGATATAATTAAAAAAAAAAATGTGAAAATTTTATGGTCAGTTTTAATTCTGGATGGATTTGAAATCCAGAAGCTTTTTATTTATTTATTATTATCTAAATAAAAAGAAAACAAAATTAAATTAAAATGATAGTGATGTAACGCAAGTGGCCAGACAAAAATCCAGCATATAAAGTATAAACAAAATGATGACGTGGCAATATACTATATCAGCCGCGCGCACTAGAAGGAACGAATGCTTCTACTGCAAATATGATCAGATAATTTTCACGAAGCGGATGGACGAGCCGGGGGATCGAACCGTAAGGAACCGGATGACAAGCAACGTCGAGAAGCGAGTGAAGTACGCCGAGGATGCTGCACATGACGGAGAGCATTCTAACTCCGGAAGCAACGATTCGGTTTCTGAATCAATGCGCTTCGCCGCCGATTTATCGACGAGTTTCCGAATCTTCTCCGAATCGTTGCTGAGGAAGGAGCTGGACGAGCTGGAGATGATGAAATCTAGAGAAGCTTTAAGATGTGAAGCGGAGAAGCGCCGGGTGGAGACGGAAGCTGAGTTGACTCAGATGCTGGCACAGACTCAGTTGCAGATCGCGTCTTCCGTTGCTGGGATGAGTCCCAGCAGCAAGAGAAAGCGAGTCGAAGAAGACGAGTCACCACCAGTATCTCAAAGGCAAATTCTTTATCTTAAAAGTCTCGTTTCGATTGACTCACTGAGTTGATTATATTTACTTATATATACACACATTTTTATTTAATCAATGCAGGGAAGGAGCCTTGCTGCTTAGTCTGCTCCAATGCAACTTCATCCTTTAAAGTTGGAAATTTCATTTTCCATTACTCCCAAGGCCAAAGGGGAAAACTAGAGTCAAAGAAGGTTAACTCCATGGACATCGATTTTGTGACTTATTTTGAAATATTGGATTACGACTTATTTTGAAATATTAGATTTGTACAAAATTCAATGAATCTCGAAAATGAATAAAACCCCCTACAAATTCATCAAAATGTCATTTGTCTTTTGTGTTCAAATTTGTGTATATAATTCGAATCATATTGTACTTACACGCAATTATGTATGGCCATATAATAATGGTTAGCATGATTGCAATCGTTATTAAGAGATAAATAAAAATAGATTGACAAATATTTCTCATAAATTTTTTGATAACATAACAGCTCGTACTTTAATCAAGTAAGACCCATCGTTAGATAGGCAAAGACCAATTGTGATGAGCTGATTTTTGGGAGAAAATTAGCCAAAAGTGTTTATCGGATAATAATACTCTTAATAGATACTTATCTGACAACAGCTGGTTACAATTTTGGAGGCTTGGCTTTCGTCCGCAGACATTCTGCATTTGAACCCAACAAATCAATTTCAATTAAATAAATTAATTTCATATGATATAAATTCATTATTAACAGACTAAATATTTAAAGTAAAAAATTTTGGCTGCAAGATTCCAACCCTATCTGTACTACTACTATGTATAATCTAAAATTTTTAAATTGAAATGCAGAAGGTGGAAGATGCATCAATTTATCAACATAAATCCAAGGGCTGTTTCTTTGTGGAAGAGTAAGAATTTTGGTGGGTTTCGGGTGCGGTATTGAGTAGAGACTTCTGTCTATTTAAAGCACTGTCGATGTATTCTTGCAGAGGTGGAAGATGATCTTTGTCTCCGTCCTTGGTCACTTGTCCGCGAATAATCTATCAAGGCCAAAAGCGTTAGTATATAAGCAAATCCCAGAAGAGTATGAGAACACGAAAATTAAAATAGCGACGATTACCTTTGATGCCCATGAGCGCTCAGCTTGTTGACACACATCCCTTATATCCCTTCCAGACATTCTGCATTCGGTGGTTGGTGATTGAAGATGAGAAACGGAGAACTTAAATAAGCCAATGAGGTGAAAAATTTTAAATATGCAGAACATGTCCAACTTACTCTTCTGTAACAGTGGCAAATGCAATTAAATCAGACTTTGATAAGTGCTTTGCATACGAAGCTGCTATTTCCTGACGAGTCTGATGATCGGGTAGGCCGAAGGTAATGCATGAATCAAATCGACTGTGAACAAGATAAAATTGAGTCATACAAAGCAGTACACTTTAGATAGAACTGCCCTCGTATAGGAGAATGTGCACATATATTACCTCATTAAAGCAGGATCAAGGTCTTGCTTTCTATTTGTTGCAGCAATGACAATCACTTTTTTATCCTGTTCAAATCCATCAATCTGCAGAAAAAAAAAAAAAGTACTTTCAGTCAAGATCACGGAGTCAAAACATATATAAACTTGTTACTGTTTACAGTTGCATTCAAACACGTGAATACAGACAACTATATACATGCAAGAAGTATTAAATGTACATATGTAATTCACGACAAAAATTTCCCAAAGATATGAAAATGCTACTCATACAAGATGTTGTATCAAACCAGAAAACCATCTAGATCATATAAAGCAGCAAGGATTCATGAAATGCATTACATTATGCAGACCGTAGTTTGGGAATTGCGCAAAAGCAGTGTGCAAGAAAGTATATCTATAATAGATTTTTCCACTTTTCATGAGTTAAAGAACTAAGCAGGGTCATCATTTGAGGTTCGATTAAGAGCTTCAAGTGTCTGGATAACTGTTAACTCTGAGACAAGCTTATGTGCATCATTGGTCCTATGTTGATTGACAAGATATGGATTCTTTGCACCAGTGTTTGGCACAAATGCTGATTAAACACATGATCAGAAAGGAATAAACTCCTTTCTTCCAACACCAAGAAACACAGCCATGTCTAAGATGCATGCTAAAAAGCTCAGTTTCAATAATAAAGCGAAGTGGAATTCTGGCTTCACCTGTCGCAATAGCACAGACAAAATTCTCCGTGTAGCTTCATGCATTTCTTTATCACGAGCAATAGCTAAGGAATCAACCTGTATTGGTGCTCAGAACAGAAAAACAGAGTAGGTCATCAGAAAAATTTCAACTTCAACAAAGGATAAGGCGTCACTGATTATAAGAATAGTGAATCATAAATTATACACAAACATGCATTACTTATGCAGAAAGTCATTATCTGCATGAGTACCTCATCCAGAAAAATAATAGCACCATTTGGCAGCTTTTCGGCAAGTGTGAAAACTTTTCCCAACAAGCTTTCACTTTCACCATAATATTTTGACATAATAACCTCCAGTGGCAGATACACCAATGGAGCACCCTGCAAGGCATGCCACATGCTCAATTTTAGGCTACTAAAAAAGGGAAAAAAGCAGAAAGTAATGTTGATTTGATTCATTTTGTTTAGCATAAAGAAAATTCACATGATATGCAGTATGCCATTTTATGCATATGCAAAACTTTTGGTGCATACAAATTTTCCCTACTTAAACTTACCAGCAAGTCGAGAAACCTTACAACAACATTCATTGTTAGTCCTATTCATGAGCATAAACAAAAGGAACCCTACGTATCAAGTCCTTTGCATATCTGAGGAACTTTTAATAGTGGGACCAATAACAACCATTCACTTCTTCAAATAAAATGCCCCTCCAACTGACAAATTACAACATTTAAGCTATGCCCACACATCATGCAATTAAGATCTAAAAAGAATTACCTAAAAGTTTCTCTTATATGTTTCTTTCTAATCAGTAAGACTCAAAAGGTATAATGGAATATACCTTTAAACTAATTGAAATAACACATATCATAAATTAATCATGAAAGTTGGAAAGAAATTGGTTTTTTAACACAAATCACTAAAAATTAAGTTACAATGTAAAGATAAAGAACACAGAAAAGTTTCAGCTGAAATTGTTACTAAATTTTCAAGTTTCTCACCGCTTGATTTGCAATAACACGAGCACAAGATGTCTTCCCGGTACCTAAAATTGGACAAACATAACAAACAAGTTTTCACTATCAACTAAAACCCAAACCAAAACCGAATAACTAGATGTTTGCATCTACAAGTATTAATATGCTTTCAAATTTTGTAGTTGGAAAGATACACACGAAAAAGGCTAAATATAGCTTAAAAAATATGCTTGCTTCTTTCTGCAATCGATAATAATGTGTCATGTGTTTGACCACATCCATATAGCACTCCTTGCTCAAGCACAAGACATCATAACCATTTGTGTGTTTAGCTTAATACAACTACTATATTCTTCTTATGATTCTAATATAGTAATTTGGGCAGAAGGGGCACAGAACATTATAACAATGAATGAACTATGTCCTAGGCACAAAAATACATCAACCAACAGGGTAAAACTGAAGAGCTCATTGATTAATTAGAGTGCAAGACCTATAACATGTGCTCCTAAACATGGCAGACACGAAAGATGATAGATGATATGCTGTCTATCAGCAAAAAAAATCATTAAAAAAATACACTTTCAGCGATGTAATAGAGGAACTTATTCAGGGTTGAAGACAAACCTGGCGGGCCTTCAAAGAGCACAGCTCGAGGTCTATTTGACTCAAATTTGCGCCGAGTCCCACGAGCAATATCATCAAATACTTCAGGACTCTGAAGAGACAACAATACAGTATCTTCTATTTCTCTGCACAATGAATAGTTAAGAAGTATATTATAATCTCAAAGTTTGAGATACATATAGCACCTTCGTGTACACTTATTGATAAGCAGCAACGAGTGTCCCATGCATAATGCGTTATCATTAAAATCTTTATCAAGAAATACTAAAACTTAACAACTATCTTGTCTGCTTTCCTGCCCTTCCACTATGGCCCCAGATTCCAATATGTCTAAATTGTGCTTCATAATATCAAGTTAGTAAATGGAATTAACAACATTTGACTTGAGAACGCAACAAAAACACATATAGTGCGCAACAGCACTTTTAACATACCTCTTTTGCTGATCATACCCAGCAATATAGTCCCATGATATCTCAGCATTTGAGGAATTCAACTGGGGTTTGTCAATTCCATAAATTCTCACTCCCATAGCCTGAAGAGCAGATATTGTATTTTCTACAGGTGTCTCTTGTGTAATTCCATCTCTAGGTTTTCTATCCAAGTTTCTATTTTGGCCCAACCTTCCACTAGCTAATTGCAAAACAGACACAAAAGCATCAAGCTCTGCAGAACTCAAGCTCCCTTTTTTTATGAACTCAATTTCCTGCAACAGTTCATGTAAAGCAATATGAAAAAACTCATATTCTACAAAGCTCTTGTTTATAATATATAAGAATCTATATAAATGAATTCATAGGATAATAGCATATGAGTATTAACTGCTTTATCTGAGGTAATAAGTGAACGAAATATGAGGATGCATAGATCATCTTCATGTGTATTCATATCACTAGAATAGGATTGATCCCCTCCACGTTTATTCTGCTTTTCTGGATGCCTAAGTGTTAATTGCCAAGCAACTGCACTGAAATACCAATAGGAAACAAGAAATTCAGTGCACCTTATTAATCATAAGACTAAAATTAACCCTACTTCGAGCAGAAAACAAATTAGCATATTCATGGTCCACAATCCCCAAAACAAAAATAATGAACAAAAAAACCAATGGTTTCAGTTAACCTGTCCCAAGCACGCAATGACATATCTGAACCACCACCATGCTCTTCAACCTTCAGTCCAAGATTTGAGACAAGGTTTGCTATCAATTGTGGAACTTCACATCCAGGAGGTACTTGGAACCTAATGGTGATCTGTGAGTCAAAATACAATGCTATTAGAGTTAATTTAGCAATAGTAAAGTCCACTTGATTAATGATGGAAAATGAAATACAAACTATTATTGGAGAAAAATATGGCGATAGATGCAATGGCCTTTGTTATATGTTTTGAGACATGAAAATTTGTGGTTTTAGATGGATGAATCAATTACAAACTCATCAATACAAATAAATAGAAAGGTAGCTTGGCCCGTATTAAGATATATGCTGAAAATAAATACTACGCAAAGCTTCAAATAAACAGAGCTTCTAATGAGAAGCAAACTAAAGAAAAAATGTTGGAGATAGTAAAAAATAAGATCAATGACCTTTTGGCCCTTAACAGCAACAGTAAACTTGGGACAAAACCTATACTGCGCTCCCTTCTTTTTGATTGACTCTTCAATTCGCTGTCGTTCTTTCTTCGCAATTTCCTCCAAGTCCCCATAACTTGAAGAAAATTCTGATGGCAATGGAGAAGATTCTGATGGCAATGGAGGTTTAGCAGAACCTGCCTGCACCAGAAACCAAAATTCACAAGTAAATAAGCCAAAAAGACTGTGAATTCAACGTAATATGTATTCAAAATTTCCATTTCCTAGAGCTTAAGGTGCTTGTCTGACAAATTACACAAACCTCCTCAGCGTCTGCATATGCGATATTGGTCACTCCAGCACCAAATAAACTAGCTAAGATAGCAGGGAACATGGAATGAGGTCCTGAAACTTCGGGAAATAATCTTGCCCTTCCAATTTCCGAAGCATTGAAATGAATTTGTCGCTCAAAAGATCCTGCACACTCAACAGCATAACTATAAATTTACTTTGCACCAATCGCATAGATTTAATGAAGTAGAATGTATTCATCCACCTCCAATAAATACAATTAGAACTCCCTTGCTTTCGCCGTTTCAAAATGACTTTTTTCTCTAAATACCTCTTATTAGTAGCTTGATTTCACATTATAATTCTTTAAAATTTAATAAATTGCTCCTTCCAATACATAATTTAATGATCGAAACATCCATTTTTTCACTTCTACAACCTATAATGACTAATAATTTACTACTTATATCTTACTTGATCAAAAAATAAATAAAGAGTGTAAAGCAAAGCGATGATCGTGATGAGCTTACGGTGAGGAAGACGGCGAGGCAAGTCACGTGACGGAACGCGGGAAGGGAGCGGGATACGCCATGCCGGAACTGTCTTCGCTAGTCTCCGCAAAGCCGCCATGCGAGGGACAAAATAGTAATAAAATTTTTATCTTTCTCACACTTCCAGAGCATACGTTTGCTCAGAGTCCGCTGCGAGGTTGAATTGAAGTGTGACAACGTGGCAATGATGGTAAATATTGACTCATTGAGTCGGTGGTTCTAGAAAAATTCGTTTTGAAACGACAATTCCTAAGGCAGGATAGTAGTGACATAGTACTTCCTGTACAGTTAAAATGATTTGATAATTTAAATTTAAAAATAAATTAAATAATTAAAAAAGATTACAAAATCAATACGGTAAATAAATATAATAAATATATAAGATTGTAATATCAATTTATAGGAAATAATTTGCAATGTTTTAAAATTCAGCCCGCCCAGCCGATTGAATCGAGACTCGACCAGTGAGCCGGGCCAAGTGAGGCTTAAAACCATTATTATGAGTCTGCTAAGTTACACCCACGGTTGGACTGGTGCATTGTAGCACCCGCCAGTCTAACCGTTATTTAAAAAAAAAAACAGTTCAGCTTTAAAAAATTAAACCCATATTCTATAAATTAAACAGTTAAACCCTTAGTCCCAAAGCAAATATCAATTATTTCCCCCCTTCCCCTTCCCCCCCCCAATTTTCACGCCATTTCCTTCACTTTTGGTCTGAACCTAAAATCTTCCATTGGAGTCTCCCCTTCACCATCAAATTTCGTCGCTTCAGCCATCATCGTCAACTGCTTAGTTC
Source organism: Pistacia vera (assembly GCF_008641045.1). NCBI lineage: Eukaryota > Viridiplantae > Streptophyta > Magnoliopsida > Sapindales > Anacardiaceae > Pistacia > Pistacia vera. The sequence goes on along the minus strand of NW_022195314.1, from coordinate 347,192 downwards.
GTTGTCAGTTGGGGTACCGCGAATCTCCTCCCATTTCGCGATATTCTCTATCTTCTCTTCACTCTTCTTCACCGCCGATCTACTCTGTTCAGCCGTCATCATCGATCTCGAAGCTACATCATCGATCTCGTCTTCTTCTTGCCCAGGAACTGTCGCCTCTTCATCACATTTGCTTGATCTCAGCTCTTCACACTTTCACAGTTGACAGTTCACATTGTTCACAATCGAGCTCCACCTCTCCGACAGTCAATTGTCAACGGCAGCTCATCTTCACCAGCACCAGGTAACTGTCGCCTTATTGACGTACATTCTAGCAACAAACGTTTAATTTTGTTTTGGTCAATGATGAATGAACACTTGATTTGAGTATCGAAGAATGAAGATATTAGTATATTATACTGAAGATTGAACAAGGAGGTACTGTAAGACAAACCAACAAACAAAAAAATGTTTGCTCTTCAGTTTAGCACACACATGAAAAATAGTAAGGGTTAATTATTAACAAACACTATAGCTTTACTCTTTTAACACAAAACTGAATATCCAAATTGGAATCATGAACATTTTGAAAATATTTTTTTACAATGCATGATTATGTAGTAATAATGTATATATATCTATTTCACTGCGACATATTCCATTAGACATAGTTGGTTGATTGCGGTCAATTGCCACAATGATGTTGTGGCTTTATGTGGACATCTTGAAGTATTTGAATTTCTTATGTTTACACAATACACACATATGTCATGCAAGAATTAATCAAACATATTGAATCTTTAATTTAATTTATGAAGATATTTTCGATTATGATCGATACTAACTTATTTGTTATTTGTGTCGCCAGGGTAGAGATCAAGATTAAAGACAAAGAATATGTCATCATCTAGGTCTTGTCAAAAATTTGCTTCCATGGATGTTTCACAATCTTTTCGAGGAAGGAACGATATAGCATGGGAACATGTTAATGAGGGCGTGAATGAAAATGGGAAGAAGATATTAACATGTCTTTACTGTGGCAAGATAATCAGAGGTGGAGGAATTTATCGAGTGAAACTGCATCTAAAGGGTATAAAGGGAGAAGTTGGAAAGTGCTCTAAAATTCATTTCGATGTTAAATTAAGATTAAAGAAGCACTAAATGAAATTGGGGCCAAGAATAAATAAAAAGTTGAACTTCGTAAGAATGTCAATCTTTATAGAGCCAGTGTACAACAATTTGACGGTGATGTGTTAGATGAAGATCAAGAGTGTGAAGAGGTTTCTCCATGTCCAACTCCAACTTCAACTTCAAGCACTAAGAGAAAAAGATCTATTCGGATAGGTGATTATTTTGCTCCGAGGACTAAGCCTGGGTCTCAGCCTTCAATTAATAGTGTTTTAGCCGAAAAAGAAGCTAAGTGGAGAGCATACATGACTGTTGCAAGGTTATTTTCTGATTCTTACATCCCAATTAATGTTATTAATTCAATTTATTTTCAACCTATGGTGGATGCTATAATTGCAATTGGTCATGGGTATAAAATCTCATAATTTACGTGTAAATTTATTGAGAGATGCTAGGAAAGAAGTGCAATTATTTGTTGATGGTTACAAGAAAACTTGGGAGGATGTTAGATGTACTTTAATGGTTGATGGTTGGACAGATAATTCATATAGGTTGTTGATTAATTTTCTAGTATACTGTCCTAAATGTGTGTGTTTTGTGAAAACAGTGGATGCTTTAGATGTTGTAAAGGATGCTACAACATTGTTCAGCTTGTTTGAGTAAATAGTTTTATAGGTTGGACCTAACAATATTGTCCATCTTGTCACTGACAATGGAGCAAATTATAAAACTGCTGGAAGAATGTTGTTTGAAAAATATAGCAGTATTACTTGGTCTCCTTGTGTAGCACATTGCATTAATTTGATGCTGAAAGACATAGCTGAGATGAGTCACATAATTAGCCTTTTGAGACGTGCATCTGAGGTTACAAAGTTTGTGTATAATCATTCATTTGTGCTAGCTTTGCTGAGGAAAAAAACAGGTTATATACCTTTACCTCATATGTTTATAATTTACATTGTTAAGTCATATTATATATATACATTTTTTAATAATTTACTAAGTACTAACATCTATTGTCTATCACTTGAATAAGGTTGGACAGAAATTATGCGCCTAGGTGCAACTAGTTTTGCCACAACTTTCATTGCATTGAACAGCCTACATCAGCACAAACATGACTTGCAATCTATGGTGACAGATAGAAATTTTGTGGAGTCTCGATACGCAAAAACTGATAAAGGCGAAGCCTTTATTTCCATAGTTCTAGATAACCAATTCTGGGATGACATTGGTATAATTTCCAAAGTTGTGAGTCCATTGATGTGTATGCTCCAGATTGTAGTCTCTGATGAGAGGCCTTTAATAGCATATGTGCATGATGGCATGTACAGAACGAGGAGATGGGGATCAAGAAGCTGTTTAAGAATAAGAAAAATTTGTACAAGCCTTATACAACAATTATTAAGATGCGCTAGGATAGGATGTTGCACCGTAATATTCATGTAGCAGCATATTATTTGAATCCTGCTTTTAAATATGACAAAGATACTTTTTTCCAAAATACCTGATGTCATGTATGGTTTCCTTGACACTATTGACAGTAAAGCAAGTGCATTCAAAATGAGCAAGACAACATTACTAGAAGAGAGTAGATTATATCGAGACCATCTAGAAAACTTTTATGTGAGCTTGCTCTTCAAACTTGCAAAACTACACAGCCGGGTATGTAATAATTATTAACTTTTTAAAGTCTAATTTTTAAGTTATAAAATTGTGTTCATTTCTTATGTAATTTATATTTTTATTCTGAATTAGATAAATGGTGAAGGACATTTGGGTTTAGTGCTCCAAATTTGCAAAAGTTTGCAATCAAAATTCTAAGTCAAACTTTGGCCTCTTCCAGATGTGAGCGAAATTGGAATATTTTTTAACGCATACATACTAAAAAGAGGAACAGGTTTGAGCATCTACGGTTGAATGATTTGGTTTTCACTCATTATAACTTGCGTTTGCAAAATAAGTATAAAACCTTCTTCATTTTGTTATTTTCATTGATGTCTTTATTGGTCATGATTTGAACATTTAATTCTCCTATTTTAGGAGTTGTTACAAGAAAATTACTTATGATTATGTTGATTATGAGAGTATTGATAAAACTAAATTGTGGATAGTTGATGAGGAAGAGGAGGTTGGTGAGCTTAATTATGATGAATTGGAACAATCATTATATGTAGAAGAAGCTATTCCTATAGATGGTGGTAATCACCCTTCTTATCATGACTCAACAGATGCCTTAGAAGGTTGTTTCCAATTTTTTAAGCAATTTCAATTTGGTAGCAGCTAGTTTATATTCAATTAGTTTAAATGAGAAGATTTAATTTATGATTTTCCTTTTTTGCTAGAATTTTTTGTAGATGATATTGCCGATGTTAATAATGATGACAATCATCTGTCAGATGGTGGGTGAACTGTGAATTTTAATTGAGGATGGAAAGATGGATTGAAGATCATTGGGTGAAGATCATTTTTTGTTAGAATGTTGAAGTGTTGAACAACTATTATGTGATTTCTTCCTTCGTTTTGTTATTTTAATTTATAATTTGTTGTATTATTCATATAATGATGTTTGATGATGCTTTGCTAAAGACTTTTTATACAGGAGTTTATGATTTGGATCCAAATTCTAAAATTTTGCATTCTGTGAACAGTAATGTGATGACATCATCATGCTTACATCAGCATGATGATGTCACCGGTTGAACAGCTAGCTTGTCGGGTTTTGTCTCGGGTCGGTTTTTAAAACATTGATAATTTGTATGTATAACATTATTCTTTATTTAATTAGATATCATAATACTGTTTTCAAATTAATTGATTATGCTAATTTTTTTCTTTTAAAATGTAACTTTAAAACAGGTTGGGGAAGTTAATTAAAACTATGCCCAATCTGTGGTTTAAATATTATTTTTGAAAAACGTCTTTAGCAACGCGGCAAAATCAGGAATAATATTGTTAAATAAATCATATAAAAGAAATGATACTGACATAAAAAGAAAAAAACCCATAAAAAAAAAAAAAAGCCATTTTCTTGACTTTTGGTCTGAACCTAAAATCTTCCACTGGAGTCTCCCCTTCGTCGAATTTCGTCACTTCAGCCTTCACCGTCAACTGCTTAGTTCGTTGTCAGCTGGGGTACTGCAAATCTCCTCCTATTTCACGATATTATCTATCCTCTCTTCACTCTTCTTCACCGCCGGTCTACTCTGTTCAGCCGTCATCATCGATCTCGAAGCTACATCGTCGATCTCGTCTTCTTCTTGCCCATGAACTGTCGCCTCTTCATCACATTTGCTTGATCTCAGCTCTTCACATTTTCACAGTTCACACTGTTCACAATCGAGCTCCGCCTCTCAGACAGTCAACTGTCAACGGCAGCTCATCTTCACCAGCACTAGGTAACTGTCGCCTTACTGACGTACATTCCAACAACAAACATTTAATTTTGTTTTGGTCAATGATGAATAAACACTTGATTTGAGTATTGAAGAATGAAGATATTAGTATATTATACTGAAGACTGAACAGGGAGGTACTGTAAGACAAACCAACAAACAAAGAAACAAAAAAATGTTGCTCTTCAGTTTAGCATACACGTGAAAAATAATAAGGGTTAATTATTAACAAATACTATAGCTTTACTCTTTTAACACAAAACTGAATGTCCAAATTGGAATCATGAACATTTTGAAAATATTTTTTTACAATGCATGATTATGTAGTAATAATGTATATATATCTATTTCAGTGCGACATATTCCATTAGACATAGTTGGTTGATTGAGGTCAATTGCCACAATGATGTTGTGGCTTTATGTGGACATCTTGAAGTATTTGAATTTCTTATGTTTACACAATAAACACATATTCCATGCAAGAATTAATCAAACATACTGAATCTTTAATTTAATTTATAAAGATATTTTCGATTATGATCGATACTAACTTATTTGTTATTTGTGTCGCCAGAGTAGAGATCAAAATTAAAGACAAAGAATATGTCATCATCTAGGTCTTGTCAAAAATCTGCTTCCATGGATGTTTCACAATCTTTTCGAGGAATGAACGATATAGCATGGGGACATGTTAATGAGGGCGTGGATGAAAATGGGAAGAAGATATTAACATGTCTTTACTGTGGCAAGATAATCAGAGGTGGAGGAATTTATCGAGTGAAACTGCATCTAGAGGGTATAAAGGGAGAAGTTCGAAAGTGTTCTAAAGTTCATTTCGATGTTAAATTCAAGATTGAAGAAGCACTAAATGAAATTGGGGCCAAGAATAAATAAAAAGTTGAACTTCATAAGAATGTCAATCGTTATGGGCCAGTGTACAGCAAGTTGAGGGTGATGTGTTAGATGAAGATCAAGAGTGTGAAGAGGTTTCTCCATGTCCAACTCCAACTTCAACTTCAAGCACTAAGAGAAAAAGATCTATTGGGATAGGTGACTATTTTGCTCCGAGGACTAAGCTTGGGTCTCAGCCTTCAATTAAGAGTGTTTTAGCCGAAAAAGAAGCTAAGTGGGGAGCAGACATGGCTGTTGCAAGGTTATTTTCTGATTCTTACATCCCAATTAATGTTATTAATTCAATTTATTTTCAACCTATGGTGGATGCTATAATTGCAATTGGTCATGGGTATAAAATCTCAACTTACCATAATTTACGTGTAAATTTATTGAGAGATGCTAGGAAAGAAGTGCAATTATTTGTTGATGGTTACAAGAAAACTTGGAGGATGTTGGATGTACTTTAATGGTTGATGGTTGGACAGATAATTCACATAGGTTGTTGATTAATTTTCTAGTGTACTGTCCTAAAGGAGTGTGTTTTGTGAAATCAGTGGATGCTTTAGATGTTGTAAAGGATGCTACAACTTTGTTCAGCTTGTTTGAGGAAATAGTTTTATAGGTTGGACCTAACAATATTGTCCATCTTGTCACTGACAATAGAGCAAATTATAAAACTGCTGGAAGAATGTTGTTTGAAAAATATAACAGTATTACTTAGTCTCCTTGTACAACACATTGCATTAATTTGATGCTGAAAGACATAGCTGAGATGAGTCACATGGTTAGCCTTTCGAGACGTGCATCTGAGGTTACAAAGTTTGTGTATAATCATTCATTTGTGCTAGCTTTGCTGAGGAAAAAACAGGTTATACACCTTTACCTCATATATTTATAATTTACATTGTTAAGTCATATTATATATATACATTTTTTAATAATTTACTAAGTACTAATAGCTATTGTCTATCACTTGAATAAGGTTGAACAGAAATTATACGCCTAGGTGCAACCAGTTTTGCCACAACTTTCATTGCATTGAGCAGCCTACATCAGCACAAACATGACTTGCAATCTACGGTGACAGATAGAAATTTTGTGGAGTCTTGATATGCAAAAACTAATAAAGGCGAAGTCTTTATTTCCATAGTTCTAGATAACCGATTCTGGGATGACATTGGTATAATTTCCAAAGTTATGAGTCCATTGATGTGTATGCTCCAGATTGTAGTCTCAGATGAGAGGCCTTTAATAGCATATGTGCATGATGGCCTGTACAGAACGAGGGTGAGGATCAAGAAGCTATTTAAGAATAAGAAAAATTTGTACAAGCCTTATACAACAATTATTAAGATGCGCTAGGATAGGATGTTGCACCGTGATATTCATGTAGCAGCATATGATTTGAATCTTGCTTTTAAATATGACGAAGATACTTTTTTCCAAAAAACCTGAGGTCGTGTATGGTTTCCTTGACACTATTGACAGTAAAACAAGTGCATTCAAAATGAGCAAAACAACATTACTAGAGGAGAGTAGATTATATCGAGACCGTCTCGAAAACTTTTCTGTGAGCTTGCTCTTCAAACTTGCAAAACAACACGGCCGGGTATGTAATAGTTATTAACTTTTTAAAGTCTAATTTTTAAGTTATAAAATTGTGTTTATTTCTTATGTAATTTATATTTTTATTCTCAATTAGATAAATGGTGGAGGACATTTGGGTTTAGTGCTCCAAATTTGCAAAAGTTTGCAATCAAAATTCTAAGTCAAACTTTGGCCTCTTCCAGATGTGAGCGAAATTGGAATGTTTTTTAACGCATACATACTAAAAAGAGGAACAGATTGGAGCATCTACGGTTGAATGATTTGGTTTTTACTCACTATAACTTGCGTTTGCAAAATAAGTATAAAACCTTCTTCATTTTGTTATTTTCATTGATGTCTTTATTGGTCATGATTTGAACATTTAATTCTCCTATTTCAGGAGTTGTTACAAGAAAATTACTTATGATCCTGTTGATTATGAGAGTATTGATAAAACTGAATTGTGGATAGTTGATGAGGAAGAGGAGGTTGGTGAGCTTAATTATGATGAATTGGAACAATCATTATATGTAGAAGAAGCTATTCCTATATATTGTGGTAATCACCCTTCTTATCATGACTCAACAGATGCCTTAAAAGGTTGTTTCCAATTTTTTAAGCAATTTCAATTTGGTAGTAGCTAGTTTATATTCAATTAGTTTAAATGAGAAGATTTAACTTATGATTTTCCTTTTTTGCTAGAATTTTTTGTAGATGATGTTGCCGATATTAATAATGATGACAATTATCTATCAGATGGTGGGTGAACTGTGAATTTTAATTGAGAATGGAAAGATGGATTGAAGATCATTGGGTGAAAATCATTTTTTGTTAGAATGTTGAACAACTATTATGTGATTTCTTCCTTCATTTTGTTATTTTGATTTGTAATTTGTTGTATTATTGATGTAATGATGTTTGATGATATTTTGCTAAGAACTTTTTATTTAGAAGTTTATGATTTGAATCCAAATTCTAGAATTTTGCATTATGTGAACAGTAATATGATGATGTCATCATGTTGATATCATCATGATAATGTCATCGGTTGAACCAGTTGATTAAACTGGTCGACCCGAAACCCAGCCAACTTGTCGGGTTTTATCCCGGATCGGTTTTTAAAACATTGATAATTTGTATATATAACATTATTCTTTATTTAATTAGATATCATAATACTGTTTTCAAATTAATTGATTATGCTAATTTTTTTCTTTTAAAATGTAACTTTAAAACAGGTTGGGGAAGTTAATTAAAACTAAAATAAATTTTATGCCCAATCTGTGGTTTAAATATTATTTTTGAAAAACGTCTTTAGCAACGCGGCAAAATCAGGAGTAATATTGTTAAATAAATCATATAAAAGAAATGATACTGACATAAAAAGAAAAAAACCCATAAAAAAAAAAAAAAAACAAAAGGTAAACTAAATTAAAAACCATTTATAATATAATTTTTGAGATAATAAGGGATTCGTCCTAAGTCAAAACTATGATTCATTAATTTTAGAAAAAAAATATTTGATTTCCAATTTTTTACATGTAATAAGTTCAATTAAATTTTTATAACTTGGTCCTTAATTATTTATAACCTAACTAGCATATTTACTTTGTTATTGGACAATAATGGACATTATTATTGTTTTGGATATTTCTAAAATGGGTGTAATTGTAAATTTATAAAACTTATGGATATTTTTGAAAATTTCAGGGATAGCATTGCAACACACACAAAGATGAAAGAACTCAGAAAAATATAAAGAACACCCAAAGAAAGAGATTGAAAGAAAACTCTCTCAAAATAATACAACGCTTGGAATAAAATAACGTAACACTAGCTTCTTCATATAAGAGTTTACAAGTAGATTTAACGGTTCAGATCCATACAAATCCAATAAATTGGATGGCCAAGATTAATCATATCGGAATAAGAATTATAATCTTATTTTCCTACCTATTTTGGTGAGGAATATGTTAGAACATCTAGAAAGTTTTTGACATATTCTCATAATACTCTTTGGATCTAAGTCTCCCATCATCGATTGGGTCCAATGGATCTCTTAATTTGGGTTGGGCGTGATTGACACTTATCTTGGGTTAATGTAGCTCCACCTCTGTTTAACGATATACCTTAAATACAATCAATCAATTATAGAAAATGTATAAAAGCTTGTTTGGTTTGATTTACTGTATTTACTAGTTAAAAGAGTTTATTTAAAACAGTAAGCACTTATAAAAAAAAATTACGCTGTTTTAATGTATTTAAAAAGTACTTACAAGAATGTAAAGTACTAAAATTTTAACAATATCCCTACATAAGATTTATTTTACGTATTAAATACATTACTTAAAATAGTTAAATTTGAGATATAAAATTGAAATACACTAATATTATATTTATTATAATATTAAAAATATAACTTAGTTAAAATATTTTAGATGTAATTGTCCATGATTAGTTTATTTTAACTTTATTAACTTTATAAATAATTTCGTACTTTTATTTTGACTATTTAACATAAACAATACATATTGGGAATTTTTATTTTGTACTTGAGTCTTTTCAAACAAAAGGCATACAATAATTGTCAAAAATATAATTCATAATTGATTTTAATAATCAATTGTAAATCATTTTTAATTGCTTTTAATAATTAGATTGAATTCATTAATTAAATATTATTAACAAAATAATTTTATCTTCACTTAAGGAAACGCACTTATCCACGCGGTCATAGGGAGCGCGTTCATGTCACATTCTAAAATAAATAAATAAATAAATCACGCGTAAAAAATCTAAGAATCATTTTTCTCTGTTCGAGCTCCAGCTTCAATCAGAGAAACCGATCCATGGCGTCACGTGACAAGAAACCAGCGAAGTCATCGAGTAGCCGTACCGGCGGTATAAGAACCCTCTCCGATCTGAACCGGAGGACCGGACCTGACTCCGATTCCGACTCCGATAGTCCTCAAGAATACTACACTGGCGGTGAAAAGAGGTCTAATTTCTTGACTTGAATCTTTTCTGTGTATTTAATGAAAATTTGACTCATAATAATCATATTTTAGTGTATTTTCTTTGTTTTTATTAATTGAGGTAACTCAATTCGGAACTATCGATTCTTGATGTCAATTAGTTTTTGTTTGTTATATCATAAGTAGTATGTTTGGTTGCTAAGTTTATTGGAGAAAAGAAAGATTTATTAGTGTTAAAAATGTTTGGTGTAGGATGAATTTTATTGCTTTGAGTTAGCTATCAAGAACTTGAGATGTGAATTTGAAAAGTTTATGGAAAAAATCTGAAGGAAGAACTTAATCATGTGAGTTGGTTAAGTTTATATTAGGAGAAGCATTGGAGTCAACCTTGTGGTTTCTTGCTTTTGAAGACACCTCGTTTGTTAAAGTTCAATTCATCATGTGCTTTGAGGAGATTAAGTTGGGAAATTCGGTGTTATTAGTTGAATGATTAACAGGTTTTTTATTTTTTTTTAAAGGGAATTCTCAAGATTCGAACCTTAGCCTTAATGTCAAGTTAAATTGAGTTGGAAGAATTGTTACATTTTGTTGTGGTGTGGAAATAAACTTTTTGATGCAGTTCTTGAGTTTTGACTAAATTATTGTGGATGAGTAGGGTTAAGAGTTTGTTATTTTTTGGCGATGGACGGATTTGAACTTTTCTCCTGGATTTTTACAAAGGCTTTATTGAGAGAGTTGGAAGGGTTTGGAATATAGATGAAAGGAGATTTAAAAGTAGAGTTGTCCTATTTATGGTTTGTGATTGTGGATAGATTATGCTACTTTAGAAAAAATTATAGCAGGAAACTCTTTATTTGTATAATTTGTATGACTCCAAGAAGGTACAAAAGCTGATTAAGGGATGATTCAGTTACTTTTCAAATGTTAAACGATTCAAACATAAACCAGCTGTGCTTTGCAACCTGACACTTGTGTTGTTGCATAGTTCAACAATGGCTGTCTTATCTTACAACGTAGACAGAATTGTATGGTATATTAACATGTTACGTACATGTAGTCAACATGAATTATGGGGCAGTGAACCCACTTTCCCCTGGATACTGTGCTGGGGCACTATGTTTTATGATAAAAAAAATTGCTCCAACTGGATGATGCTGATTATCTTTAATTGACCTGTTTTTCCGCTTTAGACTGAATGTGTAGATGAAAATTGTAAGCAGACCACAAACTATTAGTTTTCTTACTACGTAATTGTGGCATGCTTTAAGTTAGTTATGGGCAGATCTAATACATCTTTAGTCTCCATAGTTTGCCTTTACAGGTATATAACTGCATGTTGACTGATTCCATGAACAAACATTTGTAAGGGCATTGTCTTATAAAACATTCTATTCTCTGTTGCAGCTGACATATTTCCAATTATTTCCTTGATGGTGTTAACTAAACTTGTATCAAGCTTGATCTGCTAATGTTTGTGGATCATTTCATTTATTTGGTTTGCCAAGTATAATCATTTGATTCATATTGAAACCTTTACTGGGTGGCTAACATTTGAGATTGTAATTTTGCAGTGGTATGCTTGTTCAAGATCCTTCAAAGGGTAATCCTAATGATGTTGATGCAATTTTCAATCAAGCGAGGGAACTGGGAGCTGTAGAAGGGCCTGTTGAACATCTTGGTCCATCATCAAGCTCTCGGAGCTTTACTGGAACTGGTAGATTACTCTCAGGGGAAAGCGTACCATCTGTACCTCAGCAGCCTGAGCCTGTCATTCACAACATTGTTTTCTGGACCAATGGTTTTACTGTAAATGATGGCCCTTTGAGGAGTTTGGATGATCCTGAAAATGCATCTTTCTTGGAGGTAATGACAATTAGGTCTAGTGCTATATAGCAGAAGAGGGGAGGAAAGAAATTATATTGTTATTTTGGAGATCGATAATCTGCAGTTTAAATCTTTTTGCATAGTGGCTTATTATTACTGTGAAAATATTTATGGGAAGTATTGAATGTTCAATTTTTATTCTTATCTTCCCCGCTCTGCACAACTAGTGTGGGTTCTTCTGCTACTCTACAGATTTGTAATTTTGTGTACATTTCTACATTCTTTCTCACCATGGAGTGGACTATTAGTATTATTGGCCTGTTGGGCTTGTCTCCTGTATGGTTGTATTTGCTTTTCTTATTGTAATTCTGACTTAATTATGATATTTGTTCATGAGGTTTTATATTTCTTTGCAGAGCATCAAAAAGTCTGAGTGTCCAAAAGAGCTAGAACCTGCAGATAGAAGGTCCTCAGTTCATGTCAATCTGATAAAGAAGGATATGAAGTGCCCAGTAAGTGTCTAACTTCCATTGCTTTGAACTGAAATTATACACTCTGGGGCCAAACATATATGGTTTTAGCGATGGGATGTCCCAGTTATGGTATTCTATTGAATGGTTTTTTCTTATCCAAAAATGTATCACGTTATTTTTTCGTATGCTTGTGATGGAACTTGATGAATTTTCTGAACTTATACTCGAGGATGTGAATATGCCACCATTCTTGACATTTATTTCCTTTCAGGAACAAGAGAAGCGGCATGTTCCATTTCAGGGTGTAGGAAGAACTTTAGGAAGTACCAGTACTCCAGCTGCACCTGAACCAACTGTTGGTTCCACTGCTCCCGACACTGCTCAAACCCCTTCTGAGGATCTGGTTGTGGATGACAAGCTGCCATCAACGTCAATTCAGATTAGGTTGGCCGATGGAACCCGCATGATAGCACAATTCAATCTCCACCATACAATCAATGACATTCATGCTCACATCGACGCATCTAGACCTGGTAATGCAAGAAATTATCAACTGCAGATGATGGGATTCCCCCCTAAAGTTCTTGCAGACCGTTCTCAGACAATAGAGCAGGCTGGCCTTGCCAATTCAGTGGTTCTCCAGAAACTCTAATCAAGCTCTATGCTCTCCGGTCAATCTCTACTGCTTATTGTTAATGGAACATATATTCAAACTTAAAAAACTCAGTGTCTATTACTTCTATACATAGAGAAGGATTTTAGTGACTGGTTAATGAGGTTGATTCTTAATGTTTGTCACTGTACAATATTGTTTTGTTTTCTTCTTTGCTAGAATCCTTACATCCTCAAAATATGTCCAATTCTTGTTAGTTTAACTTGCATATCTTCCCCCTTTACGGTTTGAAGTCGCATGGCTGAATAAGATTTGTACAGCAGGAAAAAAATTGTATTGTTCAGAATCGATCTCATCTCGTCATTGTTCTAGTTACCCGATGTTGTATTACGAAGAACCTTTCTTGTTTCTGAATGATTGTGCTAGTGAGTGACATAATTTTCTATATCTACTTGCAGCTGGTGTATTATTTTTCATTTCAATCAAGTTCTCCTGCTGATTAAGTAAACGCCTTCTGGAAGTTCACAGTTGAGCCGTTGAACCTAAGTTCGCTTTGCCTAGACTTTGCCTGGTCCTGGCTCCTGAGCAAGTTTTATAACTCCAAAAAAAAAAAAAAAAAAATCAATTATTTCTTACTTTATTAGAAAAATACATCAAAAGAATTAAAAAAAAATATTTCTAAATTTTTTAATAATGTATATAATTAGAAAAATCAATGTGTATAAAGTGTTTTTTATAGGTGAATGTAGTCCCACTCTTTTTTTTTTTTGAGAAACTGACTTAAGAAAAATTATGACTAAATAACAATAGTTTATATACAAAAGGAAAATAATATATCTAATTAATATGAGATAAATATAAACATGTTACAACACATCTATTGTTTCTAATATGATTCATATTTCAAGTCCTAGTAGAATCTCAATTCCTAATGGAATCCTTATAATTTTATTTCTATTTACAATTGTATTCTTTATTAAATAGTTTTCTTAAAGACATACAATCTTACATAGAAATAAATAGGGAAGTGAATCACAACATCTAACACTTTATAACTAGAAGGATTAGATACAAAAATACCTAATTTATCAGGTATGGCTGGTTTCCTCCTGTATTTGCCTGAAGAGTTAATGGACTTGTTTGAAGATTTCATTGACGTGGTTGAAGATTTCATGCACTTGGTTGGAGATTTCATGCACTTGGTTGGAGATTTCTTATACTTCGCTATAGGATTTGGTTGGTTTTTGTTAGATGCTTTGTACTTTGTTGCTGACATTTTGATTGATCTTTGTATATTCCCCTTTTTCTTCTTGCTTGAAGATTACACTTGGCTCTTGTATTCAATAGATATTGAGTTTGAGGATTAGGACTATAAATTGGTTACATGTTCATGAGATTGATTCATATAATTTGTCGCTGGTTAGAATTACAGCAATTATATGCATTATAAAAGATGCACATTAGACGGTGTTTCAATAATAATACTATATTCAATCTGATATGACATTATATACTGCTTTTGTGATTGTTATTATTTTTTGTTGTGAAATTCACTTAAATATTGATATACTTTTACTTTGAACTTGTTATGCATCTTTTTTTTTTCTTCTTGTGATCGAGGTTGTTCAAGCCAGTTTATATATACTCGAGGCCTGACTAATTAAGACTCTTAAGTTAACAATTGGATAAACTTTTAGTGATCATCCTATTAACAGTCGAAAGAATCAACTTAGATCTCTTGATATATATTTAAAGTCTTATCACCCAACTAGCCTCAAGGTTCTTGTCATGCATCTTGGCATATAGCTTGTATTACAATTTACACGGCATAGAGTTATCATAATCTCCATTGAAGGTGGCATGGATGGCACTAAAAAATGCAGCATGTCGGCCAAATCAAACTACTGGATCGATTTTGTTCGCAAATAAAATTGTTGGGTCATGGGGACCCCTCAACCTCAATGTGCTTGGCAAGCGTCACATGAAAAGGCTTACCATAAATCAGTACCAGTCGTGAAGATTGATAGATGATAGATGTTTTTTTTTTTTTTTTTTTTTTTCATACCCAATTTCAGACGAATGAAGTACATTTGTGGAGGAAGGTCTTGTCATGGGGGGACACAAATATTAAAGCTATAGCACCATTGAAAAGCTATAGGCTATAGCCGTTTCAATTTTCTTTCTTTAATTTGCAGCAAATTATGAATCAAATCAGGAAACATCAATTATGTTACAGCCACTTCGAGCTAGTGTATGCCAAATGTCAATTGCAATTTCAGCTCTACTTCTTATATCATTAATTAAACAATAAAAAAAAATTGCTTTTGCTTACTTCCATGGTGGTGATTCACTTGGAACAGGTGAGCTAGGACCCATATTATTCGAGTCCCTCGGTTTCTGGGTATTGAATATTGATGATAGCTAAACTAAGAAGGGATAATTATTAAAAGTTTATCTGACTGTTAATTCAGAGTCTTAAAAAATTAGTTAAAATACGGTAACTTATATAAACACTAAAATATAAAAAAAAAAAAAAAAAAAAAACCTATAAGTTGACTCCATGGTTTAAGTAATTACCTTATTGGGAACAAAAAGCGAATCTTAAGAACCAAATATAATAAGCATATTTTGTACATAACATTACCCAAACAAGGATTCTAATTATATAGAGGCTTTAAGAAAGAGTTGTACTGTGAATGAAGAATCCATTTATTTCAACGATATGCATGTGGTTAGTGATCAATGGCATCTACGTTTTGTTTGGTATAATTTTATGGAAAACGAGAAGAAAATGAAGTTTATCTCAAGATAATTTGGGCAAGTGGGAGGACATTTATTCATTATATTTTGTAGTATCTTCTTGTTCCACTCATAATCTTTAAAGCTAGCAACTAGCACAAATGGACGAGGGAGGCCGCCAGCTTTAAAATCAAGCATGAATTTCAATTGATGGATTTGGATGATTGATTCTTGGGATAAAAGCAAGGAGATTTTTGGTATATATATATATAAGCTCTCCCATCATTGGTACTTAAGTGTTGTTGTTGCATGATGCTATCTATGGATAAACCATCATTAATTAGCGAGATAATACTCTTCAATTAGTCAACGATTGGATGTGGGTTGAAAGGGATTATTCCACATAATGTAAAAATTGAGGATGCAGTATTCAACATATGAAGGATGAATATATCTATTCATTTTATATCAAGGTGTATCTGAATTTTAGCTATGTATTATCAGATAAAAAAAAAAGTTTTGGAATAAGATCACTTGGTGTATTATATATATATATTATTATTTTATATATATATATATATACCTTTTTTCAACCTAATCAAATAAGATAAAATATAGTATATATTGTTGTTCAATTTCTTGCCCAATGAGAAGTATCGAGAACCTTGGGGAAACTCAACAAGGGTTTGTGGGAGACGAATGATATGAAAATGTGAAAATAAAATAATGTGAATAATAAATAAAGAGTAGACAAAAGAAATTTTTAAAGTGGTTTGGATGCAAAGTATAAATTTCGTTACGTCTATTGTTATCTTATTGTTTTCTTGTGATTTTTTGTGTACAAAGCTATTTGCTCTCAAGAGGCAATTGATTTTAGCTATTGGAGAAAATAAATTCAATCCCTCTTTGGGGTAAAAGACCCTATTTATATGTTTGCATAGACAACTTGTTCATGAAATAATCTCTCAAACATGACACATAGCTAACAAATCGCCCTTCGGAGACATGAACAACCCTCTCATTAGATGACATGCGACTTTGATGAAAGTCGCGTTAAACCTTATTGTGAAGAACTATGATAGTCTATCAATGAATAATCATTTCAAGGTGACACACAACCTGATAGTTGCACAACCATGGGAGATGTGGTACCATTCATACTATATGGATTATCATAAGATTTTAATGTAAAAAAAACTTTAAATTATAATTAATGCCTTTTAAAGAGTAGTTGACTTAAAAATTCAATGAGTAATACATATATACAAATTATTAATTATTTATATAAATTATTCACTAAAAATTGATGTGACTAATGTTTGTCATGTAATCTTTTAATTATTTTAATTTAAAGTCATCTAATCATATTAAAAAACATTAGTTTTAGGGAAAGTTGTATAAAAATTTGTATATGTAAATAATAATAACTTAATAACAACAAACAAATATGTTAATTAATTCAATAATGTTTTGTTTACGATGGTCATACAATAATAAAAATGAATAAAATTATATAAAATAATTATTTATCATTTATTTTTTATTGATTATATAATTAGTTGTAGACTCAACCGTAACTGTAAGTTTAGGATTGCTCTAATTAATCTGGTTAGTTTTATCACTTTTTTATCATTATATCATTTTCCCATCGTTTAAATATAAATCAAAGAGTGGGTGTCCAAATATATACGTTTGACAGATATATTGTTTTTTTAAATTAAGTGGATAAATAGAATATTCAATAATGAAGTGGGGCTAAAAAGTTGGGTTGATCAAGTACAGGTGATTATCACCAGATTAAACTGTTTCTTAAAAGTGGATTAGCTTTCTAATAACCCTATAAACAAAACAAAAGATGGGAGGGAGCTAGTTTGATCAAACTTTGAAAAGAGTAATAATTCTTGATTTGATTGCATGAGGATGAGGCCCTTCTTTTTATTTTTATATTTCAAAGTTTCATTTATTGAACATGTTGCAGCTGCTGCAGGCAGCAGCTAGCAATTGCAAGCTGTTTTGTTCTTTTTCCTCTTCTCTTCTCTTTTTTTTTTAGCTTTCTTTATGTCTGATCTATCATGCAACTGTTGATGGAAATGACGTAAAGTGAATCAGAAAAAAAAGAAAAAAAAAAAAAGCTTTTATTTTTATTTGCTTGAATTGGCGTAGGCCTCCCATTCCCTCTCCACCACCTTCTCATTCTCCACTCGCCACTGCGCGATTTACTTTTCTTCTTTCTTGAATTTTTACTTTTATTCTTTATCTTACGCTGTTTTGATGGATATGGATTCGCGTACTTCACTTTCATTACATTACACGCTTATTCGTCATTCTCTCTCTCTCTCTCTCTCTTTCAAACCCTAACCCTAATACTAACGCTAACGCTAAAGCTAAAGCTAAACCTAACCATGACTGACTGGCCCCCCCAGTTTTCTAATCACTCCTCAAAAGATTTTAAAAACAAATAAAAACAAAACATGGACAGAAGTTTGCAAGAAACCCTACATTAAACTCTTTCCTCTTGTCTTGATTCTATTCTTATGAATGGATGTCAAATCCCAAATCTCCTTCTGGTAGATAGGTTTGATTTGCTTTGTACGGTGAATCCCTTCCGCATCTACTGATGTGCTTGTTGAAAATCAACGGCCCTAATTAAGTTGTGCCAATTACCCTCGAGGAGATCGCCGGTCACTAACTATCTGATAGGCATAAATTTCAAGGCTAAATCATGAACCAGGAGAACGAACTCAAGTTGAATTTCTGCTACATTTTCGCCATAAAACATTGAGAAAATCAGAAAACAGACAGACCAACGGTTGTGTTAAGTTTATTGGAAAGTCAGTGTGTAGTGTATATTAACTTGCAGCAACTGTGTGCCATGGGTATAAAACCATGCACAAGTTAAATCACAAAAGAACTGGCAAAGCAGAGTTTATAATAATTACAATATGCTCTGGCTTTCTTTTGTGCAGTTAAATTCTTATCTTATATGAATATATTAGAGAACACGTGGGGTTATGTTATGGACACAAATATTAAAAGGACAAGAACGAATTACAGATGACACAAAATTTTAAAAGACGAGCAAGTTAACAGTGAATCTATAGTACTTCAAAATACTGTAAGAAGGAACTGGGGCTAGGGCACGGTGATTTTATTTCTTCGACCCATGAAGCTTTCCACTGGTATTGTAAGTGTCAATTTGTACAGAAATTACAGAGATGGTCCTCTTTCTGCTTCTGTGAATCACAAGTCGGGTCCCCCAGGTGTGACAATACAGAGGTAGAGTAGAATAAATTCGATTTCTTGCACCAATGAGAAGTATCGAGAACCTTTGGGGAAACTCAGACAAGGGTTTGTGGGAGACCGGAATGTGATACTGAACCAATGTGAAAAATAATAATAATGTGAATAAGTAAATAAATAGTAGACAAAAGAAATTTTTAAAGTGGTTTGGATGCAAAGTATAAATCTTACGTTACGTCTATTGTTATCTTATTGTTTTTCTTGTGCATTTTTATGTGTGTACAAAGGCTATTTGCTCTCAAACGAGGCAATTGATTTTAGTTATTGGAGAAAATGAAATTTCATATCCCCTCTTTGGGGTAAAAGACCCCTATTTATATTGTTTGCATAGACAAACTTGTTCATGAAATAATCCTCTCAACGCATGACACATAGCCTAACAAATCGCCCTTCCAGGAGACATGAAGCAACCCTCTCATAAGATGACATGCGACTTTGATGAAAGTTCAGCGTTAAACCTTATTGTTGAAGCAACCTATGATAGTCTTATCAATGAAGTAATCATTTCAAGCGTGACACACAACCTGAATAGTTGCACAACCATGGGAGATGTGGTACCAATTCATACTATATGGATTATCATAAGATTTTAATGTCTAAAAAAACTTTAAATTATAATTAATGCCTTTAAAAGAGTATGTTGACATAAAAACTTCAATGAGTAATACTATATATACAAATTATTAATTATTTATATAAATTATTCACTAAAAATTGATGTGACTTATATGTTTGTCATGTAATCTATTTTAATTATTTAATTAATTTTTAATTTAAAGTCATCTAATCATATTAAAAAACATTAGTTTGTAGGAGAAAGATTGTATAAAAAATTTGTATGTGAAATAGTATCATAACTTAATATAACAACAAACAAATATGTTAATTAATTCAATAATGTTTTGTTTACAATTGAGTCATACAATAAATAAAAATAAAATAAAATTTATATAAAATAACTATTTTATCATTTATTTTTTATTTGATTATATAATTAAGTAGTACGACTCAACAGTAACTGTAAGTTTAGAATTGCTCTAATTAATCTGGTTAGTTTTATCACTTATTTTATCATTATATCATTTGTCCCATCGTTTAAATATAAAATCAAAGAGTTGGTTGTCCAAATATATACGTTTGACAGATATATTGTTTGTTTTAAATTAAGTGGATACATAGAATTATTCAAATTAATTGAAGTGGGGCTAAAAAGTTGGGTTTGATCAAGTACAGGTGATTATCACCAGATTAAACTGTTTCTTAAAAGTGGATTAGCTTTCTAATAACCCTATAAACAAAACAAAAGATGGGAGGGAGCTAGTTTGATCAAACTTTGAAAAGAGTAATAATTCTTGATTTGATTGCATGAGGATGAGGCCCTTCTTTTTATTTTTATATTTCAAAGTTTCATTTATTGAACATGTTGCAGCTGCTGCAGGCAGCAGCTAGCAATTGCAAGCTGTTTTGTTCTTTTTCCTCTCTTCTTTCTTTCTTTCTTTATGTCTGATCTATCATGCAACTGTTGATGGAAATGACGTAAAGTGAATCAGAAAAAAGGAAAGCTTTTATTTGCTTGAATTGGCGTAGGCTTCCCATTCCCTCTCCACCACCTTCTCATTCTCCACTCGCCACTGCGCGATTTACTTTTCTTCTTTCTTGTATTTTACTTTTATTCTTTATCTTACGCTGTTTTGATGGATATGGATTCGCGTACTTCACTTTCATTACATTACACGCTTATTCGTCTTTCTCTCTCTCTCTCTCTCTCTTTCAAACCCTAACCCTAATACTAACGCTAACGCTAACGCTAAAGCTAAAGCTAAACCTAACCTTGACTGACTGGACCCCCCAGATTTCTAATCACTCCTCAAAAGATTTTAAAAACAAATAAAAACAAAACATGGACAGAAGTTTGCAAGAAACCCTACATTAAACTCTTTCCTCTTGTCTTGATTCTATTCTTATTAATGGATGTCAAATCCCAAATCTCCTTCTGGTAGATAGGTTTGATTTGCTTTGTACGGTGAATCCCTTCCGCATCTACTGATGTGCTTGTTGAAAATCAACGGCCCTAATTAAGTTGTGCCAATTACCCTCGTGGAGATCGCCGGTCACTAACTATCTGATAGACATAAATTTCAAGGCTAAATCATGAACCAGGAGAACGAACTCAAGCTGAATTTCTGCTTCATTTGCGCCATAAAACATTGAGAAAATCAGAAAATAGACAGACCAACAATTGTGTTAAGTTTATTGGAAAGTCAGTGTGTAGTGTATATTAACTTGCAGCAACTGTGTGCCATGGGTATAAAACCATGCACAAGTTAAATCACAAAAGAACTGGCAAAGCAGAGTTTATAATAATACAATATGCTCTGGCTTTCTTTTGTGCAGTTAAATTTTTATCTTATATATATATATATTAGAGAACACGTGGGGTTATGTTATGGACACAAAAATTAAAAGGACAAGAACGAGTTACAGCGGACACAAAATTTTAAAAGACAAGAACAAGTTAACAGTGAATCTGTAGTACTTCAAATTTCAAAATACTGTGAGAAGGAACTGGGGCTGGGGCACGGTGGTTCTATTTCTTCGACCCATGAAGCTTTCCACTGGTATTGTAAGTGTCAATTTGTACAGAAATTACAGAGATGGTCCTCTTTCTGCTTCTGTGAATCACAAGTCGGGTCCCCCAGGTGTGACAATACAGAGGTAGAGTAGAATAAATTCGACTGCGAAAAGAATGCTATGTATGACATATTTGTTGTTAGAGAATTAGGTATATATAGTAGAGGGACAAAGGTAGAAAGACAAGTTGTTCAAGCTAAATGGAGCTGTTTTCACACGGTCATTCAAGAATGAAACGAAAGTTATAGCTACAAGCTAGCTTTACTACGACAGATAAAAAAAACAAAAGACCTATACCATTACAGAATAGAGGTAGAACCGTAGAAGTAGAGAGATTAGACCTGAGAGAGAGAGTGAAGAGAAGAGACATTCGGACTGTCCCACTTGCTTTACCAGCTTTTTAATTTTAGCTGAAACCCCACT
The DNA here is from genome assembly GCF_008641045.1 of Pistacia vera. Classification (NCBI taxonomy): domain Eukaryota; kingdom Viridiplantae; phylum Streptophyta; class Magnoliopsida; order Sapindales; family Anacardiaceae; genus Pistacia; species Pistacia vera. The sequence continues at coordinate 325,231 of NW_022195314.1, read as the reverse complement.
TCTACTTTGGTAAATAATTACTGATTAGATGCTACTATGACTGAGACTAATAATGAGAGAGAGGAAGAATGGACAAGGAAGGAAGAATTAAATTAATTCAAGTGTCTTAGGAAAAGATTTCTGTCAGTGCCATAATAAATTTTGCTGGATCACCTAATATTTAACTAAGGGGGCGTTTGGTTGGGGCTTATTAGCAGGATAACATCATCTTATATTACTTGATTATTATATTTAATTATTAAATAATATAAGATATTGGTAATTTTTAAATAGTAATAGTAGTTATTATTGATAATATGGGAAGTAATCTAATTACTTCTATTTTTTTAGGTATTTTGAGATTACCAGGGTTATCATTTTTTGTTACAATTTTATCCTTTATTAATAAAATTTTTGGACAATAATACCTCTACTTTAAAATAAATTTACATTAATATCCTATTTCAATTTTACCCTTGTTTAATTAAAATTTTAGATAATAATGCCCTTATATTTAAAATAATTTACAGACCACCACTGCCATCCAGCCACCACCGCCGGCAACGAGCCAACCACCATGGGCCACCGCCAGAAAATCACTGGAGTCTCCAAAAAAGAACGAGATTCGGTGGGAGACTTCGGGAGGCTTCAATATGACCGTTTTCGGCCAAATTGGTGGTCGAAAACGGTCATATCGGGCCAGATCTAGCCAGAAATGGCCAGAACTATTCTGGCCATTTCCAGCCAGATTGATGGAACTGGCCGTTAACGGCCAGATCTGGCCGTTTTCGGCCATCAATATGGCCAGAAACGGCCATATCGGAGCCTCTTCGTCACGGTGAGGTACTCACGGGTGCTTTCGGAGATTTTCAGTGGTGGTTTGCGGTGGCGGCAGGAGGTGGGGGTGATTTCGTCATAAATTAAAGTTTTATATAAGCGGGGTGTTTTAGCTAAATCTGAAATATTGGGGGTTAAAAGAAATTATTCAAAAATTAATAATAAAAATAATCTTATATTAATATTTAAAAAGGGGACAATTTAGTAATTTAAATAACATACCCACCAATTTATTCCCCATAACCAAACATATTCATATAACATACCCATCAACTAACCAAACACATTTTTTTAAAGATTCTCAATAATCTTCCAAGGTAATCTATCTTCCTAATAATCTAACATTCCTAGTAATCTAACATTCCTGAACAAACGCCCCTAAGAGATCTTCATGGCCATTTTCATTTTCACAATCAGAGTCTTCTCCCGTGCACACGTTACTACTGTATGTACCTAAAATGCCTCCATTTCAACACAAGGCAAAAGGGTTTTTGCCATGTTATCATGTTAGGCATTGTTAACACAAAAAGAAATTTTACATCTGTAAAATCTACAATATAAGAAACAAACTGTAGGGAGAGTATGGTGTTGCGTGGCTATGGCCTATGGGAGAGAAAGAGGGTAAAATAAGCGCGAATATTAAAATGAGTGGACAGATTGCAATCAAACAGCAGTAGAGTAAAGAGAAGTTTATACAGTAGAGAGAGAGAGAGAGAGAGAGAGAGAGAGAGAGGGAGAGTGGTTTCGTGCCCAAAAAACCTTTCCCTCCATCTATCTATCCATCTATCACTAGTAAGAGTGTTTGGCTATTCCTCGATTTGATCGATCGTTCATTTCATTTCTCTCTCTTTGATCTCTACAAAATTAAACTCCGAAAAACCTTTTGATTTTCTTTATTTTTTTTTTTTTTTGCCAGTAATGGCAGTGCAAGAAAAGAGGTAGAGAGTTTTCATCGGGAAGGTAAAGCTTTGCTTCAGCCTTCAAGGATAACATTCACTACACCCGTCAAACACAATCTCTTCTTTCTGGTTTTCTCTTTATCTCTCTCTGTACCCCGCGTGCGCTCTGCTCTCTTTAACTCTGATATATTGTTCGTCTCCAAAGAAAGAGAGAAAAGAAGTGAGAGTTAATGTTGTTAATCACCAGAAAGATGAACACCCATTTTCCAAAGGAAACCTGAGCAGGCTTTAACAGAGAAGCCAGGAGAGTAAAACTCACAAACTTCATAAATATAACACTGACTACTTCTACTACTATCACTGTTTAGGATTTCTGTAAAAAGGCTGATTGTTGTAGCATAAATCTCGGGAGAGACTGGAGATACAACAATCTTTCGAGCAAAAAAAAAAAGATTGCGTAGGAGAGAGAAAAGAAAGAAAGACATGGTTGATTTTATTGCTATATAGCAAAGCCAAAGCCAACTAAAAAAGATAAGATAGTGTGAGAGATATAGAGAGAGAGAGATAATGGAGGGTGGTTCTAATAGCACTTCTTGTATGATGGCTTTTGGAGACAACAGTAATGGACTATGTCCTATGATGATGATGCCTCTCATGACTTCTTCTCATCAACATCATCACCACCATCACCATCACCATCATCCTGATGCAGACTCAAATACCCTATTTCTTCCCTTGCCATACACCAACAATCAAACTCAAAACCGCAATCTCATTAGTGGCTCTTCTTCACTCATTCTTGACGATAACAACAACACAAACACAGGCTGTTATTTCATGGAGACTAACGATGGCACCTCTTCTTTTTCTTCTACCTCAGTCAAGGCTAAGATCATGGCTCATCCTCACTACCACCGTCTTTTGGCTGCTTATGCCAACTGTCAGAAGGTTAAAGAATACATTTTTTTACTCAAAATACCTAACTTGAAACATCCACTACCTCAAAACATTCTCTCTCGCACACACATTCACATCTTGGACTAATTCAAGTATCATAACTACTTCAATGACTGGAAACGACAGATATTTCATGTTTGCTTCAAATTTTAATACAAAAAATATGCAAGTCTTCATTCCGGTAGTCATATGTTTTGTTGTTACTTTTCTTTGTGAATATTTATGTTCCGAGACAAAGAGAGGTCAAAACCTTTTTGAGTATTATGATGGAGACATGAGTCTAGTCTTATTTTTATTTTTTTCAACTTTTTCTTTATAGCAAAGATCATTATTTTCTGATGAAAGGGAACAAAACAAACAGGTGGGAGCTCCACCTGAAGTGGTGGCAAGACTAGAAGAAGCTTGCGCATCTGCGGCATCAATTGGCCCCACTGGCACGGACTCTCTTGGTGAAGATCCAGCCCTCGATCAGTTCATGGAGGCCTACTGCGAGATGCTGACCAAATATGAACAAGAACTCTCTAAACCCTTCAAAGAAGCCATGCTTTTCCTCCAAAGGGTCGAGTGTCAATTCAAAGCTCTCACTGTTTCTTCTTCTTCAAATTCTGGTGATAATATCTCTCTCTTCTCTCTTCCATTGTTAGATCTTCCAGCAGGCTTAGGTTTGGCTAATTAATTGAACCTTTTTTTTTTCTTATAAAAATAATTAGTCATGCATGTCTGTTTAATTCTCCAAGATCATCTGTGTTTGTTCCTAAAGTGCAGTTACCTAGTTTTGCTCTCATTTTAACTCTTCCTGTGCTGTGAATGCTTCTTCTTTTGCTTTGTTTTAATTTTTTTGCTATGTATTTTTACTGGTATGCAACTGTTTTAGATGCCAGGGTACCCATACAGACGATTGTATTAAAACTTCACTACCCAAAATGGAGAGTGGTACATATTCCTGCTTTGATTCTTCTCGGTGTTTGTGTGTTTCAAGGGTTATCTTATTATTTTCTTGTGAATTTCTTTCTTCAGTATTCTTAGATATTGACAAATATTTTGTACCCTTTTCACGATACAAGAAAAATTGCTTTCCACTACTATCCCTAGCTATTTAATGCTAACTATGGTGTGGAGGATGGATTTCAATATTCATTTATTTTATTCTCTTGAAAATAGTGTATCCTCAATTCGGGGACACTGAAGAAAAACATTTTTCAAGGCCAGTAAATATATGAAAAGGTTTGGAGTGGTAAGATGTCTAATGTGATTTGACGCTAATAAAGTTTGGACGGCATACATATGATTATGCTTAGAACTTGATGAAAGGATTTGAGGTGGCTAATTAAAGAGCTATTTCATGATATTGCTGAACTTGAGTGTTCAAATTATGGAGCATGGGCACCAAAACATATTCGCATGAGGTTTATATGCAAGTGTGGAGACACATGGATCGTTCCAGAGGAATTGGACTAACTGGAATGAGATTTTGAGATTTGAAAGAAAGAGCATCATTCTTTAATCAAGTCATAAGCTTATACTTCTCATAGAGTTTTTGTGTTGGTAACCAAGAACAGCGGGAAAAATACTAAAATATAGCTCGCTTTGATGCCATTATAGTTAATCAGCACTTTAAATCTCATGTATTAAAGCCCACTATTCTTGCCTTGCATGATGTTAGGGCTTATTAAGTACATGGTATTTTGATGATTCTCAATAACTTCTTAATTCATATCTAAAAACGATTGTTTTAGGTTATAAATAGCGTAATATTGGGAACACGTGGGAGTGATTTTGAAGTGAGACATTATTCTTTTAGCTATTTATTAAAATGTTAAAAGCTTGCTTATTTTTGCTAGTGGAGTTTTCTATATATTAATAAATATGTAGTGCACAATAATTCCTATTGTTGCTGCTACATGTATCCTTCATCTACAATTTTCAGGACTTTGGTGCCTCCTTTAGGCGATTCCTTGAGTACTGCATAAATTTTTTAACCGATCCAACAGTTAAGTTGTCAAAGAAAACTTTTGTTCTTTCTACATATCCACAGATTATGTATCAATGTGTTGCAGTCGGTGAGGTAGCATGTTGTGATCAAACTTATTATAAGTATATTCAAACAGGATGTATTTTTGTTAAAATCACAATCAGCTATGTGTTGCATTTGTTGGTTGAATCATCAATTTTATTCAATTTTTGGTATCATTCTTCTTCCATTTGAGTCTATCCTAATTAATTTCTTTTACTGCAAAGTGCATGAGATGTTTAGAAAGTCTGTTTATTTTAAGCAAATCCATTCTAGGTTTCAATGAAAGAAAAGATACTGAAGATCAATAAACAGTCTAAGAACATTTTACGATCGATAACTGAATTGATCTATCTTGATCATCAATTTTGGAAAATGTGTCTTTTAGTAAAACTCTATATCTATTCAGTAGTTTCTTTTTAAAACAGTGCCATGCTATCATATGAACAAGATGGTTCTGTGTATTTCTTACAGCTTCAATCAGGTAATTTCTTTTTGTAAGCCTATGTGTTTGGCATGTGACAAGGATTAAGGAATTGGATATGCAAAATCTCAACTAATAATATACAAAATATTTATACTTAGGTTGTCGTTCATATAGCCGTGCTGCAGTGCAATGATAGAAAGTAAGATACACCTTATATTAATCATATATTGAGGCCTTTGTCCAGCTTATTTTGGTCTACATGATGACAGATAAAAGCAATCCTACCCTGATTGAGGTGTTATAATTTCTCTATATTTTATTGGGGTTGGAGACAAAAAGGGTAGATATGTGGGTCTAAAAAGAGTCCGTTTTTGCTGCAAAAAGAGACTTAATAGACATAATATGCTTATGCCTTATTACCAATTTAGGGATTTAAGTGGAGTCCTTTAATGCAAGTTGATCTTAGACTATATATATCTAATCAATCGTTTTTCTTGGTGTAGTTAATATTTTTCATCAGTCTAGGGCATTCTTTAATAGCCTGCTACTATGTAAAAGCTTTTGCAATATCTCATATTTTGTATGAAGATCTCACCAATACCTCACCCATACCTAAATCACAGTTGACACTTGTAATTATGGAATCAACCATATGACTTCTACTTAACATTGGTAAGAATGTGCTTAAACGTTTCAGTTAGTTCCAAAAAACCTTTCCTTGTATAGGGTTAGGTTGTGATGTAGTGCCATCGGTCTAATAACATAAATTAGATGTACAAGATATTCAATTTAAGTATTTCAAAGAGTATTTCATAATGATCTTATGTCAGACTCCTGCTGAAAACCATTTGTGTTAATATATGCTTTTTCGTTATAAAGGTATGTCATGACTTTGTATACTCGGTAGTCAATTATGCTAGATTTTAATGCTTTTTTTGTAGTTTTGCGGAATTCTGGAAGCAGTACGAGGTAAAAACCTTACAAATATTATGTTAATCATGCATGTTTAATACTTCAATTAACACTTAGTTCTGAATCGACTAAGTACAAGTACAATAACTGCTGAAGAGCAGCAAAGGAGGGGAAACAAAGGAGCAAATAATATAGAAAATTTAGAAACACAATTCTCTAAAATGATTATCTCCATTTTGGGGCTTGTTGATTTAATGGATTACTTTGTGTAGCTGTTTGATTCAAACAGATTTTTGGGATGCATCTCTATGGCCAGATCATGTAAATTATTATATCTTAACAAGCATATCTGATCCTAGTTGCAGAAATCTGTTGATATATTTTATCATTATTATGAGCTAATTTTATGCTGCTTCATGCTGACTTCAGCTCGTACTGAGGCTATTGATAGGAATGGTTCATCTGAGGAAGAGTTTGATGTGAATAATGATCACTTCATAGATCCCCAAGCAGAAGACCAGGAACTGAAAGGTCAGCTTCTACGCAGGTACAGCGGATACTTAGGTAGTCTCAAACAGGAGTTCATGAAGAAGAGGAAAAAAGGGAAGCTGCCTAAAGAAGCCAGACAACAATTGCTCGATTGGTGGAGCAGACATTACAAATGGCCTTACCCATCGGTATCTATATCTACCTTGCTTTAATATATTAAAAACATTAGTTTATAAGGGAAAGGTTGTATAAAAATTTGTATATTAAATAATATCATAACTTAATACATCAACAAACAAATATGTTAAAATTCAATAATGTTTTGTTTATAACTGAGTCATACATTAATAAAAATATATAAATTTATATAAAATAACTATTTTATCATTTATTTTTTATTTGATTATATAATTGAGTAGTATGACTCAACTGAACTGTAAGTTTAGAATTGCTCTAATTAATCTGGTTAGTTTTATCACTTATTTATCATTATCATTTATCCCATCGATAAATTTAAAATCAAAGAGTTGGTTGTCCAAATATACGTTTGACAGATATATGTTTATTTTAAATGAAGTGGATACATAGAATTATTGAAGTGGGGCTAAAAAGTTTGGTTTGATCAAGTACAGGTGATATTCACCAGATTAAACTGTTTCTTAAAAGTGGATTAGCTTTTAATAACCCTATAACACAAACAAAAGATGGGAGGGCGTAGTTTGATCAAACTTTGAAAAGAGTAATAATTCTTGATTTGATTGCATGGATGAGGCCCTTCTTTTATTTTTATATTTCAAAGTTTCATTTATTGAACATGTTGCAGCTGCTGCAGGCAGCAGTAGCAATTGCAAGCTGTTTTGTTCTTTTTCCTCTCTTCTTTCTTTCTTTCTTTATGTCTGATCTATCATGCAACGTTGATGGAAATGACGTAAAGGAATCAGAAAAAAGGAAAGCTTTTATTTGCTTGAATTGGCGTAGGCTTCTCCATTCCTCTCCACCACCTTCTCATTCTCCACTCGCCACTGCGCGATTTACTTTTCTTCTTTCTTGTATTTTACTTTTACTTTATCTTACGCTGTTTTGATGGATATGGATTCGCGTACTTCATTTCATTACATACACGCTTATTCGTCTTTCTCTTCTCTCTCTCTCTCTTTCAAACCCTAACCCTAATACTAACGTAACGCTAACGCTAAAGCTAAAGCTAAACCTAACCTGACTGACTGGACCCCCCGATTCTAATCACTCCTCAAAAGATTTTAAAAACAAATAAAAACAAAACATGGACAGAAGTTTGCAAGAAACCCTACATTAAACTCTTCCTCTTGTCTTGATTCTATCTTTATAAGGATGTCAAATCCCAAATCTCCTTCTGGTAGATAGGTTTGATTTGCTTTGTACGGTGAATCCTTCCGCATCTACTGATGTGCTTGTTGAAAATCAACGGCCTAATTAAGTGTGCCAATTACTCGTGGAGATCGCCGGTCACTACATACTGATAGACATAAATTTCAAGGTAAATCATGAACCAGGAGAACGAATCAAGCTGAATTTCTGCTATTTGCGCCATAAAACATTGAGAAAATCAGAAATAGACAGACACCAATGTGTGAAGTTTATTGGAAGTCAGTGTGTAGTGTATATTAACTTGCAGCAACTGTGTGCCATGGGTATAAAACCATGCACAAGTTAAATCACAAAGAACTGGCAAAGCAGAGTTTATAATAATACAATATGCTCTGGCTTCTTTTGTGCAGTTAAATTTTTATCTTATATATATATATTAGAGAACACGTGGGGTTATGTTATGGACACAAAAATTAAAAGGACAGAACGAGTTACAGCGGAACACAAATTTTAAAAGACAGAACAAGTTAACAGTGAATCTGTAGTACTTCAAATTTCAAATACTGTGAGAAGGAACTGGGGCTGGGGCACGGTGGTTCTATTCTTCGACCCATGAAGCTTTCCATGGTATTGTAAGTGTCAATTTGTACAGAAATTACAGAGATGGTCCTCTTTCTGCTTCTGTGATCACACGTCGGGTCCCCCAGGTGTGACCATACAGAGTAGAGTAGAATAAATTCGACTGCGAGAAAGAATGCTATGTATGACATATTTGTTGTTAGAGAATTAGGTATATAGTAGAGGGACAAAGGTAGAAAGACAAGTTGTTCAAGCTAAATGGAGCTGTTTTCACACGGTATTCAAGAATGAAACGAAAGTTATAGCTACAAGCTGCTTACTACGACAGATAAAAAAACAAAGACCTATACCATTACAGAATAGAGGTAGAACCGTAGAAGTAGAGAGATTAGACCTGAGAGAGAGAGTGAAGAGAAGAGACATTCGGAGTCCCACTTGCTTTACCAGCTTTTAATTTTAGCTGAAACCCCACTTCTACTTTGGTAAATATACTGATTAGATGCTACTATGACTGAGACAATAATGAGAGAGAGGAAGAATGGACAAGGAGGAAGAATTAAATTAATTCCAAGTGTCTTAGGAAAAGATTTCTGTCAGTGCATAATAATTTTGCTGGATCACCTAATATTTAATAAGGGGGCGTTGGTGGGGCTTATTAGCAGGATAAACATCATTATAACTTGAGTATTATATTTATTATTAAATAATATAAGATATTGGTAATTTTTAAATAGTAATAGTAGTTATTATTGATAATATGGGAAGTAATCTAATTACTTCTATTTTTTAGGTATTTTGAGATTACCAGGGTTATCATTTTTTGTTACAATTTTATCCTTTATTAATAAAATTTTTGGACATAATACCTCTACTTTAAAATAAATTTACATTAATATCCTATTTCAATTTACCCTTGTTTAATAAAATTTTAGATAATAATGCCCTTATATTTAAAATAATTTACAGACCACACACTGCCATCCAGCCACCACCGCCGGCAACGAGCCAACCACCATGGGCCACCGCCAGAAAATCACTGGAGTCTCAAAAAAGAACGAGATTCGGTGGGAGACTTCGGGAGCTTCAATATGACCGTTTTCGGCCAAATTGGTGGTCGAAAACGGTCATATCGGGCCAGATCTAGCGCAGAAATGGCCAGAACTATTCTGGCCATTTCCAGCCAGATTGATGGAAACTGGCCGTTAACGGCCAGATCTGGCGTTTTCGGCCAAATATGGCCAGAAACGGCCATATCGGAGCCTCTTCGCACGGTGAGGTACTCACGGGTGCTTTCGGAGATTTTCAGTGGTGGTTTGCGGTGGCGGCAGGAGGTGGGGGTGATTTCGTCATAAATTAAGTTTTATATAGCGGGGTTGTTTTAGCTAAATCTGAAATATGGGGGTTAAAAGAAATTATTCAAAAATTAATAATAAAAATAATCTTATATTAATATTTAAAAAGGGACAATTTAGTAATTTAAATAACATACCCACCAATTATTCCCCATAACAAAACTATTCATATAAATAACCCATCAACTAACCAAACACATTTTTTTAAAGATTCTCAAAATCTTCCAAGGTAATCTATCTTCCTAATAATCTAACATTCTAGTAATCTAACATTCCTGAACAAACGCCCTAAGAGATCTCATGGCCATTTTCATTTTCACAATCAGAGTCTTCTCCGTGCACACGTTACTACTGTATGTAACTAAAATGCCTCCATTTTAACACAAGGCAAAAGGGTTTTTGCCATGTTATATGTAGGCATGTTAACACAAAAAGAAATTTTACATCTGTAAAATCTACAATATAAGAAACAAACTGTAGGGAGAGTATGGTGTTGCGTGGCTATGGGAAAGAAAGAGGGTAAAATAAGTGCGAAATTAAAATGAGTGGACAGATTGCAATCAAACAGCAGTAGAGTAAAGAGAAGTTTACAGTAGAGAGAAGAGAGAGAGAGAGAGGGAGAGTGGTTTCGTGCGCACAAAACCTTTCCCTCCATCTATCACTAGTAAGAGTGTTTGCCTATCCTCGATTTGACGATCGTTCATTCATTTCCTCTCTTTGTTCTCTACAAAATTAAACTCCAAAAAACTTTTATTTTCTTTATTTTTTTTTTTTTTTGCCAGTAATGGCAGTGCAAGAAAAGAGGTAGAGAGTTTTCATCGGGAAGGTAAAGCTTTGCTTCAAGGATAACATTCACTAACCCGTCAAACACAATCTCTTCTTTCGGTTTTTCTTTATCCTCTCTGTTACCCCGCGTGCGCTCTGCTCTCTTAACTTGATATATTGTTCGTCTCCAAAGAAAAAGAGAGAAAAGAAGTGAGAGTTAATGTTGTTAATCACCAGAAAGATGAACACCCATTTTCCAAAGGAAACCTGAGCAGGCTTTAACAGATAAGCCAGGAGAGTAAAACTCACAAACTTCATAAATTAACACTGACTACTTCTAACACTATCACTGTTTAGGATTTCTGTAAAAAGGCTGATTGTGTAGCATAAATCTGGGAGAGACTGGAGATAAAACAATCTTTCGAGCAAAAAAAAGATTGGTAGGAGAGAGAAAAGAAAGAAAGACATGGTTGATTTTATTGCATATATGCAAAGGCAAAGCCAACTAAAAAAGATAAGATAGTGGTGAGAGCTATAGAGAGAGAGATAATGGAGGGTGGTTCTAATAGCACTTTTGTATGAGGCTTTTGGAGACAACAGTAATGGACTATGTCCTATGATGATGATGCTCTCATGACTTCTTCTCATCAACATCATCACCACCATCACCATCACCATCATCCTGATGCAGACTCAAATACCTATTTCTTCCCTTGCCATACACCAACAATCAAACTCAAAACCGCAATCTCATTAGTGGCCTTCTTCACTCATTCTTGACGATAACAACAACACAAACACAGGCTGTATTTCATGGAGACAACGATGGCACCTCTTCTTTTTCTTACCTCAGTCAAGGCTAAGATCATGGCTCATCCTCACTACCACCGTCTTTTGGCTGCTTATGCCAACTGTCAGAAGGTTAAAGAATACTTTTTTTACTCAAATACCTAACTTGAAACATCCACTACCTCAAAACATTTCTCTCGCACACACATCACATCTTGGACTAATTCAAGTATCATAACTACTTCAATGACTGGAAACGACAGATATTTCATGTTGCTTCAAATTTTAATACAAAAAATATGCAAGTCTTCATTCCGGTAGTCATATGTTTTGTTTACTTTCTTTGTGAATATTATGTTCCGAGACAAAGAGAGGTCAAAACCTTTTGGTATTATGATGGAGACATGAGTCTAGTCTTATTTTTATTTTTTTCAACTTTTTCTTTATAGCAAAGATCATTATTTTCTGATGAAAGGGAACAAAAAACAGGTGGGAGCTCCACCTGAAGTGGTGGCAAGACTAGAAGAAGCTTGCGCATCTGCGGCATCAATTGGCCCTGGCACGGCCTCTTTGGTGAAGATCCAGCCCTCGATCAGTTCATGGAGGCCTACTGCGAGATGCTGACCAAGTAGACAAAGAACTCTCAAACCCTTCAAAGAAGCCATGCTTTTCCTCCAAAGGGTCGAGTGTCAATTCAAAGCTCTCACTGTTCTTCTTCTTCAATTCTGGTGATAATATCTCTCTCTTCTCCTTCCATTGTTAGATCTTCCAGCAGCTTAGGTTGGCTAATTAATTGAACCTTTTTTTTTCTTATAAAAATAATTAGTCATGCATGTCTGTTTAATTCTCCAAGATCATCTGTGTTTCTTCCTAAAGTGCAGTTACCTAGTTTTGCTCTCATTTTAACTCTTCCTGTGCTGTGAATGCTTCTTCTTTTGCTTTGTTTTAATTTTTTGCTATGTATTTTTACTGGGATGCAACTGTTTTAGATGCCAGGGTACCCATACAGACGATGTATTAAAACTTCCTACCCAAAATGGAGAGTGGTACATATTCTGCTTTGATTCTTCTCGGTGTTGTGTGTTTCAAGGGTTATCTTATTATTTTCTTGTGAATTTCTTTCTTCAGTATTCTTAGATATTGACAAATATTTTGTACCCTTTTCACGATACAAGAAAAATTGCTTTCCACTACTATCCTAGCTATTAATGCTAACTATGGTGTGGGAGGGATTTCAATATTCATTATTTTATTCTCTTGAAAATAGTGTATCCTCAATTCGGGGTCACTGAAGAAAAACATTTCAAGGCCAGTAAATATATGAAAGGTTTGGAGTGGTAAGATGTCTAATGTGATTTGACGCTAATAAAGTTTGGACGGCATACATATGATTATGCTTGAACTTGATGAAAGGATTGAGGTGGCTAATTAAAGAGCTATTTCATGATATTGCTGAACTTGAGTGTTCAAATTATGGAGCATGGGCACCAAAACATATCGCATGAGGTTTATATGCAAGTGTGGAGACACATGGATCGTTTCAGAGGAATTGGACTAACTGGAATGAGATTTTGAGATTTGAAAGAAAGAGCATCATTCTTTAATCAAGTCATAAGCTTATATCTCATAGAGTTTTTGTGTTGGCTGTAACAATATTTTGTACGTATCTTCTTGTTCCACTCATAATCTTTAAAGCTAGCAACTAGCACAAATGGACGAGGGAGGCCGCCAGCTTTAAAATCAAGCATGAATTTCAATTGATGGATTTGGATGATTGATTCTTGGGATAAAAGCAAGAGATTTTGGAGATATTTATACAGACACACACACACATATATATATATATATAAGCTCTCCCATCATTGGTACTTAAGTGTTGTTGTTGCATGATGCTAATTCTATGGATAAACCATCATTAATTAGCGAGATAATACATCTTCAATTAGTCAACGATTGGATGTGGGTTGAAAGGGATTATTCCACCATAATGTAAAAATTGAGCATGCAGTTATTCAACATATAGAAGGATGAATATATCTATTCATTTATTATTCAAGGTGTATCTGAATTTTAGCTATGTATTTATCAGATAAACCAATAGAGTTTTGGAATAAGATCACTTGGGTATTTTATATATATATATATATACCTTTTTTCAACCTAATCGAATAAGATAAAATATAGTATATATTGTTGTTCCAATTTCTTGCGCCAATGAGAAGTATCGAGAAACTTTGGGGAAACTCACACAAGGGTTTGTGGGAGACCCGAATATGATAAAATAGTAATAATGCGAATAAATAAATAAAGAGTAGACAAGAGAAATTTTTAAAGTGGTTTTGATGCAAAGTGCAAATTTTACGTTACGTCTACTGTTATCTTATTGCTTTTCTTATGTATTTTTATGTGTACAAAAGCTATTTGCTCTCAAATGAAGCAATTGATTTTAGCTATTGGAGAAAATAAAATTCCAGATCCCCTCTTTGGGGTAAAAGACCTCTATTTATACTGTTTGCATAGACGAACTTGTTCATGAAGTAATTCTCTCAATACATGACACATGACTTGACAAATCGCCTTTCTTGGAGACATGAAACAGCCCTCTCATGAGATGACATGCGACTTTGATGAAAACTCGGCCTTAAACCTTACTGTTGAAGTGAACTATGATAGTCTTACAAATGAAATAATCATTTCAAGTGTGACACACAACCTGATCAGTTGCACAATCATGAGACACGTGGTACGAATTCATGTTACATGTATTCAGTGCCTAACAAACATCATAAGATTTTAATGTTTAAAACAACTTTAAATTATAATTAATGCCTTTGAAAGAGTATGTTGACATAAAAACTTCAATGAGTAATACTATATATACAAATTATTAATTATTTATATAAATTATTCACTAAAAATTGATGTGACTTATATGTTTGTCATGTAATCTATTTTAATTATTTAATTAATTTTTAATTTAAAGTCATCTAATCATATTAACACAAACATTGTTTCTAAAGGGAAAGGTTGTTAAAAATTTGTATATTAAATATATCATAACTTAATACATCAACAAACAAATATGTTAATTAATTCAATAATGTTTTGTTTATACTGATTCATACAATTAATAAAAATTAATTAATTTATATAAAATAACTATTTTATCATTTTTTTTTATTTGATTATATAATTGAGTATAGACTCAACGTAACTGTAAGTTTAGAATTGCTCTAATTATCTGTTAGTTTTATCACTTATTTTATCAATATCATTTTCCCATCGATTAATTTAAAATCAAAGAGTTGGTTGTCCAAATATATACGTTTGACAGATATATTGTTTATTTTAAATTAAGTGAATGATACAGATATTGAAGTGGGGCTAAAAAGTTTGGTTTGATCAAGTACAGGTGATTATCACCAATTAAACTGTTTCTTAAAAGTGGATAAGCTTTCTAATAACCCTATAAACAAAACAAAAGATGGAGGGAGCTAGTTTGATCAAACTTTGAAAAGAGTAATAATTCTTGATTTGATTGCATGAGGAGAGCCCTTCTTTTTATTTTTATATTTCAAAGTTTCATTTATGAACATGTTGCAGCTGCTGCGGCAGCAGCTAGCAATTGCAAGCTGTTTTGTTCTTTTTTCTCTCTTCTTTCTTTCTTTCTTTATGTCTGATCTATCATGCAACTGTTGATGGAAATGACGTAAAGTGAATCAGAAAAAAGAAAGCTTTTATTTGCTTGAATTGGCGTAGGCTTCCCCATTCCCTCTCCACCACCTTCTCATTCTCCACTCGCCACTGCGCGATTTACTTTTCTTCTTTCTTGTAATTTTACTTTTATTCTTTATCTTACGCTGTTTTGATGGATATGGATTCGCGTACTTCACTTTCATTACATTACACGCTTTATTCGTCTTCTCTCTCTCTCTCTCTCTCTTTCAAACCCTAACCCTATACTACGCTAACGCTAACGCTAAAGCTAAAGCTAAACCTAACCTTGACTGACTGGCCCCCCCAGATTTTCTAATCACTCCTCAAAAGATTTTAAAAACAAATAAAAACAAACATGGACAGAAGTTTGCAAGAAACCCTACATTAAACTCTTTCCTCTTGTCTTGATTCTATTCTTATTAATGGATGTCAA
Source organism: Pistacia vera (assembly GCF_008641045.1). Taxonomy (NCBI): domain Eukaryota; kingdom Viridiplantae; phylum Streptophyta; class Magnoliopsida; order Sapindales; family Anacardiaceae; genus Pistacia; species Pistacia vera. Next base: position 309,738 of record NW_022195314.1, on the reverse strand, counting down.
ATCCCAAATCTCCTTCTGGTAGATAGGTTTGATTTGCTTTGTACGGTGAATCCCTTCCGCATCTACTGATGTGCTTGTTGAAATCAACGGCCCTAATTAAGTTGTGCCAATCCCCTCGTGGAGATCGCCGGTCACTAACTATCTGATAGACATAAATTTCAAGGCTAATTCATGAACCAGGAGAACGAACTCAAGCTGAATTTCTGCTTCATTTGCGCCATAAAACATTGAGAAAATCAGAAATAGACAGACCAACATTGTGTTAAGTTTATTGGAAAGTCAGTGTGTAGTGTATATTAACTTGCAGCAACTGTGTGCCATGGGTATAAAACCATGCACAAGTTAAATCACAAAAGAACTGGCAAAGCAGAGTTTATAATAATACAATATGCTCTGGCTTTCTTTTGTGCAGTTAAATTTTTCTTATATATATATATATTAGAGAACACGTGGGTTATGTTATGGACACAAAATTAAAAGGACAAGAGAGTTACGCGGACACAAAATTTTAAAGACAAGAACAAGTTAACAGTGAATCTGTAGTACGTCAAATTTCAAAATACTGTGAGAAGGAACTGGGCTGGGGCACGGTGGTTCTATTTCTTCGACCCATGAAGCTTTCCACTGGTATTGTAAGTGTCAATTTGTACAGAAATTACAGAGATGGTCCTCTTTCTGCTTCTGTGAATCACAAGTCGGGTCCCCCAGTGTGACAAAACAAGGTAGAGTAGAATAAATTCGACTGCGAAAGAATGCTATGTATGACTATTTGTTGTTAGAGAATTAGGTATATATAGAGGGACAAAGGTAGAAAGACAAGTTGTTCAAGCTAAATGGAGCTGTTTTCACACGGTCATTCAAGAATGAAACGAAAGTTATAGCTACAAGCTACTTTACTACGACAGATAAAAAAACAAAAGACCTATACCATTACAGAATAGAGGTAGAACCGTAGAAGTAGAGAGATTAGACCGAGAGAGAGAGTGAAGAGTAAGAGAACATTCGGACTGTCCCACTTGCTTTACCAGCTTTTTATTTTAGCTGAAACCCACTCTTACTTTGGTAAATAATTACTGATTAGATGCTACTATGACTGAGACTAATATGAGAGAGGAAGAATGGACAAGGAAGAGAATTAAATTATTCAAGTGTCTTAGGAAAAGATTTCTGTCATGGCCATAATAATTTGCTGGATCACCTAATATTTAACTAGGGGCGTTTGGTTGGGCTTATTAGCAGATAACATCATCTATTTACTTGATTATTATATTAATTATTAAATAATATAAGATATTGGTAATTTTTAAATAGTATAGTAGTTATATTGATAATATGGAAGTAATCAATTACTTCTATTTTTTTAGGTATTTTGAGATTACCAGGGTTATCATTTTTTGTTACAATTTTATCCTTTATTAATAAAATTTGGACAATAATACCTCTACTTTAAAATAAATTACATTAATATCCTATTTCATTTTCCCTTGTTTAATTAAAATTTTAGATAATATGCCCTTATATTTAAAATAATTTACAACCACCACTGCCATCCAGCCACCACCCCACCGCCAACGGCCAACCACCATGGCCACCGCCAGAAAATCACTGGAGTCTCCAAAAAGAACGAGATTCGGTGGGAGACTTCGGGAGGCTTCAATATACCGTTTTCGGCCAAATTTGGTTCGAAAACGGTCATATCGGCCAGATCTAGCCAGAAATGGCCAGAACTATTCTGCCATTTCCAGCCAGATTGATGGAACTGGCCGTTAACGGCCAGATCTGGCCGTTTTCGGCCATCAATATGGCCAGAAACGGCCATATCGGAGCCTCTTCGTCACGTGTGTACTCACGGGTGCTTTCGGAGTTTTCAGTGGTGGTTTGCGGTGGCGGCAGGGGTGGGGGGTGATTTCGTCATAAATTAAGTTTTATTATACGGGGTGTTTTAGCTAAATCTGAAATATTGGGGGTTAAAAAGAAATTTTCAAAAATTAATAATAAAAATAATCTTATATTAATATTTAAAAAGGGGACAATTTAGTAATTTAAATAACATACCCACCAATTTTTCCCCATAACCAACATATTCATATACATACCCATCAACTAACCAACACATTTTTTAAAAGATTCTCAATAATCTTCCAAGGTAATCTATCTTCCTAATAATCTAACATTCCTAGTAATCTAACATTCCTGAAAAACAACGCCCCTAGAGATCTTCATGGCCTTTTCATTTTCACAATCAGAGTCTTCTCCGTACACGTTACTACTGTATGTACCTAAAATGCCTCCATTTCACACAAGGCAAAAGGGTTTTGCCATGTTATCATGTTAGGCATTGTTAACACAAAAAGAATTTTACATCTGTAAAATCTACAATATAAGAAACAAACTGTAGGGAGAGTATGGTGTTGGCGTGGCTATGGGAAGAAAGAGGGTAAAATAAGTGCGAATATTAAAATGAGTGGACAGATTGCAATCAAACAGCAGTAGAGTAAAGAGAAGTTTATACAGTAGAGAGAGAGAGAGAGAGAGAGAGGAAGTGTTTCGTGCCCAAAACCTTTCCCTCCATCTATCACTAGTAAGAGTGTTGCCTATTCCTCGATTTGATCGATCGTTCATTTCATTTCTCTCTCTTTGTTCTCTACAAAATTAAACTCCAAAAACCTTTTTATTTTCTTTATTTTTTTTTTTTTTTTGCCAGTAATGGCAGTGCAAGAAAAGAGGTAGAGAGTTTTCATCGGGAAGGTAAAGCTTTTCTTCAAGATAACATTCACTACACCCGTCAAACACAATCTCTTCTTTCTGGTTTTCTCTTTATCTCTCTCTGTACCCCGCGTGCGCTCTGCTCTCTTAACTCTGTTATTGTTCGTCTCCAAGAAAAGAGGAAAGAAGTGAGAGTTAATGTTGTAATCACCAAAAGATGAACACCCATTTTCCAAAGGAAACCTGAGCAGGCTTTAACAGATAAGCCAGGAGAGTAAAACTCACAAACTTCATAATATACACAGACTACTACTCACTACTCACTATCACTGTTTAGGATTTCTGTAAAAGGCTGTTGTTGTACATAAATCTCGGGAGAGACTAGATAAACAATCTTTCGAGCAAAAAAAAAAGATTGCGTAGGAGAGAGAAAGAGAAGACATGGTTGATTTTATTGCTATATAGCAAAGCCAAAGCCAACTAAAAAATAAATAGTGTGAGAGCTATGAGAGAGAGGATAATGGAGGGGTGTTCTAATAGCACTTCTTGTATGATGCTTTTGGAGACAACAGTAATGGACTATGCCTATGATGATGATGCCTCTCATGACTTCTTCTCATCAACATCATCACCACCATCACCATCACCATCATCCTGATGCAGCTCAAATACCCTATTTCTTCCCTTGCCATACACCAACAATCAAACTCAAAACCGCATCTCATTAGTGGCTCTTCTTCACTCATTCTTGACGATAACAACAACACAAACACAGGCTGTATTTCAGGGAGACTAACGATGGCACCTCTTCTTTTCTTCTACCTCAGTCAAGGCTAAGATCATGCTCACCTCACTACCCACCGTTTTGGCTGCTTATGCCAACTGTCAGAAGGTTAAGAATACTTTTTTTACTCAAAATACCTAACTTGAAACATCCACTACCTCAAAACATTCTCTCTCGCACACACATTCACATCTTGGACTAATTCAAGTATCATAACTACTTCAATGACTGGAAACGACAGATATTTCATGTTGCTTCAAATTTTAATACAAATATGCAAGTCTTCATTCCGGTAGTCATATGTTTGTTGTTACTTTTCTTTGTGAATATTTATGTTCCGAGACAAAGAGAGGTCAAACCTTTTGAGTATTATGATGAGACATGATCTAGTCTTATTTTATTTTTTTCAACTTTTTCTTTATAGCAAAGATCATTATTTTCTGATGAAAGGGAACAAACAAACAGGTGGGAGCTCCACCTGAAGTGGTGGCAAGACTAGAAGAAGCTTGCGCATCTGCGGCATCAATTGGCCACTGGCACGGCCTCTCTGGTGAAGATCCAGCCCTCGATCAGTTCATGGAGGCCTACTGCGAGTGCTGACCAAGTATGAACAAGAACTCTCTAAACCCTTCAAAGAAGCCATGCTTTTCCTCCAAAGGGTCGAGTGTCAATTCAAAGCTCTCACTTTTTCTTCTTCTTCAATTCTGGTGATAATATCTCTCTCTTCTCTCTTCCATTGTTAGACTTCCAGCAGCCTTGAGTTTGGCTAATTATTGAACCTTTTTTTTTCTTATAAAATAATTAGTCATGCATGTCTGTTTAATTCTCCAAGATCATCTGTTTTTCTTCCTAAAGTGCGTTACCTAGTTTTGCTCTCATTTAACTCTTCCTGTGCTGTGAATGCTTCTTCTTTTGCTTTGTTTTAATTTTTTGCTATGTATTTTTACTGGTATGCAACTGTTTTAGATGCCAGGGTACCCATAACGACGATTGTATTAAAACTTCACTACCCAAAATGGAGAGTGGTACATATTCCTGCTTTATTCTTCTCGGTGTTGTGTGTTTTCAAGGGTTATCTTATTATTTTCTTGTGAATTTCTTTCTTCATATTCTTAGATATTGACAAATATTTTGTACCCTTTTCACGATACAAGAAAAATTGCTTTCCACTACTATCCCTAGCTATTTAATGCAACTATGGTGTGGAGGATGGATTTCAATATTCATTTATTTTATTCTCTTGAAAATAGTGTATCTCCTCAATTCGGGGTCACTGAAGAAAAACATTTTTCAAGGCCAGTAAATATAAAAAGGTTTGGAGTGGTAAGAGGTCTAATGTGATTTGACGCTAATAAAGTTTGGACGGCATACATATGATTATGCTTAGAACTTGATGAAAGGTTGAGGTGGCTAATTAAAGAGCTATTTCATGATATTGCTGAACTTGAGTGTTCAAATTATGGAGCATGGGCACCAAAACATATTCGCATGAGGTTTATATGCAAGTGTGGAGACACATGGATCGTTCCGAGGAATTGGACTAACTGGAATGAGATTTGAGATTTGAAAGAAAGAGCTCATTCTTTAATCAAGTCATAAGCTTATACTTCTCATAGAGTTTTTGTGTTGGTAACCAAGAACAGCGGGAAAAATCTAAAATATAGCTCGTTTGATGCCATTATAGTTAATCAGCACTTTAAATCTCATTGTATTAAAGCCCACTATTCTTGCCTTGCATGATGTTAGGGCTTATTAAGTACATGGTATTTTGATGATTCTCAATAACTTCTTAATTCATATCTAAAAACGATTGTTTTAGGTTATAAATAGTAATATGGGAACTGGGAGTGATTTTGAAGTGAGACATTATTTTTTAGCTATTTTATAAAATGTTAAAAGCTCTTATTTTTGTCTAGTGAGTTTTCTATATATTATAAATATGTAGTGCCAATATTCTCTATTGTTGCTGCTACATGTATCCTTCATCTACAATTTTCAGGACTTTGGTGCCTCCTTTAGGCGATTCCTTGAGTACTGCATAAATTGTTTAACCGATCCGACAGTTAATTTGTCAAGAAAACTTTTGTTCTTTCTACATATCCACAGATTATGTATCAATGTGTTGCAGTCGGTGAGGTACATGTTGTGATCAAACTTATTATAAGTATTTCAAACAATGTATTTTTGTTAATCAATCAGCTATGTGTTGTTTGTTGGTTGAATCATCATTTTATTCAATTTTGGTATCATTCTTCTTCCATTTGAGTCTATCCTAATTAATTTCTTTTACTGCAAAGTGCATGGATGTTTAGAAAGTCTGTTTATTTTGAGCAAACCATTCTAGGTTTCAATGAAAGAAAAGATACTGAAGATCATAAACAGTCTAAGACGTTTTACGATCGATAACTGAATTGATCTATCTTGTCATCAATTTTGGAAAATGGTCTTTTACAAAACTCTATATCTATTCAGGGCTTCTTTTAAAACAGTGCCATGCTATCATATGAACAATGGTTCTGTGTATTTCTTACAGCTTCAATCTGGTAATTTCTTCTTGTAAGCCTATGTCTTGGGCATGACAAGGATTAAGGATTGGATATGCAAATCTCAACTAATATATACAAAATATTTATACTTAGGTTGTGGTTCATATACCGTGTTGCGGTGCAATGATAGAAAGTAAGATACACCTTATATTAATCATATATTGAGCCTTTTTCCAGCTTATTTTGGACTACATGATGACAGATAAAAGCAATCCTACCCGATTGAGGTGTTATAATTTCTCTATATTTTATTGGGGTTGGAGACCAAAGGGTAATATGTGGGTCAAAAGGTCCGTTTTTGCTGCAAAAAGAGACTTATGAGATATATGCTTATGCCTTTACCAATTAGGGATTTAAGTGGAGTCCTTAATGCAGTATGCTTTAGTTATCATCATATATCTAATCAATCGTTTTTCTTGTATTAGTTAATATCTTCATCATGTCTAGGCGCATTCTTTAATAGCTGTATAAATTTATTGTGATAGCTATATTCCTTTTATAGAAGACTCCCATACCTCACCCTACCTAAACATCACGTTGACACTGTAATATGGACATCCATATGACTCTACTTACTTGGTAAGAATATGCTTAAATGTTTCAGTTAGTTCCAAAAACACCTTTCCTTGTACAGGTTAGTGGATGTGATGCCATCGGTCTAATAACATAAATGAGTAAGATATTCAATTAAGTATTTCAAAGAGTATTCAAGATCTTATGTCAGACTCTGCTGAAAACCATTTGTGTTAATATATGCTTTTTCGTTATAAAGGTATGTCATGACTTTGTATACTCGGTAGTCAATTATGCTAGATTTTAATGCTTTTTTGTAGTTTTGCGGAATTCCGGAAGCAGTACGAGGCAAAAACTTACAAATATTATGTTAATCATGCATGTTTAATACTTCAATTAACACTTAGTTCTGAATCGACTAAGTACAAGTACAATAACTGCTGAAGAGCAGCAAAGGAGGAAACAAAGGAGCAAATAATATAGAAAATTTAGAAACACAATTCTCTAAAATGATTATCTCCATTTTGGGGCTTGTTGATTTAATGGATTACTTGTGTAGCTGTTTGATTCAAACAGATTTTTGGGATGCATCTCTATGGCCGATCATGTAAATTATTATATCTTAACAAGCATATCTGATCCTAGTTGAGAAATCTGTTGATAATTTTATCATTATTATGAGCTAATTTTATGCTGCTTCATGCTGACTCAGCTCGTACGAGGCTATTGATAGGAATGTTCACTGAGGAAGAGTTTGATGTGAATAATGATCCTTCATAGATCCCCAAGCAGAAGACAGGAACTGAAAGGTCAGCTTCTACGCAGGTACAGCGGATACTTAGGTAGTCTCAAACAGGAGTTCATGAAGAAGAGGAAAAAAGGAAGCTGCCTAAAGAAGCCAGACAACAATTGCTCGATTGGTGGAGCAGACATTACAAATGGCCTTACCCATCGGTATCTATATCTACCTTGCTTCTTGTTCATCATAAGGGCCTTCTTCTGTTTCCTTTGAATGTGCTGAAGAGTAGAACATTAATGCTTGCTAGTTGTCTATTGTAACGTTTTGTATGGTGTCTGACAGATCTTTCACCTTCATTTGATTTTCATCTGTTATTTCCCCTCTCAAAGGAAGAGCCTTTTCTTATGAGATCATTTAGCTCCATTCAGGAGTCTACTGGCAGCCATGAACTTAATTAGACCAGTCATCTGCTACGTGCCTGACCGGTGTCCCTTAGTCAAGTACAATGGGTGACATATTTAGCATTTTCTGTGTCAACAAAGCAGCGTTACTATCTACTCCTTACCCAGCTTGAATGGAGTGGTCTTTGTTTAGCTGCACAAGATTTATATTTGTCTGTGATTAATCAATACTTCTAAATCATTCTGTGTAATAATGATCGACCTTTACATGTGACAGAATCACAGAAGCTGGCCCTAGCAGAGTCAACGGTCTGGATCAGAAGCAAATAAACAACTGGTTTATCAATCAAAGGAAAGACATTGGAAGCCGTCTGAAGATATGCAGTTTGTGTAATGGATGCCCCTCACTCTCCTATACATGGAAAATGTTATGGGCAACCAATTTCCAATGATCTCTCTCCGCACTGCTTTGAACAAGCTGATCATCTGATGCTCATCTTACTATTAATTATATTGTGTTTATGCGTATTTATTATTATAAACCCAATGCTATATATGATGGCAAATGATGTAATCTTATCATATGCATACGGCTGCAAGTAGCATGCATTGGATACTATTTGATATAAATTCGACTGCTAAATTAAATTAGTTAGCTTGTTCATAATCTTTCCTCTTTTTTGGATAGTAGAATGTAGAGAGCTTAAAACTGGTGTTGACAAAGTTAGCTTGTTCATGGTTCAAGGTTTTGCATAGAGTACTAAAGCTATCCCATGATAACTTTATAACAACTACGTGCTTTTCATTGTTGAAGCCTCCTTATATTGTTGAATAGTCTTTTCACTACTCTTGGAATGATGAAACGGTCATTGTTGATGCTTTTTGGTTTGCCATAGTTTGAAGTACTTCATCTTGATGGTGACCATGTTTCATGAGCATCATGTATTAATGTGGCAGCATGTAAATGGAAAGCCCTTTATCTGGATGCCTTTCTGCTCTGTAACCTCAAAGCCGTGAAATGAGGATTCGAGATGTCACATTTGGTTGGCTCTATAGCTAATTTGTTTTTTTTTTTTTTTTTTTTTTTTATGATTGGGGGTGTTTAAGCCAATTTACGTATATCTCAACTAATCTTTCAGGACTCTGAAAGTTTGAAACTACTGTTTAGGTGAAGAGTTTCAATATCCTCAACTAATTCTTAAGATCCTAAACTATCGGTTGGGTAAAAGTTTTGGTAGTTATCCCTATTAGAGGTCGTGAGGATTCAAACTTGAGAGATCATGTTAGATCAATCTTTGCTCTTTTATCATTAAGAAGACTTGAACTTAGGTGATCATAGTAGATCTTCATTTTACTCTTTTACTAATAGGCTACCCAGTGGTGGTTAAATATTAAATATAATGTTCTATAGCTAATTGCAAACAAAACACATGTCCACCAATCTTATAAATAGATGGACATATAATTAATCATAAAACTTTTTCTTTAACTAATGACATGTATTCGTCTTATAATTAGTTGGACACATCATACATAATTAAACATGTATTATGATATGTATTCATCAATGTTTTAATAACCAATTCGGGGTGAAACCCGACAAAGTTGCTGGGTCCTAGGTTGACCGGTTTGATTGATCAGTCAAATCAGGTTTCAAAAAGTTTAAACTTTAGAAAACACACCCCAAATACAAATCGAAGGTCGACTTGTTAGCGGCAGCGACACACCAAATGCAATCCAAATCTACCCAAAATCTGGATGAAATCAGTTCAATTTCGATCAAATCTCACCACTGTGGGCGTCGAACACCTAGGCCAGATCTCACCACTATCAGCGTCGACAACCCTCTCCATCACCACAAAAATACTCTCCTCAACCTCCTGACCAAAACCAATCTCACCCCAGCCCCGTTCACCTCGCCAATTGCCGGCAAAAGCTGGCTGTGGTCGCTGCTATCAATTTTTTTTTTCAATTTTTGGTCATTTTACTCACCGAAAATCACTTCCATTGCCACCATTGCACGCACCCCGCACTTCTTCTTCAAAAGCCCTAACATCTCGGCCTTCAATTGTTTGCCGATCATCATCCCAAATTCTAGAGTTTTTTATTAATAGGAAAATTGGTAACTCGGCTCGATGAAGGCCCCGGGTCCTAATTGAACTAACTGGGTTGGGCTAGGTTTTAAAACACTTGTATTCATCTTATAATAAGTTTGACACATATCATACATGAGTAGATGATCTATTGTCACCCGTTTAATATACTAACGACTCCATTTTTTGATAAATTTTATAATGACAAAGTTATCCTCATATTAAATTATTAAAAATAATTTTAATTTCTTATTCTTTACAAATAACGTTGGCACCCGACTATCCCTAATTTTTTTTAGGTTACTCAAATCATCCGTAAAACAAAAAAAAAAAAAAAAAAAAGTTTAATGGAGAAAGAATATTTGCAATGATATATATTGGGTTACAAGTAACAAAAAAATTAAGTTTTTAATTGCTTCATAGTTAAATTTTTTTTTTATTTTTTTCTTATGTATTGGTAGCTATATTAATTTATATATGTATTTTTTGTGTTGTTTAACTATATTTTGTTTTTGGATTATTTATAAAGAATTTTAATTTTTTCTGAACTTTCAACTTAAGTATCTAAAAAATTATTTTAGGAATAACGATAGTGGAGATATATAATATAAGTGAAAAGGAATGAAATGTTAAATCTTTTAAAATATAAAAAAGAAATAGAATGAAAGGTATTTATGAAATTTATGGGGTGTCTTAAGAAAAAATAATAATTTTTTAACTTTAAAAAATGTGATTTATTTCATCAATTAATAGGTGGCAGTAAAGCCACTCATGTTGTCAAGATAGAAGCAGGACATTGGACTGTCTTACCTTTGCACAACATGGGCTTAACAGTACACCAGTCACTAGCCCAGTAGGCCCCAAATTTTAAAACCTGCGCTGGCTCCCATGGGCCCAAAAAGAAAATGAATTTAACCATTTTCTTCGTATAATAATCATAGAGTGATTTAATTAAATAGCCTAAGATCAATAAAAATGAATTTAGAGCTGCATTCAAGCTGATCCGAGTTGAGTAATGAGAAGCTTAAGCTCGACCCGATTGAAATAGTCAAAGCTCAAGCTCGAGCTCAACCCAGCTTCAATTGTCGAACTCGAGTTCAATAAATACATGATCAACTCGATTACAACCAAGTCAAAATCGAGCTCAAGTTCAACTTGGTTGTAATCATTAATTATTTTAACTTATATATAAGACTAAAACATTATATAACATTTGTTAATGATTTTAATTTTTATATATATATAATTAAAATATTATATAATATATCAAGCTCGAATAAGCTTGTGAAGTGCTCGAGTCGATTAATAGCAGACGGATCTATCTACTCCTTTACCCAGCTTGTAATGGAGTGGTCTTTGTTTAGCTGCACAAGATTTATATTTGCCTGTGATTAATCAATACTTCTATAATCATTCTGTGTATATAATGATCGACCTTTACATGTGACAGGAATCACAGAAGCTGGCCCTAGCAGAGTCAACTGGTCTGGATCAGAAGCAAATAAACAACTGGTTTATCAATCAAAGGAAACGACATTGGAAGCCGTCTGAAGATATGCAGTTTGTGGTAATGGATGCTCCTCACTCTCACTATTACATGGAAAATGTTATGGGCAACCAATTTCCAATGGATCTCTCTCCTGCACTGCTTTGAACAAGCTGATCATCTGATGCTCATCTTACTTATTAATTATATTGTGTTATAGCGTATTTATTATATATAAACCCAATGCTATATATGATGGCAAATGATGTAATCTTATCATATGCATACGGCTGCAAGTATGCATGCATTTGGATACTGTTTGATATAAATTCAGACTGCTAAATTAAATTAGTTAGCTTGTTCATAATCTTTCCTCTTTTTTGGATAGTAGAATGTAGAGAGCTTAAAACTGGTGTTTGACAAAGTTAGCTTGTTCATAATGGTTCAAGGTTTTGCATAAAGCAATCTAAAGCTATCCCATGATAACTTTATAACAACAATACGTGCTTTTCATTGTTGAAGCCTCCTTATATATTGTTGAAATAGCTTTTCTACTACTCTTGGAATGATGAAACGGTCATTGTTGATGCTTTTTGGTTTGCCATATGTTTGAAGTACTTCATCTTGATGGTGACCATGTTTCATGAGCATCATGTATTAATGTGGCAGCATGTAAATGGAAAGCCCTTTATCTGGATGCCTTTCTGCTCTATGTAACCTCAAAGCCGTGAAATGAGGATTCGAGATGTCATACATTTGGTTGGCTCTATCGCTAATTTGTTTGTTTGTTTGTTTGTTTGTTTGTTTATTTGTTCTTTTAATGTTTAGGGATGTTCAGACCAATTTACATATACTTTAACTAATTTCTCAGAATACTGAAACTATCGGTTAGGTAAGAGTTTCAACGGTCCTCAACTAATCTCTTAGGATCCTAAAACTATCGGTCAGATAAAAGTTTTAATAGCTACCCCTATCAGTGGTCGTGAGGATTCGAACTCGAAAGACCATGTTGGATCAATCTCTTGCTCTTTTACTATCAAGAAGACTCGAACTTAGGAGATTATATTAGATCCTTTTTTACTCTTTTACTAATAGGCTATCCAGTGGTGGTTAAATATTAGATATAATGTTCTATAGCTAATTGCAAACAAAAGATACATGTCCACCAATCTTATAAACAGATGGACATATAATTAGTCATAGAACGTTTCTTTAACTAATGACATGTATTCGTCTTATAATTAGTTGGACATATCATACATAATTAAACATGTATTATGATATGTATTCATCAATGTTTTAATAACCAATTCGAAGTGAAACCTGACAAAGTTGCTAGGTCCTAGGTTGATCGGTTTGATCGATCAGTCAAATCAAGTTTCAAAAAGTTTAAACTTTAGAAAACACACTCCAAATACAAATCGGAGGTCGACTTGTTGGCGGCAACGACACATCAAATCCAATCCAAATATACCCAAGATTTAGTCGAAATCGGTTCAATTTCGACAAAATCTCACCATCGCAGGCATCGAACACCTAGGCTAGATTTCACTATTGTCGGCATTGACAACTCTCTCCATCACCTTTCTAATTGCCGACAAATGCTAACTATTATTGCCATTGCCCATTTTTTTTCAATTTTCGGTCGTTTTACTCATCGGAAATCACTTCCATTGCCATCATTGCACTCACCAGCACTTCCTCTTCAAAAACCCCAACATCTCGGCCTTCAATTGTTTACTGATCATCATCTCGACCTTCAATTGTTTGTCGATCATCATCCCGACCTTCAATTATTTGTCGATCATCATCCCAAATTCTAGGGTTTTTTATGAATAAGAAAATTGGTAACTCAGCTCGGTGAAGGCCTTGGGTCCCGATTGAACTGACTCGGCCGGGCTAGGTTTTAAAACATTTGTATTCATCTTATAATAAGTTTGACGCATATCATACATGAGTAGATGATCTATTGTAAACCTAATAATATACTAACTGCTCCATTTTTTAATAAATTTTATAATGACAAAGTTATCCTCATATTAAATTATTAAAAATAATTTTAATTTCTTATTCTTTACTAATACCACTGGCACCCAGCTATTATCTAATAAACCCTAATTTTTTTTAGGTTGCTCAAATCATCCGTATAAAAAAAAAAAAAAAAAAAAAAAAAACGTTTAATGGAGAAAGAAGATTTGCAATGATATATATTGGGTTACAAGTAATAAACAAATTTAAGTTTTTAATTGCTTCACAATTAATTTTTTTGTTATTTTTTTCTTCTATATTGGTAGCTATATTAATTTATATATGTATTTTTTGCGTTGTTTAACTATATTTTGTTTTTGGATTATTCATAAAGAATTTTTTAGCTTTAATTTTTTCTGAACTTTCAACTTAATTATCTAAAAATTTATTTTAGGAATAACGATAGTGAAGGAGATATATAATATAAGTGAAAAGGAATTAAATGTTAAATATTTTAAAATATAAAAAATAAATGGAATGAAAGGTATTTATGGGATATCTTAAGAAAAGAAAAATAATTTTTTTAACTTTAAAATATGTGATTTATTTAATCTATTAATAGGTGGCAATAAAGCCACTCATGTTGTCAAGATAGAAGCAGGACATTGGACTGTCTTACCTTGCACAGATTGGGCTTAACAGTACACCAGTCACTAGGCCAGTAGGCCCCAAATTTTAAAACCTGCGCTGGCCCCATGGGCCCAAAACGAAAATGAATTTAACCATTTTCTTCGTACAATAATCATAGAGTAATTTAATTAAATAGCCTAAGATCAATAAAAATGAATTTAGGGCTGCAATCAAGCTGATCCGAGTTGGGTATTGAGAAGCTTAAGCTCGGCTCTATTGAAATAGTCAAAGCTCAAGTTCGAGCTCGATCGAGCTTCAATTGTCAAACTCGAGTTCGATAGATACATGATCAACTCGATTACAACCGAGTCAAAATCAAACTCAAGTTCAACTAGATTGTAATCATTAATTATTTTAACTTATATATAAGATTAAAACATTATATAACATTTGTTAATGATTTTAATTTATATATATATAATTAAAATATTATATAATATGTCGAGCTTGAATAAGCTTATGAACTGCCCGAGTCGATTAATAATAAACTCAAATTCACCTTAATTTAATATGTGAGTTACTCGACAGCTCGCAACCGACTCTACTCGTCTGTCGGCTTAGCTTAAAAATGACCTTTTAGTAAAATTTTGAAAGACTAACCTAAAATGGCCTTTCTTTCCAATTAGGGTATAACCATGAGCATTTAAAATGTTACATTTACAAACTCTAAATTACATATTATTAGTCTTTTATACCAATTAACGAGACATTATTTTTTAATATCACGTTATTCAATTTTAATTTATATGGGTTAGATTTAAAAAGTCAAGGGTTTTGGGTTATTTTTTAATACTAAGAGGGTTTTACTTTTGGGTTAGTTTTTTCAGAGAGGGGTTTTGGCTTAGTTCGTTCGCCTCACTGTCTACTTCACTGAAATCATCTCTCCGCCGGAGAGACAATCAACGGCCAGATTTCGATCACGGCATCAACGACACCGCGCACCACCCCCGTTTTCTTCTCTTTTGTTAATATAGAATCTAGTTGAGTGTTCTTTATTACATATCAATTAAAAGCTTGGGAGTTTCCATGGCGCTGTCAGTTTCTCGAAGGCTTTTACGTCGTTTAGGCTCTTTTTCCGCGTTTAGTCGCTGTGAGTCTCCGAGTTTCGCCAATCATTCCTCTCCAACACCCCGTGGTAAAATATTTTTGTTTAATTATTCTTCATCTGGATTATGAAATTGCATCATTTATGACTTCGTAAATCTTTTTATTTCTACGTTTTTCTTACAGATTCTTATGGCGTTCTATCTGGGGATAACTCATTTGCTACAAAGGTAACTTTTTTTCAGCTAAAGTTTTTATTTTTGGGTCTAATTTATGGAGATTAACGAGTTAAGTTGTTGCTTGTTGTGGAGTCTCATTGTGTTTGCTTTATATATCATGCTTATATTTCTCAAGTTTTCTTGGTGTTTTTTTTTTTTTGGGTGATTGTATTATGAACAAACCCATTATTGTTGTTCTTGAATGCAGGGTGGTTCATGTTTACTTGCTTGCCGAAAGCTTTCGACTACTATTTTGACTCCTGACTCAAGTGACGGTGCTTTTCCCTCTGATCTCCTGTCCAAGAAGACTGTGCTAACACCGGATCGTACCATAGGTATGAGAATAATGTTAGAATATAGTTGTATGATTTAAAGGTGCTGTATTGCTTGAGGGAAATTGTGAATGCTGTTGAAACTTGCCAAGTGGATATTAGTTACTTGGTTGATTCCTAATTGTTACGATCGATATTAGCTTAAAGTGTTTATAACCTAAAAAACTAAAAAGCATTTATGTAATTGAGGTACCTGAAAGCTTGTAAATTAGTGTAGTCTCTCATTAGCTATGGATATGAAATGTGACAATTACAAGACTTAATTCTCTCACTAATATCATTGTATAGCATAAGGTTTTGTGCATTCAGATTGTACGATTACAATACAATGGAAGATGTGATTCTAGAGACGTTTAGGCCAGCCAATTCATCTAATTATCATCAAGCATTAAATTGTGAATTGGGTAAGGTTGGCTAAACTTAATAAAAAGTGAGGTTGCTCAAGTTGGACACAAAAGTCAAGTCCATTAGCATAGGAAAATGAGGATTTCTGATGTGGCAAGAATGTTCTAGTTGAAAATGTATTTTATTGATGAATATGATTAGAATACATTTTAACTGGCATTCTTCCTTAAATGGTGCATAAGACCTTGGAGGAAATTTTGAAAAGTTTGTTACATGTACTAATTCTGAGGACATGCTTTTTGTGCAATGTTTTCCTTATTAACTAGGCCACTCTTGCCACATTAGCAATGCTCCTTCTCCTATGCTAATGGACTGGATGCTTAGGTCCTACTTTAGCAATCGCAATTCTTACTACATTTATCCAATCTTTACCCAATTCATGGTAGGCCTAGTCTTTTTCTCCAATATCGCCCGTACTCATAAGTTTTTGTGCATTTGAATTGTATGATTACAGCGTAGTGGAAGTTGCGTATCTAGAGATCCTTAGGCCACCCAATTCAACAAGTCTTCATCAACCATCGAAGATTACTTAATGAATTTTGTTGCATCCACTGAGAGTTATTGAGAAATGGAAAAGTAACATGACAGGTGCAGCCAGCAAAGTTCATTAAGCTTTTTTTTTTTTAATCATTGATGGTTATTTCATGAAGTGGGTAGCCTAGTAGTTTGGGCCTCTATAATTACAACTCTCATTGCATTGTATTGTACAGTCCAAAAGAATGAAAATTTAGACTATTTCCTTTCTCTTGTGATCTCAATTTTCTTACACATTTTGTTATTAGGATCGTAAAGTGTGAGCTTGCACTTGGAATGATAACCAGCACTACCAACAGTTCTTTCACTGTTTCTGTCCAGATTAGATTTGATAGTTATATTGGGATGCTTGTTCTTAAAACTGTAACCAGCACTGTCAAGATTAGATCTAATAGTTATGTCTTGAATAATTGAAGTCCTCTATATGATATAGTGGATTCTCCTACTAACCATGTTTTGCCTTTTTCAGTTACAATGATAATGTAGCTATGTTTTTTTTTTTCCCAAATTCCAATAAATTTTAACATTTTTTTCATTAGGCTCGTGTGACTCAAAGGACACTTCTCTAATGTTTATTGATTTAAAGAGATATGTTGTGATTTGTTATCTTTTATCTTTCATTCTATTGTTTATGGTGTCATAGTTTTTGAATGTGTGAAATATCAATGTATTTAGATTAGATGTTATGCATTAAATGTTTAATTCATGGAATGTATCATGATGCAGGACTTTGTCAGGATCTGGTAATTCCAGTGACAAATTTTCTTAATGAAGACAAGGGCTTCATGGTCTTGGCCGGTGATGTTTTTGATGTGCCTATCAGGAAGGACATTATTCATCGTGTAGTACGATGGCAGCTAGCAAAAAGACAACAGGTAGTGCTTAATCGATGTTGAGATACCCGAAGCATTTAATTAGTGAGCGCTAATGGTGGAAAAAAATAATGTATGCATTCAGGGAAAAGGAACTATAATTTTCTAATCAATATTGTGTGAGCTATACAAGAGATGCTTTTTGCAATTGGATACTCAAAGAGTATTACATCTTTCTGTTTTCTCCTTGATTTTACATAAACTTTTTCTAGTGCAGTATTGTCATTCTTCTTTAAATTAGGGAATGGTGAGGATAAGGGTGTCAGAAATGTATGTAGATAGTATGTGGTCAATCGCAAATTTAAGTTGTCGAGAGTTAATCTAGAATAAGTAAATGGTATAATTTACTGATCAAGTGTTTACCAGGGAACACATTCAACAAAAACTATTAGTGAGGTCAGTGGAACAGGGAGAAAGCCATGGAACCAAAAGGGTACTGGTCGAGCTAGGCATGGAACATTGCGTGGTCCCCAGGTAATGCATTTTCATGCTTGAATGATGAGTTTTTTTTACTTTAAAATTTTTGGGGCTACTGTATCAGTGGGATGTATACCTCTGGACCTTAATGATATTTATGGATGGGTAACAGTTTAGGGGTGGTGCTATCATGCATGGCCCTAAGCCGCGAAGCCATGCTATTAAGCTGAACAAAAAGGTGCGGCGTCTAGGATTGAAGATTGCTCTGTCCGCTCGAGCTGCAGAAGGCAAGGCAAGTCTCTGTCTTTCAATCATGCACATGGGTGCACACGTTAACACACAGACAGTTGGATAGATTCAATTGCTAGCTTATACTGATTTCTATGATCTGGAATGTTTTCTGGAGTAGGGTGTTGTCATGAACCACTTTTAATTTTGTTTTTGCCTATTGTACTTTATATAGAGGAGTCTTTCGGCTGAGGAAGAGTGAAAAATAGATGGCATTGCATTAGACTCATACTTAAAATTTAGTGCATTTTCACTCCTTGATGAGAGTTCACTGTTATATTCTAACTTGAGTACTCAAACTACAATTATACCCCACCCCATGCTCTGTATTTTATTGTCTCTATTCTTTGTGTGTGTGTTTATACTCAAACACGCTGTGTTTTGCTTGTGGTGTTCTGTCATTACTTATTTCTTGGCCATAACTTCTGCTATGCTCTCCATTTCTTTCTTTTGCTTGTATTGCCTTTGGTTCTAATTGATTTATGAAACCTAACTAGGATATGTTGCACTAATGAACAGCTTATGGTTTTTGAGGATTTGGAGGTTCCGACACATAAAACCAAGAATATTGTGAATTATTACAAGCAAATGGAAAGTACGAAGAAAGTTTTGCTAGTTGATGGTGGCCCCATCAATGAAAAGCTGAAGTTGGCTACCCAAAATATACATTATGTCAACGTACTTCCCTCAATTGTAAGTTACATATTCTGATCCTTATGCTGAGTTCTTTTTTATGTGGTCTGGAAGTGGAGGATTGATAAGTTGACCTCACTTTGAGCTTGAATTAAGCTCATACAGGCGGTTTGGCGTGTTATTGGCCCCATATATTTGGCAAATAACTTGATGGGTGATGGCCTTCTTTTGTGATATGATCAAATATAACAATCTTCTTCTGTATCATTGGACTTTTGAAGGGTTCTCTTATTCCCATAGAATTTTTGTTGTCGCTAAGATGTGTTGTCAGATTTTATTACATTAACTCTAATTAGGTCTCTTTTTTTACTTACGAAGTGGTTCCTAATTTTATCTGAAAATGTTAATCATTTTGAATTCAGGTAGAAAATTTTAGTAGAATCAACCCCACAATTCAAAACTAATATATTTATAAAAGGTTCACAGCATTTTATCTTCAAAAAATATTTGGATTAGGAATATGTTTCCAAATATGTTTTCTTTATTGATTTTGCATCCAAAATTCTCCCTGCCACAAGACTTCTCGAATCCTAAATTTTTCTTATGCTCTGGCATTATGTTCTTGAATTAACTATTCTGGTAGTTGATTTCCATTTCAAATCTTAAGCTTGTTTCATATGCAGGGATTGAATGTCTACAGCATTCTGCTGCATGACACATTGGTAATGTCGCGCGATGCTGTGAACAAGATAGTTGAGCGGATGCACACTCCAATTAATCGTTGATTCAGAAAAGAAATCATCATTTATTTTCGAAGGAACAGAATAATTTGTTTATCTGTCATTTTGGTTAAAATATCCACATCTCTAGCAGGATATAACCATTTCATTGTATCAGTTTTCTTGTGCCTTGAGGCTTCATCCTTGAATTTTGTAGTTAAATTCAGTTGAATCCCAAACATGAAATGCCATATCATAGAATTTACCTTCATCCATGTTCTTCAATGAAAAGGATTTATGGCTTTCAGAATTTTCCTCTTCATATGTTTTCAGAATTCTGATCCAGGTAAATTGAACCTGATCTATGGCTTGTCTTCTCAATTATTGTGAAAACTTAGCCTTGGACTTTGAGAATAACTTCACAGTGTTCTGTTACATCATGTTGCCACCTTTGTATTCATGAGTCATGACTACTCAATTCACATAATTTTTGTCAACACAGATGTGATGTATACAGTATACACAATAAGATCATTAAATTTCATAGTATGAAACTCATTATTAAATGGAAAAAGGGCCCAAATGCAAATGTGAAATGAAGAAATTTCAATTTCATTAATAGTTGGAGTTGTATCTTCATTAATGCACAGTTTAAGACTGTAATTCCCCAATAAACCAGGCGTGAGCGTGATAGGTACGGTACGGATATGAAGGAAATCTTTTGCTGTAGAAAAAACCCACGTGGTAAAATATGAGTGGATTAAGGAAACGATAGCTGCCAGTGAAAATCGAAGCCAAAATCGATTTAAATTTTAAAGTATAAAATACTGTATTATGTTAATTCAACGTAATTAATATAAGCCCAAGTATAATTAATTAATCAGCTTGATATATAAAGGGAAGCTGTAAAACTCCTTTCTATAGTTACAGTCTTCTCTCTCTCTTCTTCTCTCCCTCTCTCTGTGCTTCTCTCAATGAGGGCCTAGGGTTTCTCTTCACGCGAAAATTCTAGGGTTCAAAGTACTACAGCAGCGCATTTCAACCGTTGGAGGAACTGAAACGTTTTCCGTCGTTAATCTAAACACAAAAACGGCCCTTTTTTTTTTTTTTTTTTTTTTTTTTTTGTTTTAGCTAGAAGACATAAACCCTAGCTTTCATGGCCAAAACTAGACCAGGGATCACAACCAAGACCAAACTGGGCAAAAGAGACCTTGAGTCTTACACTATCAGAGGCACCAACAAGATTGTTAAAGGTATGCGTCGTTTAATTTAATTTCTTAGCACATTTATGCTTGTGTGTATCTGGTTTTTATGTCTGTATTTAAAAAAGTTGGTTTGATGTTCAAAATAGAATTTTGAGGTAGTTTTGCTTCTGGGTATTTTTTTTTTTTTTTTTATGATTATCGAATGAATGTGCGGTGTTTTTACATTTGGGTATTCTGTCATATGTTAATCTGCGGTGTTTGTACATTTGGGTGTTCTGTCATATATTAATGTGCTTATATATGGATAAATGTATATATGTGTATGTCTAAGTTGGGAAATGTTTGTTCTTGATTGTTAAGGAGTAATTTTTTGTGGTGGTTATGTAGTTGGGTATCAGTGTTTACTTGTGGATATGTGTTTTATAAGAAATATGGTTATCATTGTTAAGGATTGAGTTTTTGGTGGGTTTTGCAGTTGGGGATTGTGTGTTGATGCGACCATCTGACACTGGTAAGCCCCCTTATGTGGCAAGAATAGAGAAGATTGAATCTGATGCTCGAAGCAATATTAAGGTTCGTGTTCGGTGGTACTATCGCCCTGAGGAATCACTTGGAGGAAGGAGACAATTCCATGGAGCTAAGGAGCTCTTTTTGTCAGACCACTACGATGTGCAGAGTGCTCACACAATTGAAGGGAAGTGTATTGTTCACTCTTTCAAGAACTATACTAAGCTTGAGAATGTCGGCGCAGAAGATTACTACTGTAGATTCGAGTATAAGGCTGCTACAGGGGGTTTTACACCAGACCGAGTTGCTGTGTGAGTTTTGTGAATTATTGTTATTTGTGACTAGTAATTCTGCATTTTGTTATAGCCATTGAGGGTTTTAAATTTTTATCTTATGTTCTGAAGATATTGCAAATGCGAGATGCCGTATAACCCAGATGATCTCATGGTACAATGTGAGGGGTGCAAGGACTGGTAATATTGTTGTCTGCCTTTTTTCTTTCTTTTTTTGCTTTCCTTTCTAATTTACATTCTTGTATCAGTTATTTGGTGTTTCAGTATTTGGTGATTCATAAACAATATTACAATTTGAAGTATTAGATGATAAATGAAGTGCACTGATGGGGACGAACATTAACATGATCTAATAGAAAAAAGATGATTAGAAATTACGCTGCTGATTCTGTCTCAATTATCTGGATTTTGATTGGTAAAATCCTTATGGGAGAGGGGGAGGGGAGGGTGCCATGATAAACTCTGGAAGAGGAATGTTAAGAACACTCTCTTTTTTACCCTCTCCCTTCATTTGGCACGTGTTCAAGAAACGAAGGAAGTAACAAGTTGATCATATACTCTTGCTTTGTCTTTTATACATGTCAAAAGTAGAGTGAAAGAGTAAGAAAGAGAGACAGAAAAAAGTGTTTTTATCATTTCTCAACTCTGGAATTTGTTGGGTGCCAACCTCTCGGCTAAAAAGCATCAAATTCCTTAATCTACTGTGGTTAAAATTTCTGCTAATTTCCTTGTATAGGTAATGACTCATATACTGTTTGTATGCTATTCTCATTGTAGGTATCATCCTGCTTGTGTGGGCATGACTATTGAAGAAGCAAAAAAGCTTGAGCACTTTGTTTGTTCTGAATGTTCATCTGATGATGAGGTCAAAAGATCCCAGAATGGATTTGCTTCATCACCAACTGCTGATGTCAAGGTGAGACTAGTTGCCTGTTTGTATTATTAGATCACATATATTTTGTCTACTATTTCCCATTTGGATTATTCTTTTGGACAATATGTTGGCATTTCACTAGAATAAATGGATAGTAGGAGTATTTCTGTAAAGCTAGTTCTTCAGATGTGAGTTTATTTATTTATATATTTATTTTGGAAAATTGTAAAGTTCTTGTCCATTTTATAGTGGAAGTGCCCACTTGATAGTAAATGATATTTGAAAGAGATGTAAAGGTTTTAAAGAAGTGCAATCCCTATATATATTACATTCTTATAGATTAGGCGGCTTCTTTGTCATTTACTGATACCAGTTTAATGTTTTCTTCTCATACTTTTTAATTTCTTTACTGAATTCTGATATGATTTGTCCATGAGCTGTTTGAGGATGTGTCTAGGATGAAAGATTTTATAATACTTGTAACAACAGTGATATAACAAGAACATTTTAGGGTCAGTGTTCAAGTGCTGCTCACAGCAGACTGCGAGGTTTATAGGTTCAGTGTACAGATGTGCAGTACTTGCTAGAAGGTTTATGTGAGTGCTGGTTATCTGCTTGGGTTTTGTGTCCAAATGCAATTTGTGCTTAATTGAGGATTATTCGAATGTGTCTTTAAAGCCATGAAGCATTTAACATCTGCTGAGTTGCATTTACTTGTTTGAATGCTATGTTCATAGTTTCTTATGCATTTGATTGGTTGCATTCAACTTATAAGTGGCAAGTACCCTGTAACCTTTCCCCTTGTCTCATCATCAACAAAGCTCTTTTCAGCATTGTTGAATAACATAGATTACCCAATAGTTTGTTTATCTACAGTAAATAATTTAATTTTTAATTTTGTTTGGTTTTGGGTTTGTAATTTCATGCTTTCTGATGTTTGATTTAGATATCTATTTTCAGGCATAATTTAGATTGGCTGAGTTATATATAGATCATTTTGTATTTATTAATTTTGATTCTGGCCCTATTGTTGTATATTTACAAGACACCTGAGTTAACTGTTGATAATGATGACAATGAATTAAATCTTAACGTTTGCAAATTTTCACTATATAAAACATTCTGTTGTTTTACTTTTACATTTTTTTTTTTTTTTTTAATCACAATATCCACTCGGGTCTCCATGAGTTGGTAATCAGTTCAATATTTGATCCAACTTAGTCCTTTGGACATGATATGTGAGCTTTTACTTTGCTCAATAACTACAGTTTTGAGGGTTGTAGTTTGTAAACCATTCGGGTTAGATATAAGGCATTAAACTGTAAAGTTTATAATTGATTCATGGCGTTATAATATTTCTTTTCTACCCAAGGGAGAGCCTGCTGCTAATGCAATCATTTTAGTAGGGAAAGGTGCTTTTGAATATTCAATTTCTTGTATTTTCTTGTTGCATTATATATTTACATAATTATTTAAAGTCTATTAACTTTATTTCTTTTACGTATTTAACAGGTGGAGCCCAAGCGGCGGAAGAGATGAGTATATTTTGGGGGCATTGGTGTGCATGAAGGAAGGTTGCTTGTCTTGCCGTTGTTAACTTATAGAATGTTGTCATGTGAGCTGTATAGTCCAGAAAGCTATGTTGTGCTCTGGTCGGACTGGAGCCTGTTAGTAATGTGTTTATTTTGAGACAGTGTGTACTTATTCTAGGTTTAGGAGACGTCTCTTTTAAAAGCTGTCCAGGAAATCTCAAATGTAGTTTTCTCACAATTAAACATTTAAACCCAGGAATTTGAGTAACAGTATTTCTTTGTGAACCGCCTGGTAGCGCATCCAAGATATCTGGTTTGTTGATTATCATTCTTAATTTTATGATCTTGACAGTCTTATACTCTTATGTCAGTGGCTTCTGGGCATTTATGTACCCTCAAATTCAAGCTGGATTTGTTCTCAGGTTTAACTCCTGCATTTGTAGTCATATTTTAAACTTGGCTACCAATCAGAAATCTACTAATCAAACGATTAAGCTAAAGAAGAAGAGGTTTAGGGTTGATAAAAGTCAAGAATCTACGCCTGCAGACCAGTAGAATTTTGACTTTGATAAAACAAACCAGGGATGTTTTTTGCTGATGAATTCAACAAATTACTGGTTCTGTAGTGTCAGTATTCATTTATGGATTATGCATAAATGATGTGATATTTAATTCAAAATTTTCTCATTTAAAAGCAACCAAAGCGTGAGTTGGGAAGGAAGACATGCAAAATCTTCAGCCAGAATTGATCAAACATGGTAGTATGTAAAGAAAGGTAACGGTCAGTTCAAAGTGGGGGCTGATTTTTCTTTAATTAAATAACTCAATTAACAGCTTTATTCACATTAACAATGAGGGTTAAGCGTACGTTTTTGCATGCTTTAATGAAGGTTTTACTTCTTTCCATATCTGTAAATGAACCACTGACCTTAAATTGCCAACCCCCATCTCACTTCTCTGTAAGCAATAGGGCAAAAATGGGTGACTCATCAGCTTCATCACTTTACCAAGTTCTTCTGGTCTTTGTGAGTTTGATTCCTTGTTTTGCAGAAAAGTGGGACATATATTTGGTTTTAATGGAAGGTGACCCAGTTGCATTTCATGGCTCCACTTTCACAACCACTAATGATAACACAATAAAACCCAATTTCAACAGGTACAGTTCTATTCATATGATTGACTAGCCCATTATTTTTTTTGTCTTAATCAGCTTTCTATTCATACAATAATCACTTTGTAAAACTAATCCAATCTGTTAATCTAACAAAAGCAATGGATGAGTATGTATATACATGGAATGAACTGTTTTGATTTTTGATTTGATTTGATTTTTTAATTTTTACTGAAGTTCATTATTAATGGAGTTTTTGTGCATATGATTAGTGATCTTTCCAAGGCTTATGCTAAGAAGTTGGTGGATTCACATGACCAGTTCCTGCAAAGCACTTTCGAAACTGGAAGCTACAACAAACTTTATAGCTTTAAACACATTGTTAATGGTTTTGCGGTCCACACAACCGCCTCTCAGGTCTCNCTGATGTTTGATTTAGATATCTATTTTCAGGCATAATTTAGATTGGCTGAGTTATATATAGATCATTTTGTATTTATTGCTTTTGATCCCGACCCTATTGTTGTATATTTACAAGACACCTGAGTTAACTGTTGATAATGATGACAATGGATTAAATCTTGACGTTTGCAAATTTTCACTATATAAAACATTCTGTTGTTTTACTTTTACATTTTTTTTTTTTTTTTTTTTTTTAATCACAATATCCACTCGGGTCTCCATGAGTTGGTAATCAGTTCAATATTTGATCCAAATTAGTCCTTTGGACATGATATGTGAGCTTTTACTTTGCTCAATAACTACAGTTTTGAGGGTTGTAGTTTGTAAACCATTCGGGTTAGATATAAGGCATTAAACTGTAAATTTTATAATTGATTCATGGCGTTATAATATTTATTTTCTACCCAAGGGAGAGCCTGCTGCTAATGCAATCATTTTAGTAGGGAAAGGTGCTTTTGAATATTCAATTTCTTGTATTTTCTTGTTGCATTATATATTTACATAATTATTTAAAGTCTATGAACTTTATTTCTTTTATGTATTTAACAGGTGGAGCCCAAGCGGCGGAAGAGATGAGTATATTTTGGGGGCATTGGGGTGCATGAAGGAAGGTTGCTTGTCTTGCCGTTGTTAACTTATAGAATGTTGTCATGTGAGCTGTATAGTCCAGAAAGCTATGTTGTGCTCTGGTCGGACTGGAGCCTGTTAGTAATGTGTTTATTTTGAGACAGTGTGTACTTATTCTAGGTTTAGGAGACGTCTCTTTTAAAAGCTGTCCAGGAAATCTCAAATGTAGTTTTCTCACAATTAAACATTTAAACCCAGGAATTTGAGTAACAGTATTTCTTTGTGAACCGCCTGGTAGCGCATCCAAGATATCTGGTTTGTTGATTATCATTCTTAATTTTATGATCTTGACAGTCTTATTACAGTGGCTTCTGGGCATTTATTTACCTTCAAATTCAAGCTGGATTTGTTCTCAGGTTTAACTCCTGCATTTGTAGTCATATTTTAAACTTGGCCACCAATCAGAAATCTGCTAATCAAATGATTAAGCTAAAGAAGAAGAGGTTTAGGGTTGATAAAAGTCAAGAATCTACGCCTGCAGGCCAGTAGAATTTTGACTTTGATAAAACAAATCAGGGATGTTTTTGGCTGATGAATTCAACAAATTACTGGTTCTATAGTGTCAGTATTCATTTATGGATTATGCATAAATGATGTGATATTTAATTCAAAATTTTCCCATTTAAAAGCAACCAAAGCGTGAGTTGGGAAGGAAGACATGCAAAATCTTCAACCAGAATTGATCAAACATGGTAGCATGTAAAGAAAGGTAACGGTCAGTTCAAAGTGGGGGCTGATTTTTCTTTAATTAAATAACTCAATTAACAGCTTTATTCACATTAACAATGAGGGTTAAGCGTACGTTTTTGCATGCTTTAATGAAGGTTTTACTTCTTTCCATATCTGTAAATGAACCACTGACCTTAAATTGCCAACCCCCATCTCACTTCTCTGTAAGCAATAGGGCAAAAATGGGTGACTCATCAGCTTCATCACTTTACCAAGTTCTTCTGGTCTTTGTGAGTTTGATTCCTTGTTTTGCAGAAAAGTGGGACATATATTTGGTTTTAATGGAAGGTGACCCAGTTGCATTTCATGGCTCCACTTTCACAACCACTAATGATAACACAATAAAACCCAATTTCAACAGGTACAGTTCTATTCATATGATTGACTAGCCCATTATTTTTTTTGTCTTAATCAGCTTTCTATTCATACAATAATCACTTTGTAAAACTAATCCAATCTGTTAATCTAACAAAAGCAATGGATGAGTATGTATATACATGGAATGAACTGTTTTGATTTTTGATTTGATTTGATTTTTTAATTTTTACTGAAGTTCATTATTAATGGAGTTTTTGTGCATATGATTAGTGATCTTTCCAAGGCTTATGCTAAGAAGTTGGTGGATTCACATGACCAGTTCCTGCAAAGCACTTTCGAAACTGGAAGCTACAACAAACTTTATAGCTTTAAACACATTGTTAATGGTTTTGCGGTCCACACAACCGCCTCTCAGGTCTCTCTCATTCATTAAACCCTTTAGTTGATTCTCTTTAAAAAAAAAAAAAAAAAAAAATAGTTTCACAGTGTTTTCCTGGTAAATTTATATGAATTTCATTTCAGGCAGAGAAACTAAAACATGCTCAGCAAATAAAGTTGGTGGAGAGAGATAGAGGAGCCAAATTAATGACAACATACACCCCTCAGTTTCTAGGGTTACCTCAAGGAGTGTGGACGCAAGAAGGGGGAGATAAAAATGCAGGTGAAGGGATTGTGATTGGTGTTATTGACACAGGAATCAACCCATTTCATCCAAGCTTTGCATACGACCCCTTGAATCCGTTTAGCTCTAATATTTCTCATTTTTCCGGTGCCTGTGAGACTGGTCCTCTATTTCCTGTGACTTCTTGCAATGGAAAGATAGTTTCGGCTAGGTTTTTCTCAGCTGGGGCTCAAGCAGTTGCCACTCTTAACACTTCAGTAGACTTTCTTTCACCATATGATGCAGTTGGACATGGCAGGTATATGCAGCAGACCCCATAGTTACCCTTTTGATTAATGGGGATTGCGTCTCAATGATAATAGTAAAAACAAAATTTGATAATAAAGCATTTATTGTTGTTATATATATTAGGTATTATCATTAAATTTTCGTTTGAGTATACTCTTAACATATGTTTTTTAAGGCACACGTCAAGAGTAACCTTTAATTTATATCTATGTAATTATACAAAATTTTCATTTTTGTTCAGCCATGTGGCATCAACTGCTGCTGGAAATGGCGGTGTTCCGGTGGTCGTGAATGGCTTCTTTTACGGGCGAGCCAGTGGGATGGCACCACGTGCACGGTATAGGTTATCAGTTTATCGTTGTTTATGGCTGGAAATGCTAAGTAGTACAAGTACTGCTGTACCTTTGGAGTTTGTAGCGGGGTTGTTGATTTAACCTAATCTCATACCTTTTTCAGAATTGCTGTTTATAAGGCTTTGTATCCGACTGTGGGAACTCTTGCAGATGTAGTTGCAGCAATAGATCAAGTATGTGTACCTTCCTTTTCAATGTTTGTCTTCTTATTTCAGTTTTAGGCGAAGCAAAATTAGCTCCATGCATGAAACAAATCAACACCTATTACCCTTTGCAGAAATTATATTACAAATAAAAGAAAAAATATATAAGTTATGCATGCATGCATGCAGCTATATGTTTACGCTCTCTACGTCCTCCTTGTCTCAATGAACATATTTTTCAATCAATACCCACTCTGGAAATGGTTGAAATTGATTTGAGGGAGAGAAGTAATACAAATGTTTTAAAGTATTTTTTGGTTTGAATCACCACAGGCAACACAAGACGGAGTGGATATCATAAATCTCTCCATAGGACCAGATGAGCCGCCCACAGATACACCAACTTTCTTAAGTCTTTTTGATGTTTACATGCTGTTTGCAAGACGAGCTGGAGTTTTTGTGGTGCAAGCTGCCGGGAATCGGGGACCTGGCTCCTCTACTGTCGTGTCTTATAGTCCTTGGGCCGTTGGTGCCGCCGCCTGCAGCACAGATAGATATTACCCTGGTTCTCTCCTCCTTGGAAATGGTCAAAAAGTTGGAGGTGTTGGATTATCAGGTATCTTCTACTTCCAAACAAAAATCATCCCCGATTGAATCTCCTTAACGGTATCAATTCAATAACGTTTACAAGAATTATTTAGCTATATGTTAGTATATATATTACATGTATAGATAACAAAAAAAGTCTATATATGCAGCTAAAACATTATACACAGTAACTAAAATCATTACAAGAAATTTGTGGTTTTCACAATATCTGTTTTGACGTGG
The DNA here is from genome assembly GCF_008641045.1 of Pistacia vera. Taxonomy (NCBI): domain Eukaryota; kingdom Viridiplantae; phylum Streptophyta; class Magnoliopsida; order Sapindales; family Anacardiaceae; genus Pistacia; species Pistacia vera. The sequence goes on along the minus strand of NW_022195314.1, from coordinate 280,455 downwards.
ACAAATTTTGTTGGAAAACACAACCTTCTCGGGTTCTGGCAAGCGTCACTAAAATATCATTATCTTCTGGGTATATTAGATTGGTTCATAATCTAATCTTATAAACTTTCTCCCACAACCCCGACATGACAATTCGCAATTGGTCAACTCACAATTGAACATGTAAGACCCATAGCAAGTAGACGGAATCTATTTGTGAACTGACCAATTGTGAGCTACCACGTCGAGGGTTGGGTTGCAAGAGAAAGTTTGTGAGATTAGGTTATAAGTGTAGTATTGTCCCGGCAAAATTGTGTCGGAATAATTATGACCAATCGCATACAAAATTATTGGATTTTACAAGGGCTGATATGATATTCTCAGTGTATCAATATCATTACAATCTCCTATATTTGTTATATTTTTCTTGCTTAGGACCGACTATGGGAGGGTTATTACTTTCGAAGCTGCTATTGGCCAAGGATGCCCTTAAGGTAGATGGGACATTTCCAAGGACTCCGCAGTTCATGGAAGAGTGCCAATACCCAGAAGCTTTTGATCCTACTCTAGTGCTAGGAAGTATTGTCATTTGCACTTTCTCGGCTGGCTTCTATAACGAGACTTCAACACTCACTGCCATCATCAACACAGCAAGAACTCTACGATTCATGGGATTTGTTCTACTTGCAAACTCTAATTACGGTGATTACATCGCTGAGCCCATACCCTTTGCTGTTTCTGGCATTTTGATACCAAAAGTCTCCAGCTCACAGGTACTAATAATCAGCATATATTGCCTTCAAGATATTAATACAAGTTATTCCAGAATCAGAATTTGGAGCAATCTTAATATAAGATTAAATAAAATGTCATTGTGCTTTGCAGATTATTTTGCAGTACTATGAGCAACAAACAGGCAGGGATGAGAGAGGATTTGCCACCAAATTCAATGCACAAGCTGCCTTGGGAGAGGGAAGAGTTGCTTCATTTGAGGGTCGAGCACCCAGTGTTGGTAGATTCTCTTCAAGGGGGCCAGACTTTATTGATGTTAACAGGAATCCTACCGATGTGCTAAAGCCTGATGTACTTGCACCAGGCCACCAAATTTGGGCAGCTTGGAGCCCCATCAGCGCCTTAGAGCCCATAATATCAGGTAATTCATTTAGCAGCTATCCGAAATTGTGTTAATATTTTCTCATTTGTAAATGACTAATCCAACTTGGCTGCTAATATTAGGATACAATTTTGCACTATTGTCTGGCACAAGCATGGCAACACCACATCTAGCTGGAATTGCAGCTCTCATCAAGCAAAAGAATCCGTCATGGACTCCTTCAATGATTGCTTCCGCAATCTCCAGCACTGCCACCAAGTATGATAATTATGGAGAACTTATAATGGCAGAAGGATCTGATCTCGGTAGCTTGTACAACTCTACTCACTTTGATTTTGGTGCTGGCCTAGTGAGTGCAACTCGTGCCATTGATCCAGGCCTAGTTTTATCTTCAGGTAACCGTAAGTCTTGCTGCACAGTTCGTATAACTGTTTGTATAGGTTCGGATTTAAGGCGAAAATTTATATGATTTTATATGAACAATAAATGATGTTGAAACAGAATTTGAAGACTACATCAGTTTCTTGTGCTCTTTGCCAAACATTGATCGGTTTATGATCAAGGCGGTGACCGGAGCATGGTGCAACCAATCGCTGAGCCACCCGGCCAACCTGAATCTCCCTTCAGTGACGGTGTCATCTCTGGTGAAGTCCCTTACAGTGCAAAGGAGTTTCAAGAATGTAGGAAACAAATCAGAGACATATTTGAGCTCAGTAGTGAGACCAAATGGGACTACAGTTAACTTGTATCCACCTTGGTTTACTGTAGCTCCACTGGGATCCCAAGTTCTGGATATAGAATTTAATGTGATCCAAGCAATGGGCCAATTCAGCTTTGGCGAGATTGTTTTAACTGGGAGCTTGAATCACATTATAAGAATACCATTATCAGTAAGGCCAGTTTCAATATTCTAGATTAAAGAAATAAAGAAATATTTAGTCATTACTGAAACATGAGATGAATCAGAGGATCATATTTTCTTCAGTGCTGTCCACAGGTGATAGAAGTCGTCCTCAGAGAGGCTAAAAGGCTTTGCATCTTCTATATATTTATGAAAAAATTAACTCTCATTCAATCAATGAGAGCACATGAATAGTATACTAAGGTAAAAATTAATGAACAATAAATGTTACATGTTACAATTGGCATTGACATGCTAAAGCAAAGCATAAATTAATCTGTAGTGCACATACATTCTTTACAACGAGGATATCGATAAACACTCCTTCCCTTAGGCCTTGATTGGACATGTTTAGTTTGTCTAACTGCCTTCCTAATTCTCTGTTCAAAGACTTTCCATTCTATGGTGGAATTCTTCATGAAGATAGCCGCAAGTCTTCGCTTGTTTGGTCGAATAGTCGGCATCTTCCCTCCACCATAGTATATTCGATAACCAGAGACCAATGACGACAATTGACTCCCTGAATCTGTCATGGCAAATGCATCGGCAGCTGTGCAGCCAATGAAATCCAGTGCTGCTAGCTGTAGAAGTAAACACAAGTTACATCCAGATTTTCTACTTAGTCGAACTCCCTGACTGCATGGAAGCAAATTACACACATATCAAAAACATAAACTGAAATTTATATAGATTCCCACTTCGTTACCTGAGACGAAAAGTTCTTGAATGGTTCAAGTTCAGCTGCTGAAAGCAAGTTCTCTTTAGTAACTAAATAAGGATACAAGGTGTTCAAAGCAGCCAATCTTTGTGTCCCCCCATATATCTGTGCCCCAGCAACAAATATATGCGTCTTACGGTTGAAACCAAGAGCAGCAAGCATAAGTACTGCTTCTTCGGGCGCCAATGGACATAGCCCTTCAGATCTGAGCTCTGCAGGAGAAGGCAGCCTGTAACAAGTTAAATAATCTCTTTAGATAACAAAACACAGAACTCAAACCATAAATAGCTTTCATTTAATTTATTATTAGGAATAAAACAATATGCCCTCCCTCCATTTTTATAAATAAGGAACAAAATGATTCTCCCTCTCTCTTAAATCTTTTCCCTTTCAACTAAGGGGAAGTGGGCATGTAAACAATGTTTTTCTTTAATACAAGCAATTATGTTAAAGATAACAATGAAACTTTATACAAAGATGCTTAACCCTATAGATGCAGATGCAAAATAGAAATGGAGGGAAGTCAGAAATACATACTTTGTTGTCTTCTGGAGAAGTGTCAATGCAGGAAAATGAATTTCACGAAATGCTTCCAACTCTTGTCTCTCTTGTTCACCTCCACCAAATTCACAGAGAGAATGAGCTACCATGTCAATTTCAAATCTCAGGTGTAGAGCTAAGTATTTTGAAGCTTTTGCAGACCGAACCCCTTTTTCCTTCACAACTGAATCTTTATGCAGACCAACAAGATAGTTATCCAATGGCCCAGGTTGAGCAGCATGCTTACGCAACCGTTGAAGGAGCAAAGCACCTGTTTGTTGTATTTTTGGAGTAAACTGTAGTGCGTGAAAATTGCATCTACATCGAAGTCTCTAGATTAAGTCCCGAATCAGGAAGAGCAAAGTAAGAAAGAAGACATAACACTACAAAAGGCCAAGTAATGATCAAACCAATAAATAATGCTTACAATCTAATTTTCCTAGCAATGGACAAGAGAAACAAAGGCTAGAATTTACCTGCAACTGGAAAGTTAATGGATCAAATGCCAAACGATTCCCAAACCCAAGTAAATGGACAACTCTATTCCGAAGTAGAATAGGGAGAATGTTTTTCAAATAAAAACTTGGCTTGGACTCTTTTGGGATGTCTACATCTGTCACCTGGAACAGCATTTGAACAATGTTATAAACGAACACATAACTAATGGTACCACTGCATTAATAAGTACAAAAATTTGAGATAAGAAACTCACAACACTATGAATTGCCTCCAAATCTAATGACTGTAGCTCATTTGGAAGTTCCTTCACTATCCGAATATCAGGAGTCAAGTAGTTAATAAAATACTCCTCCTGATAGATATCGCTGAATTGACTATCAAATTATACAATTTAATTCTGTTATTTTCCAGCTAGAGAAATTACTACGGATTTTGAAAAAGGAAGTCAATCAAAATGCCGTTTGGATAAATGCAATTCAAAATATGCACATGCACATGCTGTTCAACCAAACTCGTACTCATTACTACGCATGACTAATGTGAAATTACAAAAAGCAAACTTATGCAGGTCCCACAATGCCAACCCAGAAATGAAAGAAGAAACTTGGGGGGAAAAGGGGTAGGGGGAGGTTACATGCTTCTTTTACCATCTTCTAACATCTCACACCATGCCCCCTAAAAGAAATTATTGGAAACAGGCACACTTCGGAAATGTTTAACGTGTGATCAACGGATCAAACTTCAATTTATTACAGAAATAGCTATTACAAGAAACCTAGTAATAAATTAAAGGTAAACTTTCCAATTTGAAGAAAACACTATAGTATGGAAGAAACAAACAAACAATCAGGCGACAAATGGTGAACAAAAAGAAAAAAAGGGAAGTAATATTTCACCTCACATCTCTCCAGACACTACTGTACATAAATCTCGGAACAACAAGAGTTGCATTAAGCAATCGTGCTAGGACAACAGCATTGCAAACCTGTTTACAGTCAGAACCACAGTTTTAGGCAATAGAAAATGGTAACAAAATGTATTACCACTCAGAGAAGTAAAGCTTATGTATGAAATCAACAAAAATAATGATTAAAGAACACATAATAGAGCAATGAAAAATGATGAAATTTGTGTCATGGGGATTACTTACAGCTACTCGCTGCTGATTCATCCCACCATTTGCAGTGACCACAAGGTATCCATTATTTCCCCCTATTAATCACACAAAGTGCAATGTCAATACTGAATTGAGCTACTAATTTACTTATAAGATCCATGTTCTGACATACACAACTAATATCTTAACATAACCATACTTATCAATGACACACACACACACACACACACACACAAAAATCTCACCATTAGGTTCCCAACTACACTGATCAGCACAAGGTCTCCAAGAAGAAGCAGGAACCACCGGCTCGTGCCACAAATCTTTCGGCTCACGTTTATTCTGCCCCTGCATGCCAAGCACACACAGAATCACCAAATGGTGGAAACTAAGCAGTTTAGTGTATAAATATAAGGGCCTGTTTGATTTTTTATATGAAAATATTTTTCAAGAACTAAGATTCAATAATTGAATCTCAATATATTTAATATCCCATTGAGAAAACGAAGAAAGTTCGTTTCTGTTTTAACAATAGTTTTTAGGATTAGAATTGTATCCAAAAACTAATTTTTAAAATATTTCAGCTCAATTCAATCAAAGGTGTTTGATAAATTCGAAAACAGAAAACTAAATCCATTTCTATGATCTCGAAATTCAATTACCTCAGCCAAGGCATGAGCAGCCAAAGCCAACATCCTTCCATAAACACCAAACTGTGACCTCTTCCCTTTACCTAACTTCTTCAATTCTTTCTACAATAATCACAAAACATAATCTTGAATCAGCATCAACCTATAAAACTTCTAAAAGAAACTAGCTTTGTCACAAAAATTACTAATTTCGGCCATTAAAAAGATTACCTTAACAGAAACTGAAGCTGATACTGAAGATGAATTGACAATAGACAATTTTTGTCGTTGCCCATGATCTTGTAAACTCGAAAGCATAAACCAATTAACAAAGAAAAAGAACCCAACCAAACCAATCACACCCACCAAACTTTTCACTCTCTTTCTTTGATACCAAACTCTACCACCTCCTTTCCTCTTCACTTTCTTCAATTTCAACCCAAAAAGATGGTCATTGCTACTAGCAAACCGGCTTGAGTCAAGCCGGGGCGAGCCATGTCGGCTACTTGAGTCATGTTCCTTGTCAGATTCAAGAATAAGATGGTGATTTGAGGACATTTGGGTGAGTTGTGTTGTATTGGGTTAGTTTTCGTAAAAGATTGTTAATCTTTTAAGGACAAAGAAGCGAGAAAAGTGGGGGCAGTTGCTGGGCGTGGTTGAGTTCGGTTTCGTGAGACAAAAGTAGAAGTTCCGGCAAAGAGTTGGGCCGGAATTTGAGTTGTGTTCGAGTTAAATTGGCTTTATGTTAGGCTGTTACGTCACAATGGCGGTTTATGGTTAAAGAACAACTAACTTATTCGGCTGACTCTGATTTGCCTCTACCATTATGGGCAACTTTGCTTCGCCTTTCGATAAGGAATTTTTTTACCAATTTTTTTCGATTAAATATTTGTTTAAAAAAATAAAATTAATTAAAAAACAAATAAACAATAAAATTACAATAAAGATTGGACTCAATCTTACCATTTTTCTTTTAAACACTTTGTAATTGATAGAGGTGAGTATTTGAGACTGGATCCAAAAACACAATCCTAGGAGCAGGCCTAAGGAGGAGGGCTCGGTCCCTCCACTGGGCCCTCCTCTAAGGCCCAAGCCTAGGACCGGTCCTAGGCTTGGACCTAAATTTTTTACATATTTTCGTTTTAGTCCTTTATACAATTACATAAAATTCTTTATAAATTTTGAAATAACATAGATTATAGGGGTTAAAAAGGAATTTGTACAAAATTTATTAAAAAAAAAAATTTCCTAGCCCTAAAAAATTTATAAATTTTACCCTTAAAAAATATTAAAAACCCCCTACAAAATTTCATATTACCTCTTCAATATAAAAAAAGAATCGAAGGGAAGAATAAATTTTTCAGGCCCATAGGACCAGTCCTAGGGACCGATCCAGGTCCTAAAATTGCTCATAGGCCTGGGACTCATAAGCGACTGGTCCCATTTGAGACTAACTCTAGTAATTGATCAGCTCGCAATTGGATAGACAAAATCTATTGTAAACTGACCAATTATAAGCTATTACATCGAAGTTGTAAAAGAAAATTTATAAATGTAAGTTATAAGTATAGTATTACACGTAAAATTAACTTCATTGGCCTATTAAAATATAATCATAGGTTGTTTTTTTTTTTTTTTTTTTTGCAGGGGTGGGGGCGCGCTCCAAACAAGCTTGTATACATATCGATTAATCTCCTAAAATGTTAAAACCATAGAGTTAACAAGTGAATGATCATCTCTGTTAACAACCGAGTCAACTCAAATTCAAGATAACCAAGTATAGTCATAGTTCAGATAAAAGTTTTTATAAATTTTACCATATTTTGTTTATTTTTTAAATATAAAAAGAGGTAAAAGTTGGAGGCACGTGGAACAACCTGTTCAGAGGATTAGGTTGTCGTTGAGTTCAAATTTTCCATCGTTTTATACAGGATTTGTCACATGACCATTTTGTCTTTTATGGAGTTTTGCCAGTCTTTTGTACCAGAATCTGAGCACTTCAAACTGGCTGTCATGTCTGGTAAAAGTCCATTCTCTAAAACACACCCACTTTTTCACAACTGTCACAGGCTCACAGCAACCCACAATTAAAATAAATAAAAAATAAAAAGTCCTTAATAATATGATCTTCATGACTTAAATCAAACGCAGAATTTTTTTTTTATTAAGCTGCAAAACATTTTGAATACGCATCAACATAGCGGAAGAAAAATTATAAAAATACAAAATACACTGCAGCATCTCCGCTAAACATATGTATATATACTTTGATTTGCACTGTTGAAATAAAAATTATAGAGATGAATTTATGGGGAATAATTACATATCTTTTTTTTTTTTTTTTTCTTTCCCTCTGAAGTTGTATGCTCTTCAGTGTCTCCAGAGCTCGGCATGGTTGTATACAAAATTTGGAAGCTTCCATTTTCAAGTTCAATGAAGTTGGTATGTTTAGAATGACATGTCGATAGCTTCATGCTCTGGGGTTTTGTAGGAGAATCCTGATTCGTCGCTGGAACGCCTTTTGACAACACTGGCCCTTTGGACTAGACGCACCAGTGCTTGCACGACCTCGGACATTGGAGGCCTAAACTCAGGTTCTGGCTGTAAAAAAGGAAAAAGATGTAAATTAATAATTCTCAATAGTGGAAAAGATGAAATGTAGAACTAGACAAATACTTCATTACAGCCATGAGATTGAGAAAGTTGGGTTTTGAGTTATACATATTGCAGGTAATACTGCAACCGGAAAGTTACATATAAGTATATAACATGAAAAATAAAAGGTTGAAATAACATCAATTATCTAGCCGTCCATCATCAGTAAGAATTTTACCTGAACGCAGAGAGCAATAATGTCTGCAAAGCGTGACAGAGACTTTGCTGGATACATGCCATTCAAGGCAGGATCAACCATTTTTGCCAATGCATCTATATCATGTAGTTGGGGAGTGGCCCATCTCACAAGTGATTGCTCTGATCTTGGCCTTGAACTGGAAAACAGGTAATACAAGAAACAGGAGCAATCATGTAAACCATTTAAGTTCAGGAAAAAAAATGTGACAATAATGTAAAAAAAGGTTTACCTGTCAAGTGGCTTCCGACCAGTCAACAGCTCCAACATAACCACCCCAAAGCTGTACACGTCACTTTTTACAGTATATATTCCTGACAAGGCAAATTCAGGGGCGCTATATCCAAATGCACCAACCATCTGAGTGGCAACCTGTCAAACATGAAGATAACAGCACTCATAGAGCTAGCATATAAGAAAAAATACATAAAGAGCAAGTCCCATGAAATGTGAAAATAATATCCTATTCCAGTTAATCACCTGCCGCTCAGTGTTTGGTGTTAGAGCAGCTAAACCACAATCTGACAAGTGGGGATTGAGTTCTTCATCAAGTAGAATGTTTGCCGACTTAAAATTTCTATGTACAACAGAAGGCAAGCACACTTCATGCAAATACCTGATAACAGAGCAAAAGTTTAGAAAAGGACACATTTCAACCACCCGAACATCCTCCCACAGAGAGAGGAGGGGGTGAGAGAGAAACTTAAAATGTCATACACATGTCACTTACTCTAGAGCCCGAGCAGTTCCTAGCGCTACCCTAACACGTGCATTCCAAGTCAGGTTTTTGCTGCTATCATCAGCAAAGTGCAGCATATCATGCAGACTACCATTTCCTACGAACTCATACACAAGAAGACGCTGACCATGCTCAGCACAATATCCAGCCAATGTAACAATGTTTGGGTGCCTCAAGCGTGACATATTAGAAACAGCATCAAGAAAATAATCTTCCTCCTGTAACGACAGTGCCGCATTGTCGATCTTCTTAACAGCCATTATCTAGTTCAAGCCAAACACAAAAAGACTATCCTTATAAGGCATAAAAAGATGCATGAGTAAAACAACTTCGAAGTCAGATGCTGTAGTGTTGCCACACTACTAAACCTAAGTGTTGAAACGATGGTCTATGTGGGTGTATAATGGAAGAGAGAAACTTAGGGTTCTTTGCAACAATGAAGGTGGTGTAGATATCAGCAAGCTAATAAAATATAAATAGAAAACGGTGAAAGGAGCATATAGGACAACATCAGATTCTTACTGCAGAATTGTTGCAGTAGAAAATCCTGCCAAGTGGATATAAGCTTATTATATTATTTGCACCCTAGTCTAATTGTCATGGACCCCGGTAGAACCATTATATTGTTACACACAATTTCAGCACCATTCAGTTACCTTTCCAGTGGGAAACTCTGCTCTGTAAACACGACCGAGGGAACCTTCACCAATAAGAAATTCTTGACTGAAACTATTTGTAGCTGTTTGGAGAGAAGCGACGGTATATGCAGTAGCAGTGATAGGCGACTTCATTTTCTTTAAGGATCCATTTTTTGACACACTCTCAACCACCAATTTTTCTGCAGGTGGGGGTGTCAGATCAGTAACAGCAGCTGCACTTTTCACTCTCGGCTCTTGCATCTCAGCATTTACTGCAAAAAAAAAAAAAAAAAGTGGATTGCAACACCAAAACAATCAGGAGCAAGGCAATGAGCTTTGAGCTCCGAATTGTTAATGCCTATAGAGTTCCAAGCAGGCTCACTAAAGCAGAAATTTTTTTTATTGACATAACAATTACGTTTAGATAGTGTAGATAATTAAACTACACAAAATCTATATAAATGATTTAGATCATAAATAAATGAACTTATTACTATCTCTTGGTCCTTAAAGATTCACTCATTGAAAATGTAACCCTACATAAACACAGAATGCAAAAACTATGTGCATAATTAAATAACTAAACTAGAATAGGAGATGCACGAGAGTTAACAGAATAGAGAAATGAAAACCTACCATTAGTAATGCCGATAGGGAGACTTCCTGCAGAAGTTCTTGTACCACTTACCTTCCTTTTATTCTTTCGAACACAATAACAAAGAGAAAGTAGCACAAGGGCAGCCAGAACAACAGCACCCAGAATTATGCCTACAATAGATCCAACTGACAATCCTTCATCTGAATCAGATGATTGGCTATCGGGAGGTGAACGTGAACCTGATCCAGAACGAGTCTGATTATTACCAGATCTACCAGCTGGTGGTGCAGTGTATGGAGGTGGTGGTGGAGCAGGACCATTGTCAAAAGAATTGCCATCATATCTATTTTATTTCAATAACAAAGTTAAGCACATGAAGTCATTATGAAAAGGGAAGAATAATCACGAAAGAGGCACAATCAGCAAAAACTTACATAAAATTTTTTATTGAACTAAGCTCTCCAGGTATCCAGCCACTAAAATGGTTGTTCGCAACATTTCTGTAGGAAATTCAGGTGAGATAAGAACAGATGAGAAGATAATACAACATCAAGCCCCAACATCTAAGCAGAAACTTACAGAGTAGTCAAAGGCAATCCCGAAAGAACATTAAGAGTTCCAGTCAATTGATTATTCTGCATATAGCTGCAACAGATTCAGATATCGTGAGCACTCTCATAGAACTTCACATATATTACAGTTTTTCACCCAGGGAGGAAGTATCAATATACTCACAGTTCGGAAATATTGGATAACAAACTAAGTGAATTAGGAAGATCTCCAGAAAAGTTGTTGGAAGAGATGTCCCTGCATTAAAAAGAATGGTCACTCAATGAATGATACAATTTAGAAACAACCAACAGCTGCAATTTCTCAAAAGTTATTGATGCTCTTTAGGCACTCAGCTGAAATGGGTCAAAGGATGTATTTCCAGAATCAAATTTACATAATTCATGCCCAAACACCATATTGAACAAAGTAAAATTGCTGTAATATAACAGATCATAACTAAAGTTCTCAGCATAATGATTATAACGGCCTGAACACACAGAAATCAGAGCCAATATAACAGCAGTAACAAATGTGCATTCAAGTAAGATGTCTTACAAGGTTGAGAGGGCAGCAAGATTACCAAAAACATCTCCAACTGACTGAGCGAGTGAATTTCGACTTACATTCCTAAACAACAAATTACGCTCAGTCAGACACAAGACATATTCCAAATTGCATGATAGATTAATCAAATTTTATAGCTTCCATGACAACCTACTTACAGATAAGTGAGCTTAACCATGGTAGAAATGGAATAAGGAAGATTCCCAGTAAAGTTATTGCTTGCAAGATTTCTGCATCATAAAATGAACAAGAATCAGCAAACCAAGCAAGTAAATAGAAACAAGAATAGAATATATCAATAAACAATAGAACTTTACAGGCTTGTAAGATTTGGTGGTAACTGATATGGGACTGTATCGTGAATGTTGTTGCCACTCAAATCGCTGCAAATAAATAAATTAAAAAGAAAAGATAATCAAGTTAACATATAATATGGATAACCTCATTAAACCCCTCATAAACGAAACAAAGCAAGGATTTTTCTCACAATTTTCTCAATGACATAAGGTCTGAAAGCAAGTATCCCAATGTTCCACTGAGTCCTAACCTAGAAATATCACTGTTACAAAAACAACCGATAAGAACCCATCATCAAAATCACATATAAAATCGATGTTTATGAAGAAAAATAAAAAATAAAAAATCTACATTTATTATATTAATTCATACATGGACACAACAGCTGATCCCTCACAAGATACTCCTTTCCATGACTCTGTACATGGATCACCTCCATTGTTTTTCCAATTAGTAAGCTGCGATGAACTGTTTAGTGAAGTGTACATAACCTGAAGAGCTTGAACTGCAACAAATTAAATGGCCCAAAAATGAGATTTTTTTCAACACGAAAACAACAGTACAAACAAAAGATTCAAACTTTTTCAAAGCCCACTTTCCTGCATTTTCTCAACGACCAAACAGAACCATAAAGCATCAAACTTTAAACCAAATCAATAAATCCCACACCAAAAATAACTTGATCTCAACGATCAAAAAAAAAAACAAGTACCATCATTAGCATCAGTAGTGCAATGAACAAGAGACAGAGCCGATAAAATGAACACAAACTGAGATACAACGAAAGAAACAGAAAAAACAGGTCTTGTTTGGGCAGCCATTGTTTCGTGGGTGGCTGTTTCGTTCTCTTTCCCAGTAAAGGTGAGGATCAGAGGTGAGGTTCAGGTGATGTTGAGTGCATGGTACAGCAACATGGCGATGCAGCCAAGAAAGAAGAAGAGAAGGAGAAGGTGAAAGTGAAATTGGGGGCAGCTGTTATGAATGTTGCGAGAGGCAACGCCATTAAAGAAAGAGAGAGAGATTCGAAGCTTGAGAGTAGTAATGAAGAGAGAGTGAATTAAGTGTCGGCGAAAAAAAAAAACCAAAATCAAAATCAAAAAAAAAAAAAAAATCAAAAAATTTATTAAAATTAATTTAATTGTAAACAGTGGAAAAATTAAGGTCGGATTGAACTTTGAAGTAGGCAAGTAACGTATGAATATCGATACTTTACAGGTAGCTCTTTGCCTCTGTTACTTTCTTATCCTCTACACCCGTTCTTATATCTGTTTTCCCTAGACTTTCTTCCTGATATCGCCACGTCACCAGATGTATATTTTTGTCATGCAGAATTAGATTACAAATTCAGATTTTCAGATTTGATAATTATTAGTTTATTACATTACTATAAGAATATAATTACCATAAAGATAATGATCTCATTTAATTGAAAAAAGGAAAAAGTGTTTAAGGTATAATTTTTTGTTTGTGAAAATAATAGATAAATATTAACCTTAGTTTTGTGATCGGACGACAAAACTTTAATCATCTGGGTGAATTACCCAGAGGTCTTATGTTCGAGTCTCATAAAATGACCACTTACTATATTTGTGACTTACACAAACTTATTCAGTTTGTAGAGTATTCAATTGACCGTAAAATTAGTTAAGGTACACACAAACCGACCCGGACCCTTAGATTATCAAAATAATAATAATAATAATAGATAAAAAAATCTAATGAAAATATGTTTTATTAAAAACAAGTTGAAATATTTTCGAAAACAATTTTTAGATGCAATCATTAACACTAATATAAAAATTAAGAAAGGATACATAATTTTTTTTTATAGTTTTTAAATATGATATAAACATATTTCTAAATACTAAGATATAAATTAAAAATTTTATGTGTTTTAACTTTTTGTAAATAATTTTGGATTATTACTAGACACTTCGGCTGAGGTTTCAGGTATTCTTAGTTACACCCTATATGTATCAAAAATGGTCAAAACAACCTCCCTGCACATTGAAGAGTATACTCGGTCATTAACTTAAAAACCCTAGAGATCAGTCGAGGTAGCGCAAGCTGGTGTTACTTTGATTTTTAAAGAGAGATGAAGTCAATAAATGGATAAATAAATAAATAAAAAGATTATCATACGAGAAGAGAAAACATGACTTTTTGTTTATAAGGTGAACTGAAATGACGCATTTGCCCTTAATCAATAATGGTTCACTGTTAGAAAACGAGGGGTAACAGAGTTTAGTAACTACTTTATCAAATGTGAAGAGAGATTTTTTTTACGCATACCTCAATTAATCCCCGGAATCTATTAACACCCTATAGGCCCAATGTTTCAAGTAAGCCATAAATGTGGTAGGTGATCCTAAGTTCGTTTGAATCTAGGAAGTCAATAAAGAGAGTAAATCTTCTTGACCATCAAACCAATCCTTTTGGAATTAGTGTGAAGTGAGGTTGGTGAGGATTTTTTATACATGCTGTGTGTAATTGAGAAGACCTGAAACCTTAGGGGAGGTCTCTGATAATAACCCAATAATTTTAGATAAACAAAAAAAATCAAACGGATCCGAAGAGATTTATAAATCAAGTTGCACAACAGAACAGTAAAAACGGATGCAGAGAATGGAAATCCCTTGCTCTCTGGGGACGTGAAGACCAAACCTACTCCAACACGAGTAAGTATAATAAAACTGGAAAAGTAAAAAGACGAAAACGCCCTTGAAAGTAGAATATTATAGCAGTGAATCATTGATCTTCCCACTTTTTGTGCCGGTGCTAGGACAATAAGAAAAGTACCAAATCAAGCCTGAGATTGGCAGACAGATATGAGACTTAGGAAAATGACTAGAATGTCCCTTTGTGGAAACTGATAGGGACTTTCTTTCATATATTTGTTGACTTTGGATTTTGGAAGAATGAGCTTTTTGCTTTATGGAAATGAAAACAAAAATGTTTTTGTTTTTGGTTTCAAAATTGCTTTTGATAACAACACTAACTCATTCATAATAAAGCATATAATGTAACTATGACCACAATATGGGTGGTAGGGCCAATTTTGACATTATGTGTCACTGGGATTTGGGAGTTATTAGGGTTACCAAAGAATACAATGCTTTGACTATGCAATTATGTTTTAATAATACACAATCCAAAATGTTAAAAATTGATATAAAATACAATAATAACACAATCAAATCCCACATTGCTGCTAAGTTAAGATGGGTTTGGTAATTCGACTGGTCAATTTTTGGATACCCTTTTTTTTTTAAGAATTCAATTATCTAGGTGAGTTTTCGTTTTACCCGATACTTATAGAACAATACATACAAACCCTTTTGTTGACTTACTTGATAACCAGTAGTCTTGTGGTTAGACAATAAGACTTTAGCCATTTAAGTGAATTATTCAGATGTCTTGTTTGAATACCATAAAGTGGTCACCTACCACATTAGGGTGTTCAATGGACTCCAAGATTAGTTGAGGTACGCGCAAACTGGTCTAGACAAACCCCGGTTATCAAATATATATATATATAGAGAGAGAGAGAGAGAGAGAGAGAGAGAGAGAGAGAGAGAGAGTTTGAGGTTAGTTTATATGGAATCGTCATAACTAAGTAGATGCATTTAAGTGAAAAATGTTTGTGTGAAGCAAACAAGCAAAATCCTTATTGGTCGAGATCCAAATGGACAATATCCATTTTATAAGACTTGAATGTTACAATTGGTATCAAGACAAACTCATTACTCGATAATGTGAAGTGACGATCTCATGAGGGCGTGAGATCCATTGAATGGAGAGTTCCGCATCCTACATTACACAATACACTTTACTACTAGTAAACATATTTTCGGTAAAATGGAAAGCTCAAAAACATATTAGTATGGACCTAAACTTAAAATAGACAATATTATATATTATTAAAATTTTATTATAAATTACTAAGGAGTAATGCTACGCCCTTAACATTTTCTCACAAACTCCTTTTACAACCTTGACGTGACAACTGAACTCTACCACACTGAAAATACAAAATGATTTTGATTAGACTAAAGAAACGATTGTTTCTTCATAGGGAACGGTCGTTCCTCACGAAAGGAATGACCGTTCATAATAAGGAACAACCTCATGAAAGGAATGGTTATTCTTTAAGGAACAATCATTTCTTATGAATGAACAATCATTCATTTCTAGTAGTGTTTTAGGTATCTTAAGTGTGGTGAGAGCTGATGTGACGGTGCTAATCTACTAACACGTCTAAATTGTAAGAGAAGGTTGAGAGATTGAGTTGTACACGTAACATTTATTTTATTACTAAATTATCATCATCATCATCATCATGTATCATACATAGTATGACCCACAAGAAGTTATTTCATTATTTTTCCTTTTTAATATGTGAAAACCTTGTTTATAGTACAATTTCATGAGATCAACTCAATTTATAGTACGATCCATAGTGTTTATGAGGATCATGTTTGAAACATTAGCAAACCATTTTTAATGTGTTCTATAATTTTTATATAAAAATATAAAAAGCTTCAAAATGAAATAAGATCGGTTGTCGGTTGAAAATGAAATAAGATTGGTTGTCGGTTGATAAGGACAAACACTATTGGATTGATCTGTAAAAATAGCATTTCAATCAAATTAATGATGATGAATCTAATGAAATCCAAGCATGGTCTTACAAAATTTATTAAAGAATGTTCTTACTAGATAAATACTTTCTATATAAATATAAAAGCAATGGCACGTGACCCACTCTTGGTTAGCTTAACTGGTAGAACGAGCGTTCAAATATGTAGTTAAGGCGCATGGTCTCATATTTGAATTCCCCAACTTTTATTAGTCGATGTGCATGCTAGCTGACCGGACCGTATATCTAGCCTGGACATCCTTTGGAATGCAATGCTAATCACTTATAATGATTAGTCGTGGCCGAATATCCTGTTTAAAAAATAATAATAATAAATAGTAACGACATGTTAATAGTTAAGAAATTTGGTAAATAAATTACCAAAAGTAAATCATGGCATGTCGGCTGTCGGTACCGAGAAAAGTGGGCTTAAAAATAAGGAAAGCGACATTTTTAGATGGAATTGATATAAAAATTTATAAAGAAAAGGTGTAAGTAGAATAGAAAGTAGTATGAAACAAGATGACTCCTCGTGAATGAATCAACTCTCTAAATAGTATTATTCCATTCCATGCATCCAAAAGCAAATTTGATGCTCTCGTGATCTGGCTTAGATTCTTCAAAAATATTTAAAACTAGACAAAACCAAATCCCCCTTCCACCATGTTAATTAAACTACGTACCCCATTCTTCCCTTATTATCATATAGAACAGTGGATATAGTTAATATCTCTTTTGAAACTGGTAGCAAAGAAGATAAAAGTTCAATTATCATTGGATGGTCTGATGGTAAGAGACCAAAAAGAGATTTTATGAGTTTTTTAGTTCGAGTCTCCTAGGTACTAATAAGAATGATTAGTAAAATTTTTATCCTGTCGATGACAGTTTCAGGATCCTGATGAATTAATTGAGGTACGCACAAACTGGTGTAGATTAGAGGTGTCAACCGAGCCGAGCTGCTCGCTAGTCGGCTCGTTAAATACTCGAACTTGGCTCGATTATAATTGAGCTGAGCAGGCTCGAATAAGACTCAAATTAGGTACCGAGCCGAGTTCGAGTCTACCCCGGCTCGGCTCGATTCGGCTTGCGAGTCAATAGTGGCTCGTTTATAGTTTTTTCTGCAAAAAAAAAAAATAAAAGTTTTAGGTCTGTTTTGTAATTTGACAGTAAAAGTTTTAAAATATTGCAAATTAACCCAAATCTAAATTAAAGTTTTAGGATTTTATAATTTGTTGTGTAATACATTGTTGATGTGTTGATCCGGATGTGATTTGTGTTGATTCAGATATGATTTATGTTGATTTGGATGCAAATTTACCAAAAATTTGATCTGATTTGTATAAAACAAGATATGCGGGTTATATAAAAATTAGGCCAAATGAGCAGTAATCGAGCTAGTTCAAGCTCGAGTTAATCGAGTCATAATCGAGCTTTTCGAGTTCAGTCAAATGAGTTCGGGTCAAGTCATGAGCCGACTTGATTATAAACGAGTCGAATTTTCCTAACTCGTGACTCGGCTCGAACTCATTTAATGTTTAACTGAGTCAAGCTTATTTAGGATGATACTCAGCTCGACTCGGCTCGTTTACAGTCTTAGTGTAGATACCTCCGAAGACGATAATAAAAAAATAAAAAAGAGCAAGACAAGGTTCAAGTTTCGACAGGATGCGACTTATTAGTGGTGGAGGGCGGTGGGTGAGAGACATAACCAGAGCATCGGTAATAAAAAAAAGGGACACTATCAGCTATCACCATTGGATTGGAGTTGCAGGTCTCACGTCTCGTCATTTGCTCAGTTGTGTTGAATTATTGATCACCACTCCAGGTCCCATGATGCCGTAGCTGTGTAAACACCGTTTGATTATTATTCATCACTTATCAACTGATGAATCTGGTGATCATCATCTTCATTAGTTAGTCCCACAACCTGTGACAGCCAACTAGATTCGAACCCCTCATTTTTATAAATCTTTAAACTAAATAATAATAATATTATCATTTTCTTTGGCTTCAATATGTGACTAAGATTTCAACTAATTCTCTCGACTGTGACTTGTTCATTGAAGGATGTTGCCCACATTATTTGTAATTTAATATGGGAAATGAAAATGACAATTACCAAACATATTTATGCAACTGTTATATATATATATATATAAAAAACGTTGTGACCAATTAAATTTATTACTATAAGAATGATATAATTTAATAAAGGTGTAGATACAAGAATTATTGTTTTGATTTTTTATTTTATAAATCATGTTTTAGTATTATTAAGATTTCAATTTATCGTTTTAGTAGTATTAGGATAGTACAGAAATTGATATAAAAAAATCACTGTAAAATTGAGTAATTAGATTCGACAACTTCATTGCACTAATCAAATTGATATTAATGTCTTTCTCGATTATCCAAGTGAGCAACAAGTCATGTATATTTTAACTGAAGAAGAAATCATTACTTGAATTAAACAAGAAGAGGTTGAAGATAATCCTGAGGATGATAGTACGGAAATACTAAAAATTTCACGCCAAGAAGCTCTAAACATGCTTGAGAGCTAGAAATATTTTGGTTTCAACAAGACGGTGTCCATGTTAGCAGCTTATTACGTACTCGCAAGATAAAAAATATGGTAATAACTTTAAAGCATAAATCATTGTTCCAAACAATTTTAGATAAATATTTTATTTCATCTTAAACTATTAATGTAACATAACATATATTTTTTGCAATATACATATAATTATTACTATGTAGAGACAAGTTCCTTAAGACGGGACCTAGAAAATTATAACTTATTACAATATGAAATTTATTCTTATTTATAACTGACCCAAGTTGAGACTATAATTTTTTTTTTACTACATGGAGGTTATTCTTATATAGAGTATTACAATAGAGAAGTTCCACTGTATATATATAATTTTCATTATTTAATAATGATAATTAAGTAGAGCAAATGATATGTTTCCACCTAAGATTTAGCAAAATGACAAGTTCCTATCACTGGTTTTATATATTCTAGATTTTCATCCTTAAGTTAACACCATTAGTGATTGTTGGGTTTTGATACAGATGTAGAGATTGCTATTACCAAACAACCCTTCCATCTTCTTCTTCTTCATCTCCCCATCCTCCTTCCATCTTCTTCCGGTGGCCAAAATCCTAGCATCACCGACCCCCCTCATCAAAACCTCCATCACCCTGGCATCTAGTAAATCGTTAATTGTTGTCCGTTGCAAAAACCAAACTCTAGCTGTCATCACTCATTGTCGGCGCCCCACCATCCACTTGCGTGCAACTACCGTTTATGATTTTTCTGGGTTTTTTTTCTTTTGATTTCATTGATTGATTGTTTGGTTGTGTGAGGAAGTTTGATTGTTTGGTTGAGGGTGATGAATCCTGTCAATTTGGGTGAGAAATCCTTTAGTGATCCACGAAAACAGCCGACAATGACACCGACCAATGGCTGTGAGTTGAGAGAGGGTGACTGAAATTTGGTATGAGTTTTTTAGTTCGAGTCTCCTAGGTACTAATAAGAATGATTACTAAAATTTTTATCCTGTCGATGACAGTTTCAGGATCCTGATGAATTAATTAAGGTGCGCACAAACTAGTGTATATTAGGGGTGTCAATCGAGCCGAGCTGCTCGCTAGTCGGCTTGTTAAATACTCGAACTCGGCTCGATTATAATTAAGCCAAGCCGACTCGAATAAGACTCAAATTAAGTACCGAGCCGAGTTCGAGTCTACCCCGACTCGGCTTGATTTGGCTCGTGAGTCAATAGTGGCTCGTTTATGGTTTTTCTACAAAAAAAAAATAAAAGTTTTAGGTTTATTTGGTAATTTGACAGTAAAAGTTTTAAAATGTTGCAAATTAACCCAAATCCCAATTAAAGTTTTAGGATTTTATAATTTGTTGTGTAATACATTGTTGATGTGTTGATTTGGATGTGATTTGTGTTGATTTGGATATGATTTATGTTGATTTGGATGCAAATTTACCAAAAATTTGATTTGATTGGTATAAAACAAGATATGCGGGTTATATAAAAATTAGGCTAAACGAGCCGTAATCGAGCCAGTTCAAGCTCGAGTTAATCGAGTCATAATCGAGCTTTTCGAGTCCAGTCAAATAGTTCAAGTCGAGTCACGAGTCAAAGCTCGAACTTATTTAATGCTTAACTGAGTCAAACTTATTTTGGGTGATAATTAGCTTGGCTCAGCTCGTTTACAGCCTTAGTGTAGATACCTTCGAAGACGATAATAAAAAAAGAAAAAAGAGCAAGACAAGGTTCAAGTTTCGACAGGATGCGACTTATTAGTGGTGGAGGGCGGTGGGTGAGAGACATAACCAGAGAATCAGTAATAAAAAAAAGGGACACTATCAGCTATCACCATTGGATTGGAGTTGCAGGTCTCACGTCTCGTCATTTGCTCAGTTGTGTTGAATTATTGATCACCAACTCCAGGTCCCATGATGCCATAGCTGTGTAAACACCGTTTGATTATTATTCATCACCTATCAACTGATGAATCTGATGATCATCATCTTCATTAGTTAGTCCCACAGCATGTGACAGCCAACTAGATTCGAACCCCTCATTTTTATAAATCTTCAAATTTCAAACTAAATAATAATAATATTATCATTTTCTTTGGCTTCAATATGTGACTAAGATTTCAACTAATTCTCTTGACTGTGACTTGTTCATTGAAGGATGTTGTCCACATTATTTGTAATTTAATATGGGAAAAGAAAATGACAATTACCAAACATATTTATGGAACTGTTATATATATATACATATATATATATATATATATATATATATAACGTTGTGACCAATTAAATTTATTACTATAAGAATGATATAATTTAATAAAGGTGTAGATATAAGAATTATTATTTTGATTTTTTTATTTTATAAATCATGTTTTAGTGGTATTAAGATTTCAATATATCGTTTTAGTAGTATTAGGATAGTACAGAAATTGATATAAAAAAGTCACTGTAAAATTGAGTAATTAGATTCGACAACTTCATTGCACTAATCAAATTGATATTAATGTCTTTCTCGATTATCCAAGTGAGTAACAAGTCA
The DNA here is from genome assembly GCF_008641045.1 of Pistacia vera. Lineage (NCBI taxonomy): Eukaryota > Viridiplantae > Streptophyta > Magnoliopsida > Sapindales > Anacardiaceae > Pistacia > Pistacia vera. The sequence continues at coordinate 259,018 of NW_022195314.1, read as the reverse complement.
TGTATATTTTAACTGAAGAATAAATCATTACTTGAATTAAACAAGAAGAGGTTGAAGATAATCCTGAGGATGATAGTACGGAAATACTAAAAATTTCATGCCAAGAAGCTCTAAACATGCTTGAGAGCTAGAAATATTTTGGTTTTAACAAGAAGGTGTCCATGTTAGCAGCTTATTACGTACTCGCAAGATAAAAAATATGGTAATAACTTTAAAGCATAAATCATTGTTCCAAATAATTTTAGATAAATATTTTATTTAATCTTAAACTATTAATATAACATAACATATATTTTTTGCAATATACATATAATTATTACTATGTAGAGACAAGTTCCTTAAGACGGGACCTAGAAAATTATAACTTATTACAATATGAAATTTATTATTATTTATAACTGAATCAAGTTGAGACTAAAATTTTTTTTTTACTACATGGAGGTTATTTTTATATAGAGTATCACAATAGAGAGGTTCTACTGTATATATATAATCTTCATTATTTAATAATGATAATTAAGTAGAGCAAATGACATGTTTCCACCTAAGATTTAGCAAAATGACAAGTTTCTGTCACTGGTTTTATATATTCTAGATTTTCATCCTTAAGTTAACACCATTAGTGATTGTTGGGTTTTGATACAGATGTAGAGAGTGCTATTACCAAACAACCCTTCCATCTTCTTCTTCTTCATCTCCCCATCCTCCTTCCATCTTCTTCCGATGGCCAAAATCCTAGCATCACCGACCCCCCTCATCAAAACCTCCATCACCCTAGCGTCTAGTAAATCGTTAATTGTTGTCCGTTGCAAAAACCAAACTCTAGCTATCATCACTCATTGTCGGCGCCCCACCATCCACTTGCGTGCAACTACCGTTTATGATTTTTCTGGGTTTTTTTCTTTTGATTTCATTGATTGATTGTTTGGTTGTGTGAGGAAGTTTGATTGTTTGGTTGAGGGTGATGAATCCTGTCAATTTGGGTGAGAAATCCTTTAGTGATCCACGAAAACAGCCGACAATGACACCGACCAATGGCTGTGAGTTGAGAGAGGGTGACTGAAATTTGGAATTGGAATGATCATTTTACTATTTAACCATTACATTAAACGATTTTATGTTAATTTAAAGGTGAGAATCTAAAATATACGAAATCAAGGGTGAAAACTTGCCATTTCGCTAAACCTGTGGTGGAAACATTTCATTTTCTCTAATTAAGTATAGGAAAGAATAAGAATGATTAGATCAAAAAGTAATTAAATAAATAGTTTGATTTGGATGAAAGGAATCCAAGTTTAATTTCAACAAGTCAACAAGGCATTTAATTTTTTTAATTTCCCAACACATTTTACTTAGTTGAACCAAATGAACTGGAACTGACCAGTTCAACAAGAGTAAAGATAGAGAGAAATGGAGTGTCGAAGCAGCAATGGAGGTGAAAAGAGGGAACAAAGAATTTCAGTGATTGATTTTTTTAAACTATTAACAAAGAGATTGACAGGAAGCAAAGAATGAAGAATCCCACCACCAGTTGTCAAAAATCCACTATGTTTTTGTCATTTTCTTTAATTTCAAGCAAGATATCATATGCATTAATCCCAATCGATCTTAACCCACATGCCCACCATTTTTATGGCCTAAAGTTGACTGCAATTTTGCCGCAATTTTTTTTTTTAATTGGGTGTCGGACGTTTATGCCATCTGTCCACCATCCAGTCTCCCAGATAAATCATGGACAAAGATACTATCTTCGCGCCTAACAGAGAATCAGATCTGCTACAAATTTTAAGTTTTTTATTATTGATCTTTAAAACCTAAACCCTTAAAAATTATTTTTATTAGAATATATCTACTATTTGGCTTGTGAATGTAATATTTTCCAAATTTGAGATACAATTCAAAACTTTGAAATTCAATCTAATTTCTAAATATTGTTTTCAAATAGAAGCCATATAAAAAAAAAAAAAAAAAAAAGGCAAATCTTTTGTTTTCAATTTTCACTAATTTTAACATTTAATTTTAAAACTATTTTTGTAAATATTTCAACTCTGTTTTTGTAAAAAAAAAAAATGCTCTAAAATGAGCGGATGCTCACTATAAAATTTTAAAAACTATATTTTAACCACTTGTCTTGTGGTCAGATGACAAGACTTTAGTCATCTGATATATTACTTAGGTCTTGTGTTCAGTTTCACAAAATGACCATTCACTACATTTGTGACTTATTATTTAGTTTATTGAGCTGTAGGATTCTCAATTAAGGATGTTTAATGAAATTTAAAGATAGGATATTAGTTAAGGTATCCGTAAACTGTTCGGTTATTAAAAAGAAAAAAAAAAAAAAAACCTATTTCAACAAAAAAACGATTTTCGCGTAATTATTTGTTGCAAGGAATATGTGGGATTTGCAATTGAATGGTGGTACGAGGCCCATAATGGGCAGGCTTGAATCTCTGACTTTCATAAATCTGGGACAAACTGGCCCAATATTAATGCTTCTTAAATATCATACACGCAATTGTTGGTCCCAACATTTTTTATTTATTTTATAACAATCATTTCTACTTTTTCTCTCTTTAGCGTCTAAGCTTTTGTTTCTTACTATAATTAATTAACATTCAATGCACACAAAAAATAAAAAAATGTGATTTGAAAATAAAATGCCTAAAATTTATAATAACTTTTAGAAAAGTGTTGAAGATATAATTAATCATACAACGGCTAGTTGAGTCAAAAAGATAAAAAAATAATTAAATTCATAACTTTTAGTTAAGTCAAAAGTTAAGCTTTTATAAAAGGGATTTTCCATTTATTATGTAAAATTTTAATAGTTAAATTTTGACAATTTATAAAAATTAATTTTATATATTGTACCTAGATTTTTGAAACTCATAAAACCCCACTATAATAAATAAATACTCTCTTAAATTATTATAAATAGGGGTGTGTAAATTTTTAGGGTAAAACCATAATCCACAAGTATTTGGGGTGTCGATTTCGATTTTAAATTTATTGGAATCGACACTATATGGGTTCGGACATGAAACCAAGGTCCAAGTACCCAGAGTGGAATCAACGAGTATTCGAAGTGTATTTGTAATTCTTGTAAACAATTGGGGTTGTCTTTATATTTTTCATAGGATATGTTTATCATTTTTGCAAATAGAAGGGGTACGTGAACAATGTCGGCTACCCGAATGGTTCCGATTCCAAGTTCTAGGCATTCAGGAATCGAAACCGATTGGGTTTAGTTCTGGTTCCTAAATCTTAGGAACTATTGGGTTCGGGTCCAATTTCGATTCTAGGGGATTGGGTTGGGTATCGGACTTGCCCACCTTAATTATAAATTTAGTTATTATTAAAAAAATAACAATAATACTAGCTTCACAAACATCTCTCTCTAACCCACGTGACAATTCGTAATTGGCTTGGTCAGGCGGGATCCATTGTTGGACAGATAAGACTTATGCAAGTTGACTAATTGTAAGTTGACACGTCGTAATTGTGAGAGAAAATTAATGAGAAGTGTTTTTCGGTGTAGTATTACTCAATAAATAATAAACAATAATGATATTTTATTAAGTTTTTATCACATGATGATATAATTACGTAATCTATGTATACTTGTTTGTAATAATTAGAATCAAAAGAGTTATTCTGGTATTTTTCTTTTTTTTTTTTTTTTTTGTGGTGAAAAGGCGCTAAACGGTGCGTTTTGGGAATACGAAGAACTCGGGCTTGCTGGATCACTAACTCGGACACGTTCTGTTTCTTCTTTCTGACTCTCTGAGTCTCTCAGTCGCTCTCGCCGAGAAAACTCCATGTAGCTCGTGGAAAACGATGCATTAGCAGACGAATTGAGAGCTCAACGTACGAATTTTAACTTTATTATGAAAAACGATGGAAGCGTTGAGTTATAAACAACTATGAACAAGAAGAGTTTAGCAATTCTGTTGCGCGCCAGAATGAGACCTAACAATTCAACAAAACTCGCTCTCTCTCCTCTACCTGTAAGTACTCTACTTTAGTTCCAAAACTCAATCAATTTTTGGCTCCAACACTATCTTATGATCTTTAAAATTTTCAAAATAGAACGAGGTGAATCTAACGCAATCCTCTGGTTCACGTGCTGCGCAACATGCTCCAGAGAATGAGAACAAGCCGCAGAAGTATGTATATTAATAGTATTTCAAATTTTCAATTTTCAATTAATTAATTATTGAAGTTTAATTTATTATTGTTGTTATTTTTGGTAGAGAATTTGAGCATGTACGAGAATCAATGCGTCTGGCGATATCAATGAAAAACTGAAGTTTTAGATACCGTGCTTAATGATTTTTCAGAGGTGAAATAAAACTGTTAAGTGATTATTTTAGAAGGCATATATGAACTATTTGTTAGTATTTATGATTAATTTGTAATGTAATGCAGGGTTATTTAGCCTTTCTTATGAAAATCGTGGCGATTATTGCGTATTAGCTAAAGAGTTTGATCTAAATAGAACACAATTCGTGAATTGATAAAGCAATATCTTGGGTGACTTTTATGCTTATTGTTGTGGTTATTCATTTGTTTGTTGATTTGAAATTTCATGTTTAGTGATATTGATTGAGTGTTTAGAAGCTTCTAGTGTCAGGTGAGGAGCTCAGTGGCTGGTGCTGAAGAGGGGTGGTATCCAGCTGCTTTTACCGCATTGAGCGGAATTTGAGACATGCTCTTAAGCCGATGTATGAATCTCTTTTGAGCGGCTTAACATGCATCCTGGAGGGTTGAAGTTTTTGTCCAGTCTTCGAGCTGATATTTTATATTCGCGTAAGGTTATGGTCCTTACGTGTGATTCATTTTACTCTTGTATCATTTAGTGTTGTTGATGTTATCAATGAACTCGCAAAGGGAATAAATTTCTTGAATTGGTTCTTTGCAACCATTCGCAGAGGGAGAATATTGCTTCCTTGAGAGCATGGATTCCTATCTAAAGGAAAAACTCAGTATGGCTTAGTCCTGCGCTTTAGAGCTTCACCAGATTAGGGATGACCCAGCTTCTTTGCTGGAGAAAATTGTGGCTATGAGGTATGCTCCTATTCCTTGTCTGGTATGTTAATGGTTTCTTTGCAATGGGGTATGTTTTTTTAAAGATGTTTTTTATATAGGCTGTGCATCAATCCAGCAACCTTATAGATTTAAAGAGAAGGCTGGGGGTGGTCGCCGGTGTTTTGGGTATTTACATCCAGCAATACCTGGTAAGCTATTACTTTCACTGCTTGTGTGCATCTAGTAATTAACACACGTGAATGCTTGTTTTCATATGGTTAGTTTTAACAAATATGATATTAAGTTTTGCTGGAGTTTTTGGATGATAATTGTTTTCCATTAGAGTTGCATACATTGATGCTAAATGCCAATGCAAGATTTGTCATATTTCACTGCAGACATCTTGAGTCAATGGCACAATCATTAATTTGACAGAAATTAGTATTAGCAGAAGTCATCATGAATTGTGTGAGTGATGGCATTCTGTTGACTAATTTTTTGCTTCTGGACGATGTTTTGATGTGAACTTACATTCATCTGGTAACTTGAGAATCTAAGTACCTTAATTCCATGTTGCTTTGAAGTAGAAAAAGTTGTTGTCCATGTACTACATGGATCCTTACATTTGAATGTTTTAATTTAATCATCCTGCTCTTTCTATTGGGTGTATCCGATTATTTTAATTATAATTATTCCAGGGGAACCTCTCATTTATTGAAGTTGCACTGTTGAAGAAGTGGCTCAGACTATCAGGTTAATTTTCTTTCACCCTTTCATAGAATCCCCTTTATTTTTTTAATGTTATTGCTAACAATTTTTCTTTATAAATGGTAGAAGTTTATGGAATGATCCTCCTATACCTGAATGGGACGCAACATGTGCATGTTTTACTCTATATCTTCAACTCAGGTAAATTCAATTATTCTCTATTCGAAAAGGAAAAGAAGTAATAAAAAAAAGATTGACGTATTGAAGAAACTCAGGCTAAATTTTACAGGATTACAGATTTTATCGTTATGTGATAGACCTATCTTTTTGTTTAATACGATGTCTTTATCAAATTTAGATCTTGTTGATCTTTGCTAGTGTGCACTTATTCTTTAGATGGCTATTCCTGAGTTGATTGTAACTGAAGTCATATGTTATGCCCTTCACATGTCTAACATTTCTTTTTCCGTTGTGATATGCTCAGAGAAAGAGTTTTTAAATAATGTTTCCTTTTATGATATGATGTCAGAACTAAGCATGAGAAATCAGAATCGGAAATTTTTTAAATTTTTTGATAGGAAATATGGAAATTACTGTCTTCAATTTGATCTGTAGTTAAACACATTGCTTACTTGTAAACTAACTGTATACGTCGTAATTTGCAGCCTGGCTTGGCGGATCAATAGGAAAGTTTCTAATTAAACGTGTGATCACCCTGGTAAAAAGAGATATGCCACAGTTTCTGTAAGTACTTGTATTTGATCCATAATGTTCTTGAAGAGACAGAGAGCCTTTTAAATAGTGATTATTCAAGACTGGTTCACATAAGTTCAGGTGATACTTACTGACTACTTTTTAAATTTCTTTTATTTAAAGACTTTTGCTACGCTTAGCCCAATCCCAGGTTACATTCATTGGCTTCTATCAAAGTTGGCATCTCAATTGAAGCTTGCTGAAGTGGAGGACTATCACAATCATCGAAGACAGATCAAATTCTGCTTTTCTGGAGAATTTACTGAACCAGAGAGAAAAAGCGCTAATGGATTTATCACGTAAGCTTTATACTTCATCTTCATCCCAATCTCTTGTCCTGATACTCAGATATTGTGAAATTTTCTAAGGTTTTTTCTTCAAAAAACTGAATGATACAGATTCAGATTCATCTTGTTTTTAAAGATTAAGAATGCATTCCAAGTTGATGATAAAAGCACCTAACCCTCTGATGAAAACTTGTCATCTCCACAAGTCTTGTGACTCTGAGTATGCACTACTTTTCCTAACTATCTTGGACCAATTAATACGAGGTACTTTTGGCAATTATGGAAGTGTAAGTTTGGTTGCTTTCATCTGTCTCATACTTTAAGATTAATAAATTATGAAGAAGATTGCTCGCCACAGTATATATATCTCTTCTTCCATTATTCACTACAATATTTGCCATTTGTATTACAAGGGAAAAAAAATTGCTCTAACATCCATGATAATTTGCAGTGCAGGGAGTCTGTTGCTGGAGAATGCACAGAAGTAATGTTAAACTTGCTGACATCAAGAAACCATGAGTGGAGCAATTCAGACAATTGCTTTCAGTTCTCAAAGCCCCTCTCTTACGACTATGTGCCAGGTGCAATATCATTAAATAATGCTAGTTGATGAGTAGTGTTATGAGTCAATTATAATATCAATCAAGCTTTTTTGAGAAAATTAATCAATTATAATTAGCAAATACAATCATGAATCTTTATTGAATTAAATTCATAAGTTGATTATAAAGGCTATCCATGACAAAAATATCACTAGAAATTGGATGTGGTGAACGGTGAGATGTAACTGTATAGTCTAGTTTCTTTGTATTGGAAATTTTCATCTGTTCGGAAATTCAATCTTTTGTGTTAGTTAACTCAAAATGTGGAAACTGAGTTGTATAAGTATGACCTTAATAAATAGTTCTGTTCAGTTGCTCAAAGCTTGAATTTTGTTTGAACGAAAGAGAATTCAACGATGTTGGGTTCTTTGAATTAGGTACCTTCTACAGAGAAAAAGAGAGGAAGGCTCTAGACTCTGTTGCCAATTTTCACTTGCAAAATGGAGCGGTATGTCATACAAACTTACTTTATGGAGTTATTAAGGTATTCTTCTTGAAAATAGCATTTTTCGGATGTAGCTTATATGTTGTATAGAGGTGTGTGGATCGTTCCCTATAGTTAATTGATGACAGTTCTTAATCCATGACAAATAGTTTGTTTTATAGATCAACATGAGTGGACACCTAGAAAATGTAGTCAGAGTTAAGAATTCCATTATGATAAATTTGAAACCTTTTCTTTTGCTTCCCTTGTGTTGTAGATGATTGAGAGGATAAATTGGATGGCAGATCGATCAGAAAAAGGCCTCAATCAAAGTGCTGGTTTCATGGTGAACTATGTGTACAGGTAATTTTCTTCTAACACTAACTTCTACCTTTTGATTATGCCACAATCATTCTAGTAAATGATGAATTGAGGCAGGGCATATTGAAGAATATGCTCAATCATTTCAGCACTGGGATATCCATGCATCGATGATGTGTGCTATCGTGAGGTATTTTTTGTGAATGAAATAAAACAATGTCCAACTTTCTGTTTTGATTCCTGATTGCTATCATTTGCAGCTGTCGAAGGAATAGAAGACAAAAACAGATTGAGGACGATAACAAAACATGCCGTGAAAATTTTATTTCCACTTCATCAACCACAGGTGTATGGGACAATGCATATAGAAGCAAACGTGATTTAGCATAGATCTCATTTGCTCGAGGACAGGCTTATATGGACCAGGATTTGATGGAAGACATTGTGGTAAGGCTTTCGTTATGTATATGTTGCTTCATAAGATGATTTTTTCGCACCTTGAAAGCTGAGAAAAAAACTAATAAATTCTACCATGACTCATTGTACTCTTCAACTAATCGTCTATAATATACAACTTGCACATTGAATGGCAAAATATTGTTAGATTGTGTCAGGTATACTGGATTTTCTAGATATTGTTAGAAATATCACTGTTACAAAAACAACCGATAAGACCCATCATCAAAATCACATATAAAATCGATTTTTATGAAGAAAAAATAAAATAAAATCTACATTTATTATATTAATTCATACATGGAAACAACAGCTGATCCCTCACAAGAAACTCCTTTCCATGACTCTGCACATGGATCACCTCCATTATTTTTCCAATTAGTAAGCTGTGACGGACTGTTTAGTGATGAGGTATACATAACCTGAAGAGCTTGAACTGCAGCAAATAAAATAGCCCAAAAATGAGATTTTTTTTTAACATAAAAACAACATTACAAGCAAAAGATTCAAACTTTTTCAAAGCCCAATTTCCTGCATTTTCACAACAACCAAACAGAACCATAAAGGATCAAACTTTAAACCAAAGGAATAAATCCCACACCAAAAATCAAACTAAAAACAAAAATAACTTAATCTCAACGATTAAAAAAAAAAAAAAAAACAATTACCATCATTAGCATAAGTAGTGCAATGAACAAGAGAAAGCGGATAGAATGAACACAAACTGAGATATGTAAGGAATCGAGATAGAGACAGTGAGAGGGACAAAAAGAAGCAATTCAAGATAATAACACTGTCAGAGTATGCCCAAGAGAAGAAAGAAGAATTTTCTGTATATTCAGTATATTGTCAGGCTAGTACAATGACCAATTTATACAATTTTGTAAATGTAAAAAAGGAAAATAATAAATACAATAATCCGTGTAATTGTTTATCAATCACACGAATTAGGTGATTGATTGAAACCTTAGTCACTCCTTAATCTCAGCTAGCAGAGATAAAGATAAAGGGAAATCAATAATAAAGGCATTCCATATTTCATCACTCTCCCTCAAGCTTGTGGTTTGTAGATATCAAAAACTCCAAGCTTGCTAAGTAAATGTGAATGCTGTCTGCTGCATAATGGCTTTGTGAAGATGTCTACTGGTTGTTCTGAAGTACGAATGTGTAAAGTCTTAATTACCCCTTCTTGTATTTTGTTCCTGACGAAGTGGCAATCAATTTCTATATGTTTTGTTCTTTTATGGAATACTGGATTTACTGTTATGTCGTTTGCAGCCTTGTTGTCACAGTATAAAAGAACCGGTTTACTTACTTGTACTTCTAGATCTTTTAATAACCCCAGAATCCAGACGATCTCACATGTAGTCTTTGCCATGGCCCTGTATTCGGCTTCTATTGAAGAAAGAGATACTGTTGATTGTTTCTTTGTTTTCTAAGAAATAAGAGCTCTTTATAGCTTGATGTAGAATCCTTTAAGTGATTTTCTTGTCATCGGATATGTGGCCCAGTCTAAGTCATAATGAGCTGTGATATCCAAACCTTTGTCTTGAGGAAGGAGGAGACCTAAGCTAGGACATCCTTTTAAGTATTTCAAAACTTTTATCACAACATTCATGTGAGATTGTTTAGGCCCATGCATGAATTGACTAAGGATGTGGACTGCATAACTAATATCTAGACGAGTCATGGTGAGGTAGATTAATCGCCCAACAAGTTTTTGATGGTTTGTGGGGTCTTCAAGAGGTGGATCAACTTTAGTAGATGATATCCCATTGTCGTATTCTTGAGTAGTCAATTTGGTGTTTTGTTCTACTAGAATAATACTTGGCTTGCATCTTGATAGCCTAGAATCAGAAATGAGTTCTAAGACATATTTTCTTTGATTGAGAGATATTCCTGCCGGAGATCTTGCAATTTCAATTCTGAGGAAATATTTTGGTTCTTCTAGATCTTTTATTTGAAATTGTCTGTCAAGATGGTCTTTCAAGGATTTGATGCTTACTTCATCATTTCCTGTAATAAGAATGTCATCAACGTAGATGATTAGAGCAATAAAAGTTTTACCTTTATGCCACGTAAATGATGCATAGTGATGTTTGGATTGAACAAATCCTATGCCAATGCTTTGCTGAATTTCTCATTCCATTGCCAGGATGCTTATTTGAGGCCATAGAGGGATTTTTGCGGATGACATACTGTATTCTCCCCCTGTCTGTGAATGCCTGGAGGAAGATTCATATAAATTTCTTCATGAAGATTGCCATGAAGAAAAGCATTATGAACATTTATTTGATGAAGCAGCTAGCACGGATAGAACACATTATAAGGAAAGCACGAACAATGACATGTTTGGCTACTGGTGAGAAAGTCTCTTGATAATCAAATCCCTCATGCTGAGTGAAGCCTTTGGCTACCAATCGAGCTTTGTAACGTTCAACTGAGCCATTAGCACGGTGCTTGATTTTGTAGACCCACTTATAGCCAATAGTTTTTTTGTGAGAGGGATGAGGTACCAGATCCTAGGGTACACTTAGTGACTCTAACTGCCCACGCCAGGCGTTGGTTTAGATGTTTCTACCAGGGTCTATCAACTCATGGTAGTAGATGAGCTCATTGTTCTTGTGACACTTTTAGGCCAATCGAAAGTTCTCGATGTCGCTCAGCTATTTAAGCAACATACGGCAGGAGAAGAATGAATCTCTCAAGTTCGTTCTACATTGATAGGTTCCACAGGGAACTGAATAAAGTGGCTAAGATGCCTGAAGATTCAGTTCAAACTCTGATTATTGCCAGAGTTTGTTCGCAAATCGACTTGTGGAAGAAAATGCAATCGAAGGACGATATTTCCATCACTCGCTTCTATAACTTAATAGAAAAACTTAGTGGCAGCTTTAAATCACCACGACCCCGGGCTTTCAACCAGTGCTCCTAGTCGGAGGGATGAATTTCGGGGAGAGAGTAGTAGAAGAATTGATCGTAAATGGGCTAATGGCGATCAAAGAAAGGGAAAGAAGTAATAGTTTGGGCCCAAGAAATCTTATGTTCAAGTTCCTCGTCGCGACTGCGATAATTTCACTCCACTCAATGTATCGGTCTCAGCAATTCTGGATAAATCAGTAGAAGCTAACTTGTCGATGAACTAGAGCTTATGACTTGTCTAAAAGAAATGATAAGAAATATTGTCGTTATCACAGGGATAATGAGGATCATACCGATGAGTGCTGAGCTCTTACACAGACAATTGAAGACTTTATCCAGAAAGGTCATTTCAAAGGGTATGTTAATGGTCCAACTCTTACAAGAGAGAAGGATTAAAAAGACAACGGGGAAAAACGCAGAGGTCGCAAGGGCTTGTATTTGGTAGGGACCATCATTGAGGGACCTCATATTACAGGGACATCTCGGCATGCACAAGATAAGTATGCCCGAGAAGCCTAGCATGAGCCCTTCGATGTGCTTAATTTGGAACTGTGACTGAGCAAACTACACAAAGAAGAGGAGATTACCTTATCTGAGAAAGATGTGAAACGAGTGCACCACCCTCATGATGATGCACTGGTTGTCATAGCTGAAATATGAAGGTGCAAAGTTCACAAGATGTTGGTGGACAATAGGAGCACCGGAATATCCTATTTCAGTGAGTCTTTGAGGAGATAAAGCTGGAAGATGCAGACTTGAAACCTGTAGCTACCTCTCCTTATGGTTTTACTAGGGACCATTTAACCCTCCAAGGAATGATTTCTCTTCAAGTCACTTTGGGAGATCCCTACGAAGTGACTAAAATGACAGAATTTCTAATAGTGGATTTTCCTTCAACATTCAATGGCATTCTATGACAACCTCTACTACTTAATTTTAAGGCTATCATTTCCATTTACCATCAGAAAATGAAGTTTCCCACTCCAACAGGGTGTGGGGAAGTTAGGGGATCATAGCGTAAATCTCGCAATTGTTATAACAGGGCAGTCCAGATGACATATAAAGGGAAAGTAAAGCCTGAGGGCAAACCTGAGCAGACATTGCCAATCAACAAGATTGAGCCACAGCCTGGTCTAGTGGAAGACAATATTGATCCTCGTGTGCAAGAGGAGTTTACCATAGTAGGCCAGTTGAGACTTTGTTTGAGATACTTGTAGACGAGCTTGAGCCAACTCGTATGCTGAGAATCAGAAGTAACCTCAGCCCTCAGCTTGCAGCCAATTTAGTGAGCTTTCTTAGACATAATATTGATGTTTTTGCATGGACGCATGCCAACATGATTGGAATTAGCCTTGAGGTCATATGTCATGCACTTAAAATCAACAGTAAGTTCAAGTTAGTTCGCTAGAAAAGAAGAGCTATGACCCTAGTGCGTTATGTGGCTCTTAAAAGTGAGGTGGGCAAGCTCCTCTCAATTAGGTTTATTCGGGAAGCTCATTACCCCAGTTGATTTCACAGATCCTGTTTTGGTGAAAAAAGCTAATGGTAAATGGCAAACCTGCGTTGATTTCACGGATCTCAACAAAGCCTGCCCAAAGGACAGTTTTTCTCTACCCAGAATTGATCAGCTTGTTGATGCCACTTCCGGACTCGAGCTGTTGAGCTTTATAGATGCCTATTTAGGGTATAATCAAATCCCGATGTTCATGTCTAACAAGGAGCACACATTGTTCATCACAGATCGGAGGCTGTATTGTTACAAAGTCATGCCCTTCGATATGAAAAACACTGGGGCAACCTACCAGCGCCTGATAGACTAGATGTTTTCTAAGTAGGTCGGGAAAACAATAGAGGTCTATGTTGATAACATGCTGGTCAAGTTGCATGTCACTTCAGATCATATAGTCCACCTTACATAAATGTTCAACATACTCCAAAAATGCAAAATGAAACTTAATCTTCTTAGGTGTTCATTCGAAGTAGCCTAAGGTAAATTCCTAAGGTACATAGTTAATGATTGGGGAATTGAAGTCAATCCCAAGAAGTTCTAAGCTCTCCTAGATATGAAGAGTCCTATAAATCGTAAGCAAGTTCAAAGCTTGAATGGGAGAATAATGGCCTCAGTTGCTTCATATCAAGAGCTACAGATCGCTGCTTGCCGTTCTTCAATATAATCAAGGCCAATAAGAAATTTGAATTGACTCTAGAGTGTGAGCAAACTTTTCAGAGCATAAAAGAACATCTTGGAAAGCCACCTCTTCTGTCCAAACCACTTCCCAAGGAAATTTTGTATCTTTACCTGTCTGTTTCTCAGTATGCGGTCAGCATAACTCTTATTTGAGAAGAAGGCAAAATTCAGTGGCTTGTGTATTATACCAGCAAACAGTTACCAAACACTGAGTCAAGGTATCCAGAGATGGAGTGACTAGCTTTTGCCTTAGTAGTCACCTCCAGAAAGCTGCGACCTTATTTCCATGCCCACACTGTCTATGTTTTAATTAATTATCCGCTCAGACAGGTCCTTTAGAAGCCAAAGGCCTTGGGTAAATTGCTTAAATGGGCCATGGAATTAAGTCAATTTGATCTGCATTATAGACTGAAAGTAACAATTAAAGGGTAAGTTATGGTTGACTTTATATCGTAGTTCTTCTATCAGCCAGATCGGGAACCCGACTAACCAACTAGTGAAGTCGTCCAAGAGACTGTTTGAAACTTGTTAACATGGAGCCTCTATGTTGATGAGTCTTCTAACAGAACAAGAACTGGAGCTGGTCTTTTGCTTATTGGCCTTGAGGGTACTCACATCTATAGAGCTCTTAGGTTTGGATTCAAAGCCACAAATAATGAGGCTGAGTATGAAACGCTATTTGCTGGTTTACAACTAGGAAGAGAGATGAGATCATAAATGATCGACATCAATAGCGATTCCCAGCTGGTAGTCAGCCAGATATTGGGAGAATATCAAGCCAAGAAATAGAATATGATCAGTTATTTGAAGAAAGCCAAGACCACACTTGAGCCCTTCAAGCACTAAACGATCAAGTAAATCCTGAGAGATAGCAACTCTATCGTGGATGTTTTGGCAAAGATAGCTTCATTGCTGGATCCCAATATGTCGGATAATATCCCGATCAAATACATCGAAGTTCCCAACATCAACTCATCTGACCAGCCAGTGGCTATAACTGAATATGTGTCTTGGATGACTCCTATCATTTAGTAGCTCAAAGAAGTAGTTCCTCCTAACAGCAAGACTGAGGGAAGACTCCTATAGACTAGAGCTACTTGTTACATACTAATCGAGACAGTTATATAAACAAGGATTTAGCCATTTTCTTCTCCGATGCATTGTTTTAAAACCCGGACCGGAGGGCAACTTGTTTTGCTACCCGTGTCATGGGTCAACCAGTCCAACTGGTTGGACCAGCCGGTTGGACCGATGACATCAGTGACAATTTTATTTTTTAAAAATTACATATTAATCCCTTAAATTTTAATATATTACAAAAATTTCCCTAAAAAAGTTTAAATTAGTCCCTAAAATTTTTATTTATTTCAAAAATGCCTAAAAAATTGCCAGTTAATCCCTAAACTTTTGACATATCTCCAAAACACCATAATAAAATTATAAATTAACCCTTATAATTTTGAAATATTATAAAAACCCCCTAAGACCTGAACTGGACCCGAGAAGCTGCCGAGTCCCAGTTCGACCGGTCCAGTCTGGTTTTTAAAAAAGAGCTCCGATGTATGACAGACGAGGATATAGACTATGTCATGAAAGAGATACATGAAGACATCTGTGGTAGTCACACTGTCGCACGATCTCTCACCAATAAAATTATTATTTAGGGATATTATTGGACCTTGTTTCACATAGATACCTATAACTTTGTGAAGAAGTATGATAAATGTTAGAGATTCACAAACATACCGCAAGCTTCTTCCCACTAATTGACAACGATGACCAGTCCTTGGCTATTCGCTATGTGGGGAATTAATCTCATCGGTCCCATGCCAACCGGTAAGGGTGGCGTCAAATATGCTATGGTCACAATGGATTATTTCAGTAAATGGGTCAAGGCAGAACTTTTAGCCGCGATCATCACAAATAAGCTCAAAGACTTCGTCTTCAAGAATATAATGTGTTATACGAAATTCCTTATACACTCATCTCAGATAATGAGAAAAGTTCAACAATAAGGAGTTCAAGCACTTTTGCGAAGAACTAGGGATTCATAAGAAATTCACCTTAGTAGCAAGACTACAAGCTAACAGACAAGTTGAAGTTGTCAATAAAACTATTAAGCACACTTTCAAGACCAAGCTTGGCATAGCAAAAGGAAATTGGGGCGACGCTCTCCCGGAGGTTCTATGGGCATATAGAAAAACTTCAAGAACTTCTACTTCAGAAACACCATTCTCGCTAGCATATGGCTGCCATGCAATGGTCCCAATTGAAATAGGGACTAGTTCCCTTCAGAGAGACTTCAAATTTATAATTAATGGATTTCTTAAATTCTTTTATAAAATGCGTATGGGCCAAAAATCGTATTGGGCCATACAATAACGAAATAAACATATTATGGCCCAGTGCCTTAGCCCAATTCCGGTTGGGCCTATGCTTAAATCCATCTTGTGGATTGACCATCTTGTGGGATGACCCAATTTGTGAGAAGGACCATTCTATGGGCTAGATCATTCTATGAGTTGGACCACACCACAAGATGGGCTACTTTATGAGTTGGGCCTCTTTACGAGCAAGGCCACCTTATGAACTGGGCCAACATACTCTTTGGGTCATTCCATGAGTTGGGCCTTTCTATAAGATTAAGTTAAATCGGACTCCAGCCTATTAGCCCACTTTTACCCAAAATAGGAATTAGAATCCATCACCTTGCTAATTCATTCAAGTTCTAGTATCTTACATGAATTAGTACCATTGAACGGATAAAGGTAAGGAACAAGAGTTCCTTCCTTATTCGAACTCCCATACCAAGTAGGACTCAGAGTTCTACTAGGACTTAAGCTACCTTGAGCTCCTATATAAGCAAAGGTCAAGTCTGTCATTATGCATGCATAGATAGCCTAAAGCTTTAGCTCCTAAATTCTTGCTCTCAAGAATCGTCGTCTTTCCTTGCCGTAAAGCTTAGTTCCGACTAACTTTACCATCCTCCGCTTCCACAAAGCTGTGCTGTGGCCATTTTTTGTTAATTCTACCCTAGCCACATTCCGGTAAATCCTTTCTTGCTCTCAGCCCTCACTACACTTGCCTTCAACCATGTTGACTTCAACGTCGGTCAGAGTGCCTACGGCAGACACCACACTAGGGTGCCTCGAGCCTTCTCGTTTATTCTTTCTCTTTGAGCATGTCCATCCGATTATCAGTGGCTCGCTTCTCACAAGATTCGTCCCTTCTAAATCAATTGTAGATTTTACCGTCTACAAAATGTAAAACTTCATTTTTGAATCTCCTTTTTCTTTCTCTATTAATAACTCATTCTCTCCGATCTTCAAAAATGATTTATTTTATTTTGAAAAAATTTCTCTTGAAATCAATGATATTAGGTTTGGAAGTTCCAAAGTATCGAATATTTTTTATTTATAATTTAATATAAATTTAAAACTATTATTTAATCAAATTTTATTCTCATTTTCTTTTCAACATGTAAAATTGAAGCATTAATTAGATTGAATTAACCAAAAATAAGCTATTTTCATATCAATTTTTTTTTTTTTTAATATATAAGAAGAACACTTTTATATAAGAAGAACACTTTCAAGTTTAATTTTTTTTTGAACTTGTTGTGTGTGATTTTTCCATTAAGCTTAGAGAAGTCAGAGTTCCGTGAGGTTATAGTTCAACCCATAATCAGTTTAGCTTAGCACTTATCCGACCCGGTATAAGCTCGTCGAGATACAACTCGACCCAACATAAGCTAGTTGCGACCAATCCTAACAGTTGTTCGAGCAGATCATAGATAAGCTCAAATCTCAAATATTTTGGAAGAGATCAGATCAACAACAATGATAGCGTGATTTTAGCACTCAATCGTGAGAATATCGGAGTTGCACTTTAATCTTGATTGTAATTCCTTTAATTTCGTTCTTTCCTTTGTAAAAAACTGATATATAAACCCCTTCCAATGATGGAAGAGGGGTTAACAAATTATTCTAGGCATTATTGTTATTTCTCATAAGCTCTTTAACCAATAAGAAAAACAGTGGACGTAGGCTCAAGATCTAAACTTGCCGAACCACTTTAAAAACCTTTACTTGCTTTGCATTGATATTTATATTACACTACTGGTTATCTTTAATCACGCACACATCAAGGTCAATCGGATCACTTTAGTTGGTGTAATTCTAGCATCAACATTTTGGCACTAGAAGGAGGGCCTTCGCCTACTTTCAAAATTTCCAGCAAACAATTTTAGTGACCCGATCACTTAAAATTTGAAATGGCCTATACCAAATAAAAAACCACCATCGAAAACCACAACAACATGGAAACCGCCAACAAGAGGTGCATCAGACTGCTCCTCTAGGTTGACCACTAATGCCGCCAGTGCAGCAGGTTGCAAATCAGTAGGGGGTAGGGACTTCAAATCCCGAGAATGACCAGCTAATGGAGATGATAAGGATGATGGTTGCATAGGCGGTGTAACAGAAAGTGGCTAAATTAAGGAATTAGCAACCGGCCCACTAAGATCTCGATTAGCCATGCTTCACGAAGGTTACTCAAACGGGCTGGAATGGCTCGACTGGCGACCAATCTAGCTCATCGACACCAAGGAGCGATCGTCACCCCCAACACCACAGGGCACATTTCGCTCACAAGTGTGAATCCCGTGGGCAAGTTAACCTCGGGAGGCAACCAGGCAAACAACCTATGGGGGAAAATGAAGCCCATGGTTGACAAAGGGATGCTCGCCCTAATCGGCGAAATAATCAATGCCAACGTGTTAGTTTTAACCCACTCCAAAGGTGGGGTCAAACCTCACAAGCTCGCGAGTTGAGCCGCGCGCGCCAATCTGACAATGACCGACGTTTCAGTTTTAACCAACGTCGCGAGCAACGTACAGATGAGCATGATAACATCTATCAACCCAACCATCATGACTCCACCTCACGCACGATAGAGCAGGCACACAAGCAATTGATCTCCGAACTCACCTGCTCAAGGTAAGGGTAAACTGAGCTTGCTGCCAAAATACTCCTTATGATGAGGACTTAGATCAGGTGAAGAGAATGCTCGAGGTTATAGTTCGACCCAAAATCAGTTCAACTCAATACTTGTCCGACTCAGCATAAGCTCGTCGAGATATAGCTCGACTCAACATAAGCTAGTCGCAACAAATCTTGACAGTTGTTTGAGCAAATCAAAGATAAACTTAGATCTCGGATATTTCGGAAGAGATCAAATCAACAACAATGATAATGATCTTAGTGCTCAATTGCGGGAATATCGGAGTTGCACTTTAATCTTGATACTAATTCCTTTAATTTCACTCTTTCTTTTGCAACAAACTAGTGTATAAACCCCTTCCAACGATGGAAGAGGGGTTAGCAAATTATTCTAGGTATTGTTGTTATTTCTTGTAAGCTCTCTAAGCAATGAGAAAAACAGTAGACGTAGGCTCAAGATCTAAACTTGCCAAACCACTTTAAGAACCTTTCGTGTTCTTTACTTGCTTTACATTGACATTTATATTACATTACTGGTTATCTTTAATCATGTACACATCGGTTCCGATTCTATCAAGGTCAGTCAGATCACTCTAGTTGGTGTAATTCTTGCATCAACAGAACTCTTTTAATCAATTCATAGTCTACCACCCCCGGACACAAACCCTCACTCTGCCCCTGCACGCGCCCTCCTCTAACTCAAATTTCTTCCTAAGTGCCCCTTCTAACTTAGATTTCTAGTTCTACCACTAGTTAATAATACTTCACTATCAATGATAAGGTCTCCAACTCATTGCTTGACGGTTCATCTAGCATTTAGGATTTAACCTCTCATTGGGCGTGTACATTTGCACTACCAAAGATCGATGCTCTTTGATCTTCATTGGTACATTATGTTGATGAGTCTCGTCTTCAAACTCTTAATGCTCATAAGCTAGCTTCTCTTCATGTGTGGCTAAACTGACAGACATTAGAAGGATTAAAAGGATCGATGGTCTACATAAGAAGGGGGTGAATTGGGTATTTAAGGCTAGTTCCATATTTTACGTTAAATTACCCCCTTCTTTTTTGGGCCTCCTAAATTATTAAATCAGTTTTAATGCAATTAAAGAACTTTGAGAAATTATAAAATAAATAGAAAAGGAATAGAGAAAACCAAACATAGTATTAATAGTAGTTTGTCTACTCCTTCGAGATTCTCATTTGAAGATTTTCATTATCTCACATCCCACTTAGTCTTCAAGAAAGACTAACTGTGTGTAGCGTGTACTTATGTCCACTCATATTATACAATGTTTAATAGGTCTGTTGTATATAAGCAAGAGAAAATGGGACCTAGCCTATTATATTGGAATTTTTATTAAAATATAAATTTTGTTTTTCTTTTGAAGAAAAACACTCTTTATCGGGTCCACCCACCAGATAGCCCACAACCTTGGTCTACGCTAAAACATCATATCAAGTTCAACTTAGGTTTAAAGCCCATCAGGTGCACCTGGGAGTTACATAAAGGAACTTGAAGATTGATAGGTATAGCTTATGAAGTTTGAGACTTCGAAGACTAAAGCTCTTCAATTACCTCTGAAATCTACTATTTATGCAGAAGTTAACAAGTTCTGTTAATTGTTTGTTTTAATAGGATAAAGGAACTTGAAGATTGAAATGTATAGCTTCTCAAATGCTTCCATTGAAGAGCATAAACGCCAAGAGTTGAAAATTGATATAAACGAAAAGTTAGAGCCTGCATCTGAGTGTTGTATTTATAGGGTTCCTACAGATCTTCGCAAAATAAATGAAGGAGCCTATACTCCTCAATTAATTGCTATAGGTCCTCTTCACCATGGCAACAAGGACTTGGTTGAAATGGAAAAACAAAAAGTGAGATAAAAAAGATTTTGGTGAGCGAATCCGAGCAAAGAAATGGGAGGATCTTATAACATTCATAAAAGATAACGAGAAAAAAATTCGTAATTGTTATGCTGAAGCTTCCCAACTTCGAAGTTTTGAGTATATAACAATGATTTTATATGATGCAATCTTCATCATCGAGCTCTTCTTGAAGAACTGGGAAGGCAAATATGATCTTTTGCTGGAAAAATCACGCTTATATTCACGTTTAAAACAAGACTTGCAATTGCTTGAAAACCAACTTCCATACTTCATCCTAGAAAAAGTATACAGTTTAGATAAAATTGAAAGAGAAAACTATCCAGGTGTCTTCATTGATCTTTCTCGTAAGTTCATCTATGATAACTTTTCTAATAGAGAACTTTCTGGTCAAGCAACAGTTCAGCATTTCACTGATTTGAGAAGACATGATTTAGTACAAAACCTCCCTGAAGAATCTGGTCAACCTTTCTCAAATTTACGTTGTGCAGCCAAACTGAATGAGTCAGGAGTGAAGTTTAAGGGTATTGAGGGAGGTTGTTTACTTAACATACTACGAGAAAAGAGAAATTCTAAAATCCCAATTCCATTCCTCAGTGGAGTTGAATTAAAAATTCCACAAATTGAAGTTGTTGATCCCACAGAAACTGTGATACGAAATCTGATGGCACTAGAACAATGCCATTATCCATCAGACACTCACATCTGTAACTATATCAGTTTCATGGTTGATCTTATCAAGACAGAGAAGGATATAGATTTGCTTATTGAAAAGGGAATTATTTTAAACGGTATGGGCGATAATGCTACAATCGCGCAGATGTTTAATAGACTTGGCCTAAACATTGATTTAAGTGCATCCTGTTACAGTGGTATTGTCAATGATCTAAATGCACATTATAAAAATGGTTGGAACCATTCCAGGGCAACCTTGAAGCGTGTTTATTTCAGCAATCCATGGAAAGGCACTGGAACTATTGCTGGAATTATACTGCTACTACTTACATTCATACAAACCATTTGTTCCATTAAGCAAGTTTTCTGGTCTTAGTAATAAATTGTATTAGACATGGATTTATCTTTCAGTTGCAAAAGTAATGTTTTACATTCTAGTTTTACAGTCTTGTTAAAATGTAATATATGCGTTTTTCATGATTCAAATCAATTGATTAGGCTTACTTTTATGAATGAGTAATGCTACAGTCATCGAAAATAGTGCATCGAATTCATGCATCGAATGATATGACGCAATCCTGACCATCGATTAATATTAATCGATAATCAGGATTGTGCCATGTCACTCGATGCACTGCTTTCGATGACTGTATTATTTCCCTTTATGAATATGGATAAGTCTTATTGGTTCTAGTGAGTTGACTCCTGTATCTCTCCTCTTGTTGACGAGAAGCTATCCTACCTTCGGTATACCACCTCAAAATGCTGTGGTGGTACCATAAACCAATAATAAGTTAACACGTGTTACATTTATATGAAATTAAATAATACAATGAAAGACAAAAAGGAAATAAAGCATAAAATTAAGTGTCAAATTGAAATGAATGTTTTTTTGTTGTTGCACTGACAATGCATCTTGTTTTTATTACCACCGCCACCTCCCCATATTTGCCAGCGCCACGCCTTTGCCATCATCTTCGCCAGCACCTCCGCATTTTTTGAATGCAGCTTCTGCATACAATCAAAGAACTCATTTCATTCTTCAAACAATAAAAAAAAAATTCTGCCAATTCTTCAACCCAAAACAAACCATCAGGCAGACATTTGACACACAAAGAATCCACACCATCAACTCAAGCTTCAAAGCAATGGTCGAATCAAGCAACATAAGCAACCCCCCAAAAAAATTTCAAATTCTGTGTCAGTTTGTGCAAGGAGGAAAATCAATGGTGGTGTTGTTAAGTTTAAGAATTGATGGTGTCGAGCGAAAATATAGTTGCTATAAAGATCTCTAGAACGACCAAGCAGTGGCGGATCCAAGAATTTCACTCGATAGGGGCAAAAAATAAACAAAAAAATTTGTGGGGGCAAAATGTCAAAGTCTTATAGGGGGTAAAATGCAACTAAATATAAATATTTATACAATCGAAGTTTTTTAAAATTTGAGTGGGGGCCGTGGTCCCCACTCGTCATTAAGTAAATCCGCCACTGCGACCAAGAATCCACACGAACTAATTTTTTGTTGTGAAAGTGGAAATTGTAACTTGTATGCTTGGTGGGTGCCAGATAGTTTCAAATGCAACATAGATGATGAAGAAGCTAACGTAATGTAATGACTAACATGGTCTTCACTTGGGTCAACAACACGCCTTGGGGTCTCACGCCTTCATCCATCCAAGACAATTATTCACAACCTCGGATCATGGAACCCTAACAAGCCAATCATATCTCCATTTGGCCACAACAACTACTATTACATCCCTAGCCGAGCCAACACAAGTTGAGTCGACTCAACTTATCAACCTCTCTTAGCCACCGAATCACTCATCCAAACGACCCTACTCCAACAGTACCAGCTAAACATGCCCTTCACCTTGCCATAAACACATCCCATGTTACACTCATTGGCCAGTCCATCGTACCAGTTGGCGCTGCTAGGCTTGGCCATGCACACCAACCCGAATGGGATTCCTACTTTACAAAACACAAGCCTTTTCACCCCATGGCAACCCCCCATTGAGCAAGCCTTAGCTAAACAGTTTTCCGAGATAGAGGCCACGATCCAGCGCATCCTTGGAATGCCCACACCTCTTAAGAAAAGCCTATACCAAAGTTTCGCTAACTCACCATTTGTTGACTCCATAGCCCTCTTAGAGATGCCAAGAAAGTTCACCTTCCCAAACATAAAACTCTACAGTAGAACCACTGACCTGGAAGATCACATAGCCTCCTACAAGCAGAGAATGTTCGTCATCGCTATTCCCCGCGAATTAAAAGAGGCATGTATGTGTAAGAGCTTTCGCTCGAGTCTTATTGGACCAGCCCTCCAATGGTACACCAACCTTCCAAACAACTCAATAGCCTTATTCGCTCATCTCACGGACACCTTCATCGAGCAGTTTGCCAACAGTAAGAGACTTGAGAAATTATGACATCTACAAAGTGTATCAGCACCGTGAAGAGTCACTTCAAGAACATGTTGGCCGCTTTAACAAGGAGAAGATCTTCATTCCTTACTGTAACCAAGAGACGGCGATCGATGCCTTTAAAAAAAGACTCATTCCTGATAGTGAGCTCTAGGAGGAACTCACCAAGTTCAATTGCACCACCATGAAAAATATTTTGGCTCGGGCCTTGGTTGAGATAAGGTAGGAAGAGGATGAAGTGAACTGAGCCATGTACTCATCCTATAATGTTCGTCACTCTAAGCGAGTCGACCGATGCTATGACATTTGCCTTACCGAGCCATAACCCCCCAGCAAGATGAGTTCCTAATCATGACACCAGACATCCACTTGACCACCAGCCAACTTGGCTCATCGAGAGAGCACCCATCCGTATCAACCACACTAGAATCCTAGACTATAATCAAAGTATTGAGTTGGTTGGGGTAGTAGCCATCATGAAGGGAATGGGGAACACCGTCAGATGGCTAGCTAAGTTAAAATATACTGGGGCCAAATGGGACACTACCAAGTGGTGTGAGTTCTATAGCAACCACAACCATAATACCGCCGATTGCATTGCTCTCTGACTAGAGGCACATAGTTATTAAAAAGAGGCCATCTACGAGACCTCTTGACTAAGAAGGGAAAAAACACCCTCACCAACAAAGATTGCTGAGTCACACCACCAGTAAAGGATACCATACCAAATGGAATGTGCAACGTTATCTCTGGCGGCTCGGAAGTAAGTGAGGTAAGCTACTCCTCTGCTAAGAGAAATGCCCGATCAACAGTTAACCCAAAAGCCTGCTCATCCTAACCACCATCACAAGTACCAATTGACCAAACCATACAGTTTGTAGACAATGAAACCATGACCCTTGTCAATCCCCACCATGACGCTCTTGTCATCTCCCTCCAAATTGCCAACATTCTCTTCAAGAGGATCCTCGTGGATAACAAATCCTCAGCCAACATCTTATCCCTTGAAGCACTTAAGGTTATGGGTATTGATGAAACAAACATCAATTGTTGGTCCACCATCCTCATTGGGTTCAGTTCGGAGTAAAAGTACATCATCGGGGAATTCACCCTTCTAATCTATGCGGGTGAAGTCAACCTCTAAACCACCTTCATGGTGATTGACAACCCATCGCCTTAGAATGTTATCCTTCACCACCCATAGATCTAGAGCATACGAGCTGTACTCTCCACATTCCATCAAACCATTCGGTTCCCCACCAAGTGAGGAGTAAAAGAAATAAGGGGTAATCAGAGAGTCTCGAGAGATTGCTACCAGAACACCTTTAAAACAAAGCCTTCGACTTTGTAGCAACTATAGACTCGTTCAGCTAGAGGAGCTGAGTCAGATCAGTCGGCCATGGAAGAGTTGGATGAGGTCCAGATTCATCCACACCGAAAGACCCAAGTAGGAGCCCAACTAAGACCAGATATTCATGTGAAGCTAAGACTTCCTTAAGCAAAACCAAGACTGCTTTGTATGGTCCCACTCGGATATGATGGGGATCATCCCCAATGCAATTGTTCATTAGTTGAATGTCGACTAGACTACCCTCCTGTGAAACAAAAGAGAAGAAAGTTTTCTCTCAAGCAGAACCAAAAGAGAAGAAAGTTTTCTCTCGAGCGGAACCAAAAGAGAAGAAAGTTTGCTCTCGAGCGGAACCAAAAGATCAATGAGGAGGTAGAGAAGTTGTTAAACAATGGGTCGGCCCAAGAAGTACATTACCCCGATCAGCTCGCAAATGTTGTGGTAGTCTGATAGAAGAATGGGAAGTGGTGAGTCTGTACCGACTTCACGAACTCAGAGTTCTACTAGGACACAAGCCTCCTAAGCTCACTATATAAACAGAGGTCAAGCCTCTCATTATTCATTCACAAATAGCCTAAAGCTTTAGTTCTCAAAGTTCTTGCTCCCAAGAAATGTCGCCTCTCCCACTGTAAAGCTTAGTTCTGACTAACTTTACCTCTCTTAGCCGTCGTAAAGTTGTGCTCCAGCCACTTTATCATAGTCTTGCCCTAGCCACACTATTACGGTAAACACTTTCCCGCTTTTAGCCCTCACTAAAATACCTTCAATCATGTTGACTTGAGCATCGGAGTGCCTACAACAGACACCACACGGGTGTCCCCCTAGCCTTCACATTCGTTCTTTTTGTCCCTGCAAGTCCACACGATTGTCAATGGCTCATTCTTCACAAGATCCGTCATCTGTCCCTTCCGAATCAATCGTAGATTTTAACATCTACAAATGGTATATATTATATTCTATTAATTTTTTTCAGTGGCATATATATCACATCATTCATAGTTTAAGAAACTTTTTGGTGAAATGGATGTACCAAGTCATTTGATTATTTTGTTTTCATCTAATTACCAACAAAAACAATGATTTTTTTAAAAAAAAAAAAATTAATGCGTAAGGTGACATAATTGACATATCATCTACTATAATTCATTTAATTCGAATTGTTCCATGCAAATAGATAGGACAATCTTATATGATTGACATATTATCTACTATAATTCATTTAATTTATCCTTAATTTAAATCCATTCAAATATAATTAAAACAAATTAGTTTGCGTGAATCAGTTTATATAAAAAGTTTATATATATCGAATATGTATAATGTTCTAATATTATCAAATATGTATACGAATGATATGGTTTTTCAGTCTCATTTAAGACTTTGCCAAATGTTAGATTAATTAACAAAATACCAATTATGTAATAAATTGAGTAGTACAAATAAAAGAGAAAAAAAATTAAGTTAATACAAAAATATTAAAGTAAACTTTTATTAGTATACGTCTCAGTGACTTTGTTCGTCTATTTAAATTAAAAACTTTCCTGTCAAGATTAGGATAAATCTGAAGCATTGGCATGCAGGAGGTAGAGAAATTGCGTGAAACCTTCAAATTAAAGGTCCCAGAAGTGGGAAGTGGGAAGTGGGGCATCTTGACTTGGAATTTCATGGCATTTTTGGTCATCACAAAAGGCAATAAGGCCGGCGAGAGGTGGGGTCAGCAACGATAATAAGGTGAAATTACATACCCAAGAAAATGAAAAAAAAAATGATAATAAGGTGAAATTGATGGGGTCTTTTATATTCAACAACATTAAAGAATGTTTTTATTTATACTGTTGATTATATTGGTCGTTATTGTGAGACTAAGAGACAAAGTTTAATTTATTATTACTTCTTTTTTAATATCTAATGTTCTTTTGCTATAATGATCTAAAGATTCTTTTCATTTGTTCATGCATTTTGTCTATTTTGTTTTGTTTGATTTGTATTAATTATTCGATATCAAGGGTAAAGCTCTTTGTGTCCCCTGGCTAATTCCTCTTTTCAATCAATTAATTTTCGTCGTTCTTCCATAATGCTAATAAAAAAAAAAATTAAAATTTTGAGAGATGGAAATTACGATATGGATTAGAATTAGAGTGATCACAATATTAGCTTGATTTGATAGAGTCATTATATAATAGTAAAAAATGTCAAAAATTGTTTGAATGTGACTAGAGAATAGTTATAGGGATCCAAAAATTGTTATTAGGTTGGACTAAAACAAAAATTAATTGCATATTAATATTTTTATCAATTAATATTTTTATTAGGATGACCAAAATTCAAAATTTTTAAGTATTAATATATATATTTTTTAAATATTTTAGGGTGAGCCACAACTAGAGTAGCATCCGCCCCTAGTTATAGCAATTAGATAAGGTAAGGAAAATAAAATATAATCAAAACTTACAAGGTACATACTGAAGTGACATATATAAATATATTGTTTCGGTGCGATATCATTCATCTCATTTATTGAAATAATTTAAAGTTGGTTTTTATATACATACCTTTCCGTTCATTTTGTACCTGATTAATTTAATACAAAAGTTTTATATCATAACTTATAAAATCATATATATTTAGTATTGTTAAAATTATTTTGTTGCTACATGCAATGCCAATTATTCATGGTTCTATTTAATTTTTCTTCTCTTAATTAAAGCTCTTTTAATCTAAAAGTTAAAATTAATATTTACAAGGCTTACTATCAATATTATAAACTTTTGGGGACTTATAGTATTTTACCGCTTTGTTCTGAAAAATTTGTAAAAGCTGGCGTTTTCAGATACGATACGACGTCACTTTTTTTATGTATTAACTAATCTAAATTTACCCCTATATTTTCAAATCATGACCCTGCGTTCCAAGCCCATCACTTACTACCCAAAATTATCTAAAAATTAACACTTCTCTTACGCGTGATGTCGTCAAAGAAATAGTAACAATTTATAAGTACTATTTTATTATTTTAGCCTTTATGATGGTAGGAAAACAGTAATGACTATAATATCCTAAATGCAATTAAGGAAATCACCCCTTTGCCCTCGCCACGTCGTCGCACAGCTTCTTCTCTTTCGTTCGACAACAGCCCACCCCTCGGACCCCTTCGCATCTCGATCTAACCTCCCCAACCCCATCGCGATTTGTTTTTTTTTTTTTTTGTTGAGGTGGTACACAATTGGTTTAATTGCTTGTTGGGGTGGGTGTTATAGGTTATGAAAAGTGATTAAATTTGGGTTAATTTTTGTTTACTTTTTCATCACTTGTTTATAGGTGGGTTTATTTGTACGCACGAGATTTTGTTTATTTGGGTGTTTATTAATTTTCTTTTTTCAATTCGGAAAAACAAATCAATTTGCCTTATGAGTAAATGTATGATTTGATGGTGGAATTTTTCCTGAATTTGTTGTGGTGATGTACTTGTGGTGTTTGGATTGCGATGGTTGCATTTTTCTGAGAAGAATTTGTGGTGGTGATAGCTGGTATATTAAGGAAAGCATTTCAAAACTGGACAACTCACACAATCAAGACATTCTCTGTAATTAGTATAGGCTAAAATCTTGCATACGTTATTATGTCATTCTTTTGTAACTGTTAGAATCTTTAGCCTTTATGGCTGGATATTGCCTAAGATAGATTAGTTGCTTTGTATATATATTTACAGAACAGAATCAATAAGATGTGTGTGGAATTATTCTCATTGAAACTGTAGCTTCTATTCTCTATATGGTATCAGGACTCCTTCCCTCAAACGAGTCTTCAATCCTTACAATGGCTTCCGCAACAAACACTTAACCCATTTCCTCTACTAAAACTCCTCTTATCGTCTTCAACATCACAGTACAAATCAATGAGAAACTCACACCCTCTACCTTTCCTCAATGGCGCGCTCAATTTGAGGCACTTCTAATTGGCTATGACTTGATTGACTATGTCAATGGAGACTCTGTATGCCCTACCTCCGATGGAACTTCCTTATCCTAGTCAAAGAGAAATCACTGGATTAGGCAAGATAAGTTGATCCTCAGTGCTATTCTTGCCTCTACGTCTACTACCATCACTCCTCTCATAGCCACAGCCAAGACATCTCAAGAAGCATGGAAAAATCTCAAAAATATGTATGCTAGTAAGTCGTGTATAAGAGCAATGCAGCTGAAAGAGGAACTGACCTTGATCCAGCGAGGGAATTGCATGGTTCCAGACTATCTCCATGCCGTTAAAGCACTCGCTGACGAAATTGCTCTCATAGATCATCCAATTTCAGATGATGATCTTACTCTATACATTCTCAATGGAATGGGTCCGGATTTCAAAGACATCGCCCCTCCTATTCGTGCGAGAGAGAAATCCCTAGCTTTTGAAGAACTCTATGATTTGCTCGTTGGACACGAAAGCTACCTGAGTCGCATGGAGGCCGCCACTAAGCAACTCGTTGTTGCCGCCAATTTCACCTCCAAACACCCCAGCTTCCATGGAAGCAATTCGGGAAGAGGAGCTCAACGCTTCAATGTGCCATCTCGATCTCAAGGGCATTCTTGCACAGGCAATGGCCAACAACGAGATCAAAGGCGTCAAAATAATGTCTCGGGCCGTAACAATTCAGCCCAAAAACGCTATCAGCCTAAGTGTCAGCTATGTGACCAATTGGGCCATACAGCAAAAATGTGTCCTCAACTCCAGTCCACTGAAATATCCGTCAACTCTACTGCTACATCAAATTTTGGAGAAAACAAATGGTTGATAGATTCCGCAGCCTCTCATAATATCACTGGAGATTTATCAAATCTGTCAATTCACTCTGAATACGATGGAACTGATGAAGTGGTTTTAGGTGATGGCACAGGTTTGACTGTTTCACATATTGGTTCTCTAGCCTTATATTCACCCAAAAATTTTTTTCATTTAAATGATACACTTTGTGTTCCAAATCTTCACAAGAATTTAATTTTAGTTCATCATTTTACAAAACAAAATAATGTTTTTCTTGAATTTCACCCTTTCCATTTTCTTGTGAAGGATCAGACCACGGGGACGACGTTACTAAGAGAGGCGTATGAAAGTGGTGTCTACACGTTTCCGAACTCTTTGGCAGCTTCTCAATCCAAAATGGTTGCAAATGTGCATGAACGGACTTCAATTGATGGATGGCACAAGCGTCTTGGACATCCATCAATAAAGATAGTTCAAAGTCTTATTAATTTGTTTTCTCTTCTGCTTACCACCAAAAAAATACCATCTTCGTGTACTTCTTGCTCCATTAATAAAGCTCATCAACAACCTTTTGGTTTCACTAGTTTTCAAAGTCATTCGCCTCTTGAAATTATTTACACTGATGTTTGGGGACCCGCTCACTACACTGGCTTGGATGGTTCTAGATATTATCTCATATTTGTTGATCACTATACAAAATATATGTGGTTTTATCCGACGATCACCAAATCCAGTGTATCAACCATCTTTCCACAATTTAAAAATCTTGTTGAGACACGCTTCAATTCAAAAATAAAAGTTTATACTCTGACAATGGAGGAGAATTCATCAGTCTTAAATTTTTTTTTTCTCTCCATGGGATAAGCCATTACACAACGGCCCCATACACACCTCAACAAAATGGTGTTTTGGAACGACGTCATCATCATCTTGTAGAGACGGGTCTCACATTACTTCATGATGCATTGTTACCTCTTTCATACTGGCCACATGCCTTCCAAACCGCCACTTATCTCATAAATCGTCTACCCACACCACTTCTCCAAAACAAATCTCCATTTGAGGCTCTATTCGGTCAAAGGCCAAATTATCACAAATTAAGATAATTTGGATGCCTTTGTTATCCCCTTCTCAAGCCATATAACACCAATAAAATGGAGCCCAAATCTACTCCTTGCATATTTCTTGGTTATTCTCAAAGTCAAAATGCATGTAAATGCATGGATCCATTGACTAAGAGAATGTACATTTCAAGACATGTTACATTTGATGAAATGCAAAATTCCTCTTCACGGGCTGATCCCAAAAGCCCAAACACTTTCTTAAGTCCATCAGTGGCTCACAATATCTCCAACCCACATGAATTTCTTTCCTCTTCAACTTGCACGAACTCATCTTCCAATCTTCCCCAAATTGAAACTCAATCTGCAGTGTCTCATCCTCCAATCAGCCTCTCATCTCAGCCATCGTCGCCGCTAGAGAACTCGAAAACTGCAGTTGCTGCTACCGCCGCACCTCCAGGTAACGTTTCCTCTCTCCATCCTCATGGTTGTTCTCATATACATGAAACTCTAGGTGAAATAAACTTAAGATCTTATGTCCTACCATCGCATCCTCCCCTAAATGTTTCTTTAATGCATTCATCACCACAACCTTCGCATGATCCAGCTCAAATAATCGAGT
This sequence comes from Pistacia vera, assembly GCF_008641045.1. Classification (NCBI taxonomy): domain Eukaryota; kingdom Viridiplantae; phylum Streptophyta; class Magnoliopsida; order Sapindales; family Anacardiaceae; genus Pistacia; species Pistacia vera. Next base: position 227,552 of record NW_022195314.1, on the reverse strand, counting down.
CCACTCAAACTCCTCAAACCACCAACCCACCAACCCGAACTCATTCTATGACCACATGGTCCATGAATAATATTTACAAACCTAAACAACTTCATACTACTACTAAATACCCGTTACCATCACCAATTGAACCTACATGTGTCAGTCAAGCCGTGTCTCACCCAAAGTGGCGTGAGGCCATGTCCAGTGAGCTTACAACTCTTATGCGACATGGTACATGGGATCTAGTACCACCACCAAAAAATTGTCATCCAGTGGGTTGTAAGTGGGTTTTTAGGGTCAAGAGGAAAGCTGATGGCTCAGTTGACAGATTTAAGGCTAGACTTGTGGCCAAGGGCTACAACCAACGCCTTGGAATTGACTATAAGGAGACCTACAGTCCCGTTGTCAAACCTGCAACAATCAGGTCTGTGTTAGCAATTGTAGTGATGAATGGTTGGGACTTTAGACAGATGGATGTCAATAATGCATTTTTACATGGTACTTTGACAGAAGTTGTTTATATGAAGCAGCCTCCAGGATTCAAGGATATGTCAAAACCTGAGCATGTTTGTAAACTAAGAAAGGCTATATATGGGCTTAAACAAGCCCCAAGAGCATGGTACTCAGCACTTAAAGCTGCAATTACTCAGATCGGGTTTCAAAATTCCCATTCTGATTCTTCCCTATTTGTCTATTCCCATGCATCTATTACTTGCTACCTACTTGTGTATGTTGACGATCTGGTCATTACAGGAAATGATGAAAATTTTGTATCATCTGTCATTCACAAACTTGGTGCTCAGTTCTCATTAAAAGATATGAGTTCTTTACATTACTTCCTTGGAGTGGAAGTAGTTCCTACACGTGCTGGTTTATTTCTATCACAACACAAATATGTTCGTGATATTCTGGAAAGCGCAAACATGCTGGGTGCAAAAGATGTCTCTACTCCATTTTCAACAAACACCTCTCTTCAACTAATGGATGGTACAACGGCAGTGGACAGTACTAAATATAGGTGTGTAATTGGCAGCTTGCAATACTTATCACTAACGCGTCCAGATATCTCCTTTGCTGTCAACAAGTTATCACAATTCATGCATAAGCCTACAGTCACTCATTGGACAACAACAAGAGAGTTCTTCGGTACCTGAAACATACTATATTTCATGGAATCCAAATCAACAAGTTAGCAACACATCACTTAACAACCTATAGTGATGCTGATTGGGCAGGGAATCATGATGACAAAAAATCTACTTCGGCCTACATAACTTTTCTTGGCTCCAATCCTATCTCATAGAGCTCTAAGAAACAACGGGCAGTTGCAAGATCATCCACAGAGGCCGAATACAGAGCATTGGCAAATGCAGCAGCTGAAACCATGTGGTTATTATCTCTGTTTCAAGAACTTGGCTTCTCCATCAAAGCTCCACCATCTTTTCTTTGTGACAATCTTGGAGCCACTCACTTAAGCTTCAATCCAGTGCAACACTCCAGAATGAAGCATATACAAATTGACCTCCATTTTGTGCAGGATTTAGTTCAACAAAATCTGCTCAAAATCTGCCATGTGCACACTCAAGATCAGTTAGCAGACTTAATGACGAAAACACTATCCAAGAACAGAACTGAAATCTTGAGAAACAAGATTGGTCTTGCCGATGGAAGCCCCATCTTGCGGGGGCGTATTAAAGAAAGCATTTCAAAACTGGACAGCTCACACAATCAAGATATTCTTTGTAATTAGTATAGGCTAAAATCTTGCATACGTTATTATGTCATTCTTTTGTAACTGTTAGAATCTTTAGCCTTTATGGCTGGATATTGCCTAAGATAGATTAGTTGCTTTGTATATATATTTACAGAACAGAATCAATAAGATGTGTGTGGAATTATTCTCATTGAAACTGTAGCTTCTATTCTCTATAGTTGGTAGAGTGGGAAATTACCTAATTACCCCTAAGCCGTTTAGTAATTTTTGGACCGCATAAAATAATTTTCTATTGAAAATATGTTGAGGAGAAAAAAGAAGAAGAAACAAAGTAATTAACGATTGCCCACGGACTGTAGGGCTTCCCTTGTTTGGGAAACCTTGTTTGAGGTCGAAAGATTAGTCAAGGTGCGCGTAAGCTGACCCAAATATCCCCGGTAACAAAAATAAAATAAATAAATAAAGTTAATCAACGATTCTTCTTTAAAAAACCGTTCTTCCACCTCGAACTTGAATCCAAGATATCTGACTCACACTTTATCGTATCCCCTTATCTAACCTTTCTCCAAACTGAAAGATGGTAGAAAATTGTTTATGATTAAAAATAATCTTTAACAACTCTACAATAAATAACAAAGGGAAGTTCAAAACTTCAAATTAATAAAAACCAATTAACGTAATCCTAGTAAAACCAATGACTTTCCTTTCTATTTTGAACTCTATCTCCCTCAAATTTACAATTTGAATCTCCTTCAACGACTTCTTTTCTCTCAGGACTCCAATTACAACTTACTTCTTCCGAATTATCTAAAAATCACAAACCACTACAACTCCCGTAAACTCATATATTAATCGAGCAGTACTACACTTACAATTATTTCTTACAACATTTTCATACAACCTTGATGTGGCAGCTCATGATTGGTTATTTCACAATAGGTCCGTCTGCCCAAATGTGAGCTGCCACGTTAGGGTTGTATAAAGAAGTTGTATAAAAAAGTTGTAAGTGTAGTTTTATTGATATTAATCACGACGAATTATAAATTTGTAACTTTATCCTTAATTTACAATTTTATCCTTACGTAAAAAGGAAGTGGGGGCTAAAGATAAAGAGTAATGCTACAGTTACCGCAAATAGCGTATCGAATTCATGCACCGAATGACGTGACGCAATCCTGACTGTCGATTAATATTAATTTATAATTAATCGACGATCAGGATTGTTTCACGTCATTCGGTATATGAATTCAGTACGCTACTTTCGGTAACTGTATCATTTTCCAAAGATAAAATAGATGAGGTTCAAAAATCATTTCCTGTTACAATATTATGAAGCCCATACGTAAAGCCCATAAAGAGTGTTTCTCGATATTTGAACCCATTTACACTATTATGAAAATGAAACCCGTATTTTAGACCTACTAGTTTTGTTTCTTACTATTACAGCCCACTTACGATATCATGAAGCCCATATTTTAAGCCCAGTACTCTTTTTTCTTAATATTAATTTTTATAATTCTTTTTTCAAGTAAGTAATTAAGATTTCATTGAAAAAAATTGTTTTCGTTAAATAAATAAATATTTTCATCAACCAAAACCATATTTTTCCAATTTAATTTTCTCTTTTCATTTTCATAGACATTCATATATTTTTATTTAATTTAATTTTTTTTTTTTGTTTAAAATTATCTTAAGTTCTTTGCTCATTATCCCTTTTACATAACGAAGAAGAAAACAATATTTATGAATTAAATAAATAATTTCCTATTTTATTAAGTGGACAACGTGGCAAGAGTTGATGACGCCCCTTGAGTTATCTGTTTTAATTAAAAATAAATAGGTAACATCCATTTCATTTTTCTTAATTATTGTTCATTTATACCCAGCAAATTGGAAAAGATGATGAATTAGCTGATTTTATTAGAAATTGATTCAAATTATATCATTTCCTAATTTATAAGAGTTAAAGACTTTTTCTCACCTAAATAATGGTTTAATGGCACTTTTTTATCCACAAACTTTAAAATATCATTTTACTATCCAAATTTATATTTCGACGGTAAATAGAAAACAAACTTAGTTTAAGCTGTTAGGGCTTTTGAAGAGGAGAGGCCAATGAGTCTTTTGGTGGTGAAAGGTTGGATTTTGGTGGTTGAGATTGATCGGAATTTAACTTGGGATGGGTAGTTATGCAAACCTTAATCGCTCGATTTTCAGCGATTGGCAGAGTCGATAGGAGTAAATTTTGAGAGGTTTTGGTGAATGGTGATTAAGGAAGAGAATGTCGATGGTGTGAGGTAGCAACAATGTCAGAATCGGAAACATGATATAAATTTGTATAGTAAAATAGTATTTTAAAAGTCTATAGATGAGAAAATATCATTAAACTATTATTTGGTGGGGAAAATGTTGTGTACTCTTTATATTAATAGAAAATAATACAGTCACCGAAAGTAGTGCACCGAATTCATGCACTGAATGACGTGGTAAAATCCTGACCGTTAATTAATTATGAATTAATATTAATCGATGGTCAAGATTGTGTTTCGTCATTCGATATACTACTTTCAGTGATTGTAGCATTACTCTATATTAATATACATAGAAAGAGGTATTTTATTGTGTGGACAACGTGGCAAGAGTTGATGAAGCCTCTTGAGTTATCTGTTTTAATTAAAAAAAAGTGTAGTAAGTATTTGGTATTAAATTGTCCCTTGTCTGTCAATAAATATGTAACATCCATTCAATTTTTCTTAATTATTGTTCATTTGTACCCAGCAAATTAGAAAAGATAATGGATCAGCTGTTTTGATTAGAAATTGATTCAAATAATATCCTTATACATAGAAACAGGTATTAAAATATAGCTTTGAAATAATTAAATTAGATTATTATGATTTAAATTTAATCACGAGCATATATATTAAGATAAGAGTAACATAGTTAATCATATATTTGGTTACACGTTATTTTTTGTGGTATAATTTAAAGTAAAATCAAATCACAGCATTTCTCGCGTTGATTAATTCCCTCGATAGGCTGGATTCGTTGCCATTATCCTTCCAACTTGATTTATAATTTCACATGATTCACTAAGAATTTTTAAAATAATAATTTAATTATAAATCTCATAACATTTAAAAATTCTTCTCATAGATTGTTAATATGATTAGTAACTAAATGTTCGGATTAGTTTGTGCGTATTTTAACCAATCTTCAGAATCCATTGCACAACCTATAAACACAAAGAATCAAGTAAACAATAATGGCTTCGTTTGGTTCAAAATTGGGAATACTACTCTTAATATTCCCAAAAAAGTTAAACAGTAAAATACCCAAAAACTCTCGGCTCCGTTTGGTTGCCAATTGGGAATACTACTTTTAGTATTCCCAAAAAAGTTAAACAGTAAAATACCCAAAAACTTTGGGCTGTGTTTGTTTCAGTTTTGGGAATACTACTTTTAGTATTCCCAAAAAAGTTAAACAGTAAAATACCCAAAAACTTTGATTTTTGGGAATACTACTCCCAATATTATTCAACTTTTTTTAAACCCCTTAAATTTGATAATTTAATTAAATACCCCTAAATATTTTTTTAAAAATTACAAAAGCACCCCAGTAATTCATATTTACCAGATTCCGGCCACCACTGCCGGAAAATGGCCGGAATCTGTTAGGATGGCGCACTACTGGCTGAATCTGGCCGGTAGTGCGCCGATCTAGCCTTTTCCGATCAGATCCACGGTGGATCTGGCCGGAAAAGGCTAGATTTAAGGCCAAAGATCTGGCCGTTGACGGCCAGATCTTTGGCTGTAACGGTTTATAACGACGGCCAACAAACGGTCGTCGTTGACCATCAACGACGACCGTTTGTTGGTTGTCGTTGACGAGAAAATACGGCCAGATCCACCGTGGATCTGGCCGACAAAGGCCATATCGGCGCACGACCGACAAGATCCAGTCGGTCATGCGCCAATACGGTGAACCCGACCACCCTCCGGCGGTGGTGGCCGGCTGTCCGTATTTGACATTGGGTTGGGGGTGTTTTTGTTAACTTTTAAGATTTTATTATAGGGGGTGTTTTGTAAATAAACAAATATAGGGAGTATTTTATTAATTTATAAATCCTACATCGTAATACCAGCCCAATTCAACTTTTTTTTAACTTTTTTCAGAAAACTTTTCCCAAAAACACCCAATTGTGAACCAACCGAAGCCCTCATTTTTGGGAATACTACTTTCAATATTATTCAATTTTTTTTAAACCCTCTAAATTTGTTAATTTAATTAAATACCCCTAAATTTTTTTAAAAAATTACAAAGACACCCCAACAATCCACATTTACTAGATTCCGACCACCACCGCTGGAAAATGGCCGGAATCTGGTAGGATGGCGCACTACCGGCTGAATCTGGCCAGTAGTGCGCCGATCTAGCCTTTTCCGGCCAGATCCACGATGGATCTGGCCGGAAAAGGCCAGATCTAAGGCCAAAGATCTGGCCGTTGACGGCCAGATCTTTGGCTGTAACAGTCGGTCACGACGGCCAACAAACGGTCGTCGTTGATGAGAGCAAATACGGCCAGATCTGGTCGTAGATCTGGCCTTTGCCGGCCAGATCCACCGTGGATCTGGCCGGAAAAGGCCATAGCGGCGCATGACCGGCAAGATCCAGCCGGTCATGCGCCGATAAGATGACTCCGGCCACCTTCGGTGGTGGTGGCCGGCTGGGGATATTTGAGGGTGGATTAGAGGTGTTTTTGTTAACTTTTAATGTTTTATTATATGGAGTATTTTGTAAAAAAACAAACATAGGGGGTATTTTATTAATTTATAAATCCTACCTCGTAATACCCGTCCAATTCAACTTTTTTTTAACTTTTTTCAAAAAACTTTTTCCGAAACCCCCAAATTTTGAACCAAACGAAGCCAATATTATTGTGGTAAGTGACTCTAAGGTTTAAATCCAAAAAACTCAACGAAGGGAATAAACTTCCTTGACCATCAAACCAACCATTAAGGTTGTAAAAATTATATATTAATGTGTAAATTCATGCAATATTATTTTCGATAATAATGTTAAGTCCACAACTTTTTTTCACAACGTAATAACTCATTAATTGAAAGGACCTTTATAAATAAGTGTGATCTATTTTGTGAGCTGATTAATGATGAATTATCGTGTCAAAGATTATAAAATTTTATAAGCTGATTAATGATGAATTATCACATCCAACATTATAAAAGAAGGTTACGAGATTGGCTTCCAGACCTAAGATTATTCTATCTTACGCCATCAGTGGTTATAAAAGTCAAACAGCGGAAGTTTGCATTTAAAGATACACGGCTTGAGTTTCTATCCAAAGAAGTTTCTATGCAAATATGACGCAAATGCATACGATTCAAACATCAAATAATAAATTAACTTTAAGTTTCTAGAATTTGAATCATATATTTCTTATATTTATTAATTACACTTATCACAAAATCATTTTAATCCATTAATTAAAGTAGTTAAATAAATCTCTTTCATTTATAGTATTTTATAAATCAATGATAATTGAAATTATTTAAATAATTGAATCATGATGTTTTATATTTCCTTAATTCATTTTTTTTTATTAGGTTAAAAAACAGTCAACATAAGGATTAACGCATTGACCTTTACTTGTAACATTCTAATGAGTGATCTGATGATACTGTGAATAGGTATCTTAACTAACATATTATTTTAATAGATTTAGTATTGCAATCCTTATTACTTATTGGATAATATAGTTTTTTTAATTTGTTGATATAATTTTATCATTTTAAATATTAATTTTTCATTTACATATGAATGAAATTAATTCAATTTTGAATTAGATTTTTCAACAACTAACAATCTCATGTATCACTAGTCTATATTAAAATTAACAACAAAATAATTTTGTTTCATTAATAATATTAATAATAAAAACATCACAAGTGACATGTTGCATTCTTAATAACAAAAGAAACTATTTTTATTAAATATTTAATAAGATATTATTATTTTAAAATGTAATTTCTTCACCTCTTTTTATTTTGGGATAAGGAATTATTCAATAAATCCATATAATTCATTTTTTAATTGTTCTTATGCTATAAAAACACCCTCAAAATCACTTGACTACATGAAAGAGTATTGAATTATTTAATTTGTAGTTGATAACTTGATATCACAAATTAGATGTTAATTATATTTATAGTAATAAAAGAGTAATACTACACTTACAAAGAAATTTTACAAAGATCTGCATACAAAGTGATGTGGTAAAAAATGAATAGAAGGGTAAATTTAATGAGTTTGATTTTTTATTTCACTATTTCATTCATTTTTTGCCACCTCACTTTGTATAGAAATCTTTGTAAGATTTTTTTGTAAGTATAGTATTATTGTAAAAAATGGGCCCTTTTATTTTAATTAATATATATTTTTTATAATTCTATTTATAGATTGAAAAGATATTATGAAAAAAAATGAAAAACATTTTTATTAAAGTATAGTTGTTTTTCAATTTTTAAATGTGGACATGTAATAAAAATGACTATACATATATATCTTCATACGGTATAAACATAAATTAGTGATCTTTTTAGTTGAAAGAGTTCAAAAATTGTTTTATCAATGCAATTTTTTTTTATTTTGGATAAAATCAGCATGTTGTGTATTTTGGATTAAACATATTTTCTATTTAACTATCATATTAAATAAATTTTTTTTTTTTTTTTTTTTTTTTGTTGATTAGGTCAGTTTGCGAGTACTTCAACTAATATTTTGGGATTCTGAAGTTAATAGTCGCATAAACTTTCTCAATAATCACCTGTATTAATAACTCAAATAAATCAAACTCAAAATCTTTTAAATAATACACACATAATTTCTAATTGATTGTTGTGCCACGGGGCGATGGTTATGTTGTGTATTTTGGATTAAAATCAGTATTCTTTCATTTTGGAGGGCATTTATGTCATCTAATCTGTCAGAAAATTTTTTTTTCTCAAATCTTTTGTCTTGTTATTTGTCCGCGTGCATATTATTAATTGTTTTCTAATAAATTAAATAATGGGCCTTCTCAAAACAGATGAAATGTGGGGAAATGCGGATAAAAAGAAAGATAAAATAATAATAAAGCCTGTAAAGAAAAGTCTGAATAGCGCAAATCTCAATTAATTTTGACAATGATACTACAGAATATTTTGTTCTATATATCTCATAAGACTTGTGGTTGATTAGCCACCGAAATCCGAAATCTCACTCCTACTCTTCTCTGCTTTGCTTAACCTTAATCATGCTCGACCTAAATGAATGTTCTTCCTTCTTCATCCCCATCACAGCAGCGGCTTTAGCTCTAATATCTGCCATATTTATCCTCTTCCGTCTCCCAAAATCGCCTCAGAAGGCAAACAAATATCACCCAATCGGCAGCTCTCACCTCAGCCAAGTACTCAATTTCTACAGGCTTCATGACTTCATGACTGACCTTTCACGCAAATACAAAACTTACAGATTGTCTACTTTGTTCAGAAGTGAGATTTTCACCACTGATCCTGCAGTTGTTGAATACATGCTCAAAACAAACTTTCCAAACTATGGCAAGGTAATATCCTATTATAGCTTTACTTGAGAAAATAAATCATGAAAATATTCCAAATTGATATATGCATTTCATTTTCTTCTAATTTTTACTCATTTCCAGTTATATGTTTAATTGCTACTAAGTTGCTTGAATGAGAAGGAAACCAGCACAGCTCCGCCTACTTTCATTTTGTATGGAGACATCTTCTTCTTTTCCATATGAATTTGTTTATCTTAAGAATCAAATGGAAGCAGAAAGTTTGAAGGCAGAGCTTTTCCTCCAAAAGATGTAGTTGAAATCAATTGTGGACATAATTTTGCTCATTGAATCTATAAGTTTTTACTATTTGAAACTCAGATAAAAAGATATGCTACTACACTTTTTAAGTAATTTTATTCTTAACCCAAAACAAGTTTGAACACATAGTATATGGTTAGCAGAAAATTCTAACTCTACCACGTCCATGGAAGCAGGGATTGTACCAATATAACATTTTGACAGATCTACTGGGTGATGGGATCTTCGCTGTAGACGGAGACAAGTGGAAACATCAAAGGAAACTATCAAGCTATGAATTCTCCACCAAGATTCTGAGGGACTTTAGCAGTGTAGTCTTTAAAACCACTGCTGTAAAGCTTGCTCGAATAGTATCTGAAGCTTCGGCATCAAACCGACCGTTAGACATGCAAGTATGAGCTTCTAAATAAATTACTTTTTATATACAAGAAGAGGTATTAATTCCGTTTAATTGATGATTGATTCACTATAATTATGAGTTTATTTGCAGGATCTTTTCATGAAAGCAACCTTAGACTCTGTGTTTAAAGTCATATTGGGTATAGACTTAGATGGTTTGTCTAGAACATACGAGGAAGGGGCTCGATTCACTGATGCTTTTGATAAAGCAAATGCTGTTACTTCTTTTCGATATGCTGATTTCTTTTGGAAGATTAAGCGGTTCCTGAACATTGGATCAGAGGCTGAATTGAGAAAGAATATCAAAGTCGTTGATGAATTTGTATATAAATTAATTAAAGGCAAAATTGAGCAACTCAATAATCCACATGATGATTTACAACCTGTGAGTATAATAACTCGAACCATCTGCGTTTTAGTTCAAAGTTTTGGTAATATCTGTGTGATTAACTAACGAATCAATATTCCAGGGGAAGAAAGAAGACATTCTGTCAAGGTTTTTGGAACTGAAAGAAACCGATCCAAAATACTTGAGGGACATAGTTCTCAATTTTGTAATTGCTGGAAAAGACACCACTGCTACCACTGTTTCTTGGTTTTTTTACTTGCTCTGTAAGCACCCTGATATACAAGAAAAGATTGCAAAAGAAATAATAGAAGCAACCCAAGTGAGTAGTAATTCAAGCATTGAGGAACTTGCAGCCAGAGTAAATGAAGAAACCCTTGACAAGATGCACTATCTCCACGCAGCTTTGTCTGAGACACTCAGACTCTATCCCGCAGTTCCGGTGGTAAGTACAATGCATAAGCAGAGGTAGAACTCGACAAATGTTGTTAATTCACCCTCCAACACCTGGTTGATTAATATATTAAGACCATCATTGGCTTTGTTTGAAACAAGTATTTGTGGTTGGTGTCGCAGGATGCGAAGGTTTGTTTTTCCAACGGCACACTGCCTGATGGTTACAGTGTGAAAAAAGGAGATATGATTGCATATGTACCTTATGCAATGGGCAGGATGAAAGATTTATGGGGTAATGATGCAGAGGAATTCCGACCAGAGAGATGGCTTAGTGAAAAGGGTCACTTCCAGCCAAAGAGCTCTTTCATCTTCACAGCCTTCCAGGTTAGATAAGAGTCTGCTCATAACCATGAGTAAATAACCTCTTATTTAGACAAGCTAATCAATTGGATGAATTATGTTGAACAGGGGGGTCCGAGAATCTGTCTAGGAAAGGATTTTGCTTACAGGCAAATGAAAATTTTCTCTATGATCCTGCTTGGAAGCTACAAATTCAAGCTCAATGATGAAAGTAAACCAGTCACATATAGAACTGCTCTGACTCTTCATATTGAAGGTGGACTCCGTCTTTGCGTCTTCCCGAGATCGAGCCATGACACTATATTTAATGCTTAAACTTCTTCCAACTGCCTTTGGCACTTCACTAAATCATGAAAGTGCTGAGCCAATAAACAATATTACGAAATCTAGTTGATTATTTTGTTGTGCTTGTGTAGCATCTCTCAATTCGACCTCCATTCTAGTTGAAAGATAATTCTTGGAGAAGCTTCTCCATTTTGTAATTTGCTTATGTAGTAATTAAGTTAAGTATCTAGACAATAATTGGCATTTGGCAATGTAAATAAAACATTTTTTTTAAGAAAAAAAATTTCAATTGACTATATTACGAAAGATTGAAGTCAAAAGGCATATCTATAGACTTGAGAACACAAAAAAGATGTAGATATTTGGAGTTACCGTTTTTATTCCAACGCTAGAGTGAAGTCAGTTGAGCATTAATATAGAACGATCAAGTCATGACAGCAGAAAACAAAAATTATGTACAACATAGATTGTTCCTTAGAACCAAGATCATGACACAAATTTACAGTTTATACATTATATTAGAATTTGCAGAAAAATCAGTTTAGGGTTAAGAAATCATACACACGTTTGGAGGCTTCTCCAACTTATCTCTGAACGAGTTTCATTATCGATCCAAGGGTAGGATCGAACTAGCGGTAGTCCAGACGAAGATAACCCCAAGAAACTAAAAAGGGATTTGCTAGATCCTCTTTAGCCTCAAGAATCAAGAACAAAATCAATACAATTTTGATTCAACACAAAAAGCAATCTGGCGTGGGAAGAGAGAAAAGGGGGCTGGAATTTTTAATCTTAATGATTAAATGAAATATTGTATTTCATTTCACAAAAATTCTGCACTTATATATAGTGCACAAGATGCTCTGGTGATCTCAAGTCTAAGGATCACATGCACCCAGGGGCAGACCCAGGCCCCTTAGGGTAGGCCCAGGCCTGCCCTCAACTTTAAAAAAAAATTTGAAAAGTTTTTTTAAAAGGTAAAAAAATAAAAAATAAAAAATAAAAATAAAAAAGTTAGGTTTTGTCTCTTTTATATTCAAGTTTCTCTTTCCCAATTCCCAACTTCTCTTTTACATGCGGATCTGATTTGGAGTGATTGTAATCCATATTTTACTTTTGTTAAAGTTGTGATTGAACTCTAAATTTGTGTATAATATTTTGGGTGGATTTGTAGTTGTTGTAAATGATAATCCTATTTTTCCCTATGATTTTGCATTGAATTTCGATAGGATTTAGGATACTTCTCATACAATTTGGGTCATAATTGCTACCTAATTCTATTCATTTGTCTTTGCAAGCCTAAACGATGATTTTGAGCATAAATGATAGTTTTGAGCGTAAATTACGTAACTTGAGCTTGGAAACTCATAATGACCTAATTTTATCAGCTTTGGAAAGCTAAGAAGCAGAGCTACAACTTTCATGTTTTGGGTTTTTCCTAATTCTGATTGGACAAGGGTGAAAACTTAGCTTAAAGTCGTGAACAATATGTTGGAAACTGAAGAAAAATGTCTTTGGATGTGCTTCAGTATTTCTGCCATAACTTGCGTTGTAGACGTCGGATTGTGTTGATTCTTAAACGAGTAGAAAGATAATTTAAAGGGATACAATTCATATGTTTAACACTTTTCCATATTCAGACTCTTTCATGCTCAAATTTGGCTTGAAAGATTCTTGCCGCGACAAGGAAAAAGCTTCGCCGCGGCGAAACTGCGTCAGATGTGAAAAATAAAAAGACGTGTTTTGGCTTGCTAGAGCTTGGTCCTTAAGTGAAAGAGGTATAAATTAGCACAAAAATGAAAGAAAAATGGTCTTGGTTCGTCATTTGGAAGGCAACTCTTAGAAGGAGAAGATTATTGAAGATTTGGGCTTCAAATTAGAGGAGATTTCTCAATCTTTTGCTTGTTTTTCAATGATGAATCTTGATTCAGTTTGTTTTTGTTATTTTATTTTGTTTTTGAGTATGAACTGAGTTGTTGAGCTAGGGTTTGATGTAACCTTGATACAATGATTCAAATTTATATGAATTGATTTACTTTGAGTTTTAATTTCATGATTGAGTATTTATCTTTTTGCTTAATGACTTTTGGATATTTGATTACCATTCAAATGTGTGTTGTTCACAATGAGACTGAGAAGTGATTTGTGATTGTGCCTCTTGGGATAAATACCATAGATTAAGCAAACGCTAAAGATAGGTTTAGCAATTTATGAAATCTAGATAGAATTCCATAAAGCTTAAAATACTTTGAACTCTTAATCTTCATTTTATTGGGCGCGGAAGCTTAATTATGATAAGTAGGAAAATATAGTCTGAGAAGGTATGTTTTACAACTTAGGGAATTCCATTTTCAATCAAGGAATTAGAACTTGGGTAATAGATTCTATGATTTGGGTTAGTGTATCTAGGTGAAATCAACACTCTAGCATTTTTTTTAGCATTTTGTTTAATTAGTTAAGTTGTTGGGTTTTGCTTCAATTAGGACTTAAACTAGAGAAATCAGTACTTAGCAATACTATCCTTGTGGGAACGATACTCTACTTATCACTTTATTACTTTTTGCGACTAATGCACTTGCTACATTTGCATGTTTGTCAAAAATATGTATCAGTAAACTCTTTTGATTATATTGGATTTAAGTGGATCGTTAGATTCCCGTGGTTTTTTTTATCTCTTCACATTGAAGAGATTTTTCCACGTAACAATTTTCTGGTGTTTCCTTGTGAATTGGATGTTATTTTCTTATGTTTTCATTAGTTGATTAACAAACAGTGGCGGAACAAGGGGCCCCCCTAAGCAAAAATTCTGGGTCCGCCACTGCATGCACCACCATTTGTTAGAGGATTTGTTCCATAGACACTGGGGTTACCATCCATATGGAATCCTCTGATGGGTTAGTCCAGTGAACTTGCTTACAGCAAGCACCCATGTGTTGCACCAGGTTGTCACCAAACAACCTTGACAAGTGAGATCAGTCACTGCCTTTCGACAAGGTCATTCAACACTATGATAGCCTTACCTTATTATATGTGCCCTTATTTCAGAATAATACTAGGGCTATGGACGTTTCTAGAATGATCACTATATAATCTCATAGGGTTCTCACTATCAAGATTTGAAACACTTGATACACTAGTCACGGTTCTATCATTCTAAGGACATATATCAATACCTACAATAATGATTTATGCGATATAGAATAAAATGTCTTTTTATTGATCAATGAATATTATTACAAAGAGTCAATTCCACAATAATTGATTGGCTCTAGGGCACCCACTCTAACACATTAGAATAGTTTTTCCTACTTATTAGGGCAAAGACATAAAAGCTGCAAAAAAAAAAAAAAAAAAAAAAAAAAAAAAAAAGAAAAAAAAAAAAAAAAAAAAAAAAAAAAAAAAAAGAAAAGATAAAAGGTTTATCTATACAATAATGCTACCGACACCAAAATTTTACACCGAACGACGTGTCACCTGATTAGATGCAACCACGTAGCACATTAACAAATATTCGTGAATGAACGACCATTCATCAAATATGGCGGCGTCCATGATTAGTGGACGACTGTTTATTTAAATGAACTCCTATCCATATTATATGGACGAGAGTTCATTTACTATGGACGAGCATTCACCTAGAATGGACGCCCGTCCATAGTTTAAATTAAAAAAATTTAAAACAAAAGTGATCTATGGACTGGCGTCCTATTAGAAAAAAAAAAAAAAAAAAAAAAAAAAAAAAAACTAATGCACTGTCACCAACTGAAACAAAAATCCTTTCTTTACCTCTAAAGTTTATCACCTATCATGAAGTGCATCAATATTAAGGTCTTCTTTTATGATTCCTTGAAATGAACCTTTTTTAGCTTTTCATTCCTTCTTAACTTTATGTGACTCACCCGAGAAAATCAAAGAAGCGTGGTGGACGACGTCAAAATGGTGCCTACCAATGATGAAGCTCATGGCTGAAACTTGAGGTGTAGATGCCATGGAAAGGTTGTATGTTGATTTCAGAATAAACACATAGATCACCAACCAACATAGATCAGTGTCTCGGGACACCAGGTTGCTATGTCCTTTATTTGACTGGTATAAGCTCTCTTTGCAACTCTATCGCTAGGTTCTAGAGTATTGTGAATGCTTTCTTTGGATAATTATCAGTGCTGGAAGCATAGATTGGCTAAAAAATCAATCCCTGACAGGAAATGTTGTACAACTCGAGCAAAAAGGTAATCTCATTCTCTCTCTCTCTTTACCTGCAGTTGGTTAAATATAGGATCAACTTTAGATAATTGCGGAACATTCTCAAGCACAGCTGCTTGAAGAGACCATTTGCAATCACTGCAAAACAAGAAAAGCATGTTACTTCAAACAAGACAAAAGTTTCAAACCCGCTTCCCTAGGGATTTAGGGCGTTAGAAAGTAAGTTCGATTGGAAAAAGATCATGAGACCACCTTGACTCTTTTACGACTTGATGGAGCTACATTAGGTCTGTGACTTGGCAAGGTATCCTTGCTTTATAGTCACATGGTAAGGGATGCCAAGAGGTGGTACAAAAGGCTGAAGGCGAACTCGATTAGTTCTTGGCAACAATTCTCCTCGTTATACCTACAACAATTCCAAGCGAGGAGACAATTGCAATGTCGCTCAGCTATCTGAGCAATATTCATTAGGAAAGAGATGAAACCCTAACCCGTATTTAATGAGGTTCTAAAATGAGCAGGCAAAGGTCGCAAATGCACCTGAAGAGTCGTAAAGACTTGCTAATGCAGGCATACGACTGCAAACGGAGTGTGGAAAGAACTCCAAGTGGAATACCATGAGCCTGGCAAAATTCTATCAAATGGCCGCTAAACATCAACAAGTGGAAAGCTCGCTAGCAGCATTAGCTAGAAGCTCACCAAGTAGAGCCCTAGACAGGCGACAAGATCGCCAACAAATAAATGGAGGGGTCAAGACCACAATGACAAGGATCGGAAAGGTTCCAAAGAGGCAAAAAATAGAAAATCGTGGGGAAAGGCAACCTTCGTGATATGCAAAGTAACCCCCTCACTCAAGACAAGTCATATATAAGAAGTCTCCCGAGAGGCCAAAAGACTGCCCGCTCCAGAAAGGATTGGGGGGTGGGGGGGGGGGGGGGGGGGGGGGGGGGGGGGGGGCTCATGGCAGAAGAGATTGTCAAAAATATTATCGATATCACCGGGACATCGAACACAACACCAATGAATGCCGGGCTCTAAATGATGCCATCAAAGATCTGATACGAAGAGGCCACTAGAAAAAAATTTGTCAAAGGGGCACCGGCTCGCGAAAATACAAGTGAGCAAAATAATCAGATCCAGCAAGCCCCAGCCAACAACGAAGTTCTGATAAGCATGATCTATGGAGGTCCCAACATTACAGGGAGCTCAAGGCACTCTCGCGAGCAATATGTGCGAGAGGCCAGAACAGACTCGGTCCCCGAGTAATGAGTTGTTAACAGAAGCTGCCAAAGCGGCCTAGGCAAGAGAGTGAGGTGATAGGATTGACCATGGAAGAGTGTGAAGAATATCCTCAACACAATCATGATGTGATCGTAATCGCAGCAAGGATTGACAACATCTGAGTACTCAGGGTAATGGTTGGCAATGGCAGTGTAGCGAACATCATTTTCTTGGGAGCTTTCTGAGAAATGAGGCTCATAGAGTGAGATTTAAAGGCGTGTCCATCGTCGCTCTATGGATTCATTGGGGATAGCCTAGTCCCCAAAGGAACAATTGACCTACCCATGACCTTGGGGGCAGAACCCAAGATCGGGATGGTGATGACAGAATTCTTAGTGGTGGATTGCTCGACCACTTATAATGTCATTGTTAGAAGATCGATCCTGGACCGATATGAGTGCAGTCACCTCAGTATGTTGCCAAGCAATGAGGTTCCCAACTCTAGGCGGGGTTGCAACAATCAATAGCTGTAGAAAAGAATCTTAGGAATGGTACAACCATGCCATTCATGCAGTACTGAAACGGCCTCTCCTGAGAACCATGATCATCGCTGAGTCTGAGCCAAAGCTCGAACCTCTGGAAGACACTATAGATCCTTGCATCCATAAAAGAGAAGAAAGTTTGCTCTCGAGCGGAACCGAGTGATCAATGAGGAGGTAGAGAAGTTATTAAGCAATGAGTCGGTCCGAGAAGTACATTACCCATATTGGCTCGCAAATGTAGTGGTAGTCCGATAGAAGAATAGGAAGTGGTGAGTCTGCATTGACTTCATGAACTCAAAGTTCTACTGCGACACAAGCCTTCTAGGCTCACTATATAAACAGAGGTCAAGCCTCCCATTATTCATTCACAAATAGCCTAAAGCTTTAGTTCTCAAAGTTCTTGCTCACAAGAACCGTCACCTCTCCCACTGTAAAACTTAGTTTTGACTAACTTTACCTCTCTTAGCCGCTGTAAAGTTGTGCCCCAGCCACTTTACGATGGTCTTGTCCTAAGCCACATTATTACGATAAACCCTTTTCCCGCTTTCAGCCCTCACTAAAATACCTTCAATCGTGCTGACTTGAGCATCAGAGTGCCTACAGTAAACACCACATCGATGTCCCTCGAGCCTTCATGTTCGTTCTTTTTGTCCTTACAGGTCCACACGATTGTCAATGGCTCATTCTTCACAAGATCCATCCCTTCCAAATCAACCGTAGATTTTACCATCTACAAATAGTGTTATGTTTTATTAATTTTTTTTCAATGGCATATATACCACATCATTCATAGTTTAAGAAATTTTTTTTGGTGAAACGGATGTACCAAGTCATTTGATTATTTTGATTTCATCTAATTACCAACAAAAACAATGATTTAAAAAAAAATAAAAAATTAATGCGTAAGGTGACATAATGTTATAAGTAATGCTACACATAAAAACTTCATATACAAATTGTTCCATACAAATAGATAGGACAATCTTACATGATTGACATATCATCTACTATAATTCATTTAGTTTATCCGTAATTTAAATCCATTCAAATATAATTAAAACAAATTAGTTTGCATAAATCAGTTTATATATATCGAATATGTGTAATGTTCTAATATTATCGAATATGTATACGAATGATTTGGTTTTTCAGTCTCATTTAAGACTTTGCCAAATGTTAGATTATTTAGCAAAATACCAATTATGTAATAAATTGAGTAGTACAAATAAAGGAGAAAAAAATTAAGTTAATACAAAAAAATTAAAGTAAACTTTTATTAGTATACCTTTCAATGACGTAGTTCGTCCATTTAAAATAAAAACTTTCCTTTCAAGATTAGGATAAATCTGAAGCATGGGCATGCAGGAGGTAGAGTAATTGCATGAAACCTTCAAATTAAAGGTCCCAGAAGTGGGGCATCTTGACTTGGAATTTCATGGCATTTTTTGTCATCACAAAAGGCGATAAGGCCGGCGAGGGGCGGGGGAGCGAGCTCGCCATTTGGGTACCTTTTCGAGTCGGCAACGGTAACAAGGCGAAATCACTCAGCCAAGACAATAAAAAAAAAAACGATAACAAGGTGAAATTGATGGGGTCTTTTATATTCAACAACATTAAGAATGTTTTTATTTATACTGTTGATTATATTGGTCGTTATTGTAAGATTAAGAGACAAAGTTTAATATATTATTACTTCTTTTTTAATATCTAATGTTCTTTTACCATATGATCTAATGATTCTTTTCATTTGTTAATGCATTTTGTCTATTTTGTTTTGTTTAATTTGTATTAATTATTCGTTATCAAGCAAGGACGTAGCCAGGAACTCATTTTAGGGGGGGTCAGAACATTAATTAAATTTAACAATACAATTGTAAATAAACTTATAATAAATAATATATTTGTTGGAGTTTCACACCGACTAGTCATGCTCAAGCCTACTGGTGTATAAGAGAGGATAATCCTTAAATTCAATAAGACTTTATTGGGTGAGGAGTCAAACCCACCTCAAATTCTATCATTGTGTCATAGCTAGGCCCAATTGAGTTGAGTGTTTGATTAACGGGTGAGAGTTAGAGCCAGCAACTACCTCCATCAACAAACATGACCCAACATATGTATGACTTAACAAATGGGCTTGATCGTGAGGAGAAGTGTTAGGTCCCACACCGACTAGTCACGCTTAAGCTTACTAGTTTATAAAAGGGGGTAATCCTCCCATTCAACAAAATAAGTCAGTTTCACCTTAAATTCTATAAATTATACAAAAATATGAGTATTTATTTATAATGCTCTTTATAATTAATATATTTATGATTGTGTTTGACGATATCGAATAAATTTATAATACTTTAACGAGTGTAAAACAAAACTAAGAAAATTTATAAAATGAATAAGTTATTAAGCCAACACAAATAACAACACCTCCAAATTAAATTACAATAAAATTTCTATTAATAAATTATTCAAAGATTTATCAAGTTTTTATAGTAAAATATTATAACTTTTGTTGTAATTTAACTTTTATGTTTCGACCTCTTAAATAATGTATCAAATTTTTTATATTTATCTTTTTCTCCTAACTTCAATATTTTGATGTGACACATCTATGGATAGTTTAGATGGTTATAACGAATTGAAGATAGTGTAGATAATTATATAGTTTCAGGTTCGATTCTCAATGTAAGTATCTACAATTTAAGTGGAGGATTGTGACAGTGTGTTATAAGCTAACCCCTACAAATATATAAATTTTTTGAGTAAGAAGTATTGAAACATAAAATAGTTGACAGTAGTTTAATATGACAAATAAATTTTAAAAATGATATTTATTTTATAAAATATATGAAAAGATATATAAACTTTCTTCATTTTGTTTTTTGTACAATTAAATAATAGACATAAAATTTATTATATAGTTTATTAAATGTATTTGTGGGATTTTTTTTTGTAAAAACTAAAAATTTAATTTGATATATTTGATGAATTTAAAAACTAATTTCATATTTATATTTGATAATTTTTCAAATCAAGGAGGGAACCTCCTTGATCCCCCCTCCCTCCCTCCGTGTTATCATGGGTAAAGCTCTTTGTGTCCCTTGGCTAATTCCTCTTTTCAATCAATTAAGTTTCGTCGTTCTTCCATAATGCTAATAATAAAAAAAAAAAATCTAAAATTTTGAGAGATGGAAATTAAGATAGGGATGAGAGTTAGAGTGATCACAATATTAGCTTGATTTGATAGAGTTATTATATAATAGTAAAAAATATCAAAAATTGTTTGAACGAGACTAGAGAATAGTTATAGCACTTAGATATGGAAAATAAAATATAATCAAAACTTAAAAGTTACCAGCTGAAGTGACATAAAAATTTATTGTTTCCATGCAATATCATTCATTCTCATTTATTGAAATAATTTAAAGTTGGTTTTTATATAGGCAGTCTTCTGTTCATTCTGTACCTGATTAATTTAATACAAAAATTTATGTTGTAAAATTTATATATTAATATTGTTCAAATTATTATGGTTCCGTGTAGTTCACAATTTTGTGTTTTTAGAAAAAGTTTTTTGAAAAAAGTTAAAAAAAAAAAGTAAAATTGTGCGGGTATTACGATGTAGAATTTATAAATTAATAAAATACCCCTTATATTTGTTTTTTTATAAAATACCCCCTATAATAAAACATTAAAAGTTAACAAAAACACCCCTAACTCACCTTCAAATACGGACAGCCGGCCACCACCGCCGGAGGGTGGCTGGAGTCATCGTATCGGCTCATGATCGATTGGATATTGCTGGCCGTGCGCTGATATGCGGCTAGATTTGGCCATTGACGGTCAGATCTGATCGTATTTGCTACGACGACCGTTTGTTGGCCGTCGTTACCGACTGGTTACTGTCAAAGATCTGGCCTTTTCTAGCCAGATCCATCGTAGATCTGACCGGAAAAGGCTAGATCAGTGCCGGTGGATCTGGCCGGAAAAGACTAAATCAGCGCACGGCCAGATTTAGCCGGTAGTGCGTCATCCTACCAGATTTCGACCATTTTTCGATGGTGGTGGCCAGAATCTGGTAAATATAGATTATTGGGGTGTTTTTATAATTTTTTAAAAAATATTTAGGGGTATTTAATTAAATTAATAAATTTAAGGGGTTTAAAAAAGTTGAATAATATTAAATAATATTGTGAGTTTTTGAGTATTTTATTATTTAGTATTCCCAATTGGCAACACTAAAAATAGTATTCTCAATTGGCAACCAAACGAAGCCTATATTGGCCACCTGCAATGCCAATTATTCATGGTTCTATTTAATTTTTCTTCTCTTAATTAAAGCTCTTTTAATCTAAAAGTTAAAATTAATATTTACAAGGCTTGCTATTAATATTATAAACTTTTGGGGTCTTGTAGTATTTTACCGCTTTGTACTAAAAAATTTGTAAAAGCCGGCGTTTTTAAATACGATACGACGTCACTTTTTATGTATTAGCTAATTTTAAAAACGCCCCTATATTTTCAAATCATACCCCTACGTTCCAAGTATGGGAGCTTTCATCACTTACTACCCAATATTATTTTACAAATTAACACTTACTACCCTTATGCGTGATGCCGTCAAAGAAATAGTAATGACTAATATCGTAAATGCAATTAAAGAAATCACACGTCCTCCTTTGCCCTCCCCAAGTCATCGCACAACTTCTTCTCCTCTTTCCTTTGACAATAGCCCAGCCATCGTACCCTGTCGCATCTCGATCTAACCTCCCGAACCTCGCCGTGATTTGTTTTTGTTTGTTGAGGTGCTACGCAATTGGTTTGATTGTTTGTTGGGTTGGGTGTTATAGGTTAAGAAAAGTGATTAATTTGGGTTAATTTTTGCTTACTTTTTCATTTCATCACTTTTTTATTGGAGGGTTTATTTGTACGCATGAGATTTTGTTTATTTGGGTGTTCATTAATTTTTTTTTTCAATTCGGAAAACAAATCAATTTGCTTTATGAGTAAATGTATGATTTGATGGTCGAATTTTACTTGAATTTGTTGTGGTGATGTACTTGTGGTGGTTGGGTCGCGGTGGTTGAATTTTTCTGAAAAGAACTTGCAGTGGTGATGCACAATGGTGATATCTGGTGTTGGGTAAAGTATGAAATTACCTAATTAGCCCTAAGTCGTTAGTAATTTTTTTGACGGCATAAAATAATTTTCTATTGAAAATATGTTGAAGAGGGGAAAAAAAAAAAAAAAAAGGTGATTAACTCATCTTTAAAAAACCGCTCTTCCACCTCAAACTTAAACCCAATTTGTCGAACTCACACTTTACCAGATCCCATATTACATATCTAACCTTTCTCCAAACTCAAAGATGGTAGAAAATTGTTTATGATTAAAAATAATCTTTAACAACTCTACAATAAATAACAAATGGAAGTTCAAAACTTCAAATTAATAAAAACCAATTAGCATAATCTAAACTTTCATCAATTGAAACTTCATTTTTTTTTTTTTTTTTGTGACTTGGAGTATCCAGGCTAGTTTGTACGTACTTCAACTAATCTCTTGAGGTCCTAAAATTGATAATTGGGTAAATCTTCTTAGTTGTCACCCCTATTAACAACTCAGGTAAATCGAATTCATGACGTTTTGAATAATACACTTAAAAGTCTTAATTGATCGTTAGATTACCCAGTAGTAGTTCAATTCTTCTCAGTTTTTCCGCCTGAACTTTGAAGTATAAAATCAAAATCATTAATTAAAAATAAGTGGGGGCTTATTAGTTATTAGCAAATTACTCTATAACAATTAAAAGAATTATTTTTGTTGGAATCCCACATCAACTAAGCACGCTCAAGCCTATTGGGTTATAAGAGGGAGTAATCCTCCCATTCAACAATGTCTTATTGGGTGAGGAGTCAAGCCCACCTCAAATTCTAACATGGTATCAGAGCTCAGGTTCAGTTGAGCTGAGCGCTTGACCAATAGGTTAGGATTTAGAGCTAATAACTACCTCCAATGACAGACATAACCCAACATATGGGCTTGACCGTAAGGGACAGTATTGGAGTCCCACATCGATTAAACACGCTCAAACCTATTGGGTTATAAGAGGGGGTAATCCTCCCATTCAACAAGGCCTTATTGGGTGAGGAGTCAAGCCCACCTCAAATTCTAACAATTTTCTGTCCAAATATGAATTTATTTCAGAAATACGTTTTTTTTTTCGTCAAAATTATCTTAAGTGCGTTTTTTTTTTTCTCTTTGCTCATTGTCCCTTTTACACAAAGAAGAAAAAAACAATATGTGTGAATTCAATAAATAATTTGTATTTTAGTATGTGGACAACGTGGCAAGAGTTGATGAAGCCTCTTGAGTTATCTGTTTTAATTTAAAATAAGTATAGTAAGTATTTGGTATTAAACTGCCCTCGTCTGTCAATAAATATGTAACATGCATTCATTTTTTTTTCTTAATTATTGTTCATTTAAACCCAGCAAATTAGAATAGATAATGGATTAGCTGATTTGATTAGAAATTGATTCAAATTATATTAATATGCATAGAAACAGGTATTAAAATACAGCTTTTAAATAATTAAATTTTAAATGACTGTGATTTAATTTTAATCATATATTTGATTACACGTTATTTTTTGTGGTATAATTAAAGTAAAATCAAATAACAGCATAGCTCGCGTTGATTCGTTGCCATTATCCTTCCAACTTGATTTATAATTTCACATGATTCACTAGGCATTTTTTAAATAATAATTTAATAATAAATCTCGTAGCATTTAAAAATTCCTCTCTATAGTTGGTTAATATATTCCTCTCTAGTAACAACAGCAAAAATTATATATTGATGTGTAAATTCAATCAATATTATCTTCAAACGTTGGACCCATAAGTAATTATGACTTGTAAAAGTCAAACAGAAAAAGTTTGCATTTAAAGAGAAGTTATCTACATTATTCACGGCCTGTGCTTCTATCGAAAGAAGCTTCTATGCAAATATGACGCAAATGCATACGCTTCAAACATCAAATAATAAATTAATTAGTGACGTGACTTGTGCTAATTGCTAAAGGATAAACAACTCAAGCGCAGACATTTTGTTTTACACTCCGACATTATTATTTATATTTGGTTAATTTATAATTAGATAAATGGGATTTATAATGAGTAAACAGAACCATTTGTGAGTTAATCAATTATAAATTATCACATTAAGATTATGAAAAAAAGTTTGTGAAATTGAGTTATAAGTATAGTATTACCCATTACTAAATCAAAGTTTAAGTTTCTAGAATTTTAATAATATATTTCTTATATTTATTAATTACACTTATCACAAATTCATTTCAATCCATTAATTAAAGTAGTTAAATAAATCTCTTTCATTTATAATATTTTATAAATCAATAATAATTGAAATTATTTAAATAATTGAATCTTGATGATTTATATTTCTTTAATTCATTTTTTATTAGGTTAAAGAACAGTCAATATAAGGATTAATAAATTGACCTTTACTTGTAACATTCTTATAGGACTGCAAACGAACTGAGCTATTTACGAATAGCTTGATGTTCATTTGATAATAGCTTCATTCAACTCGATAACAAACTGTTCGCAAACAATTCGATGTCCGTTCAATAATGTGTTTGATTTGAGTTCGAACATGAGGTGTTTTTTATTATGTTCGCGAATATACTATGTTAGAGTGATCCATCCGTTTGTAAACAACTTGTTTGCTTATTTGTTCATTTATGTTCAAAAACATGATATACATTATTATATATATTTATATGGTGCTAAGTTTATCAAGCATTTTGTATGACTTCACGTCAAAAATGCAATTTTTTTGACTTTAAGGTCCTTAGGTCGAGTTGCATTAATATTATATTTATATTTTTTTCATTTTTTTTCTTTATTATATTATGTTTGGTTTAGTTTGGATGAATTTTTTTTAATGGTAATCAATAATAAAATATTATGATGCTTTTTTTTTTATATATAATATGTTTGGATTTTTTTTCTTTCAAATGTCATCAATAATCAAATACATAAGTTTATAGCATTTTAATCAATAAATAATAAATTATTATGATCCATAGCATTACAAATTTAATAGCATAATAGATTGTATAATGAAGTGATATATAACATAGCAAATCTCATAACATAATAGGTTCATATTTTTCTAAATGTAATCAATAATTAAATATTACAAGATAACATTTAAATTAATAAATAATAAATATAGTATGGTAAATTGATGAACATAACATATTGTATAATTAAATTATATATAGCATGACAAATTTAATAACATATATATATATAAACCCAATAACCAACAAACTAAACCGACCCAACCCCAATTTGAAAACAAAAATCCAAACCCAATTCCACAATTTCCCTTTTGCAAATTGTGACAGCCTCACTTGCAACCCTAATTATTTTCTACAATTTTGCTCAATGCAATAGTGCCTTAGCACTCAACAACGAGCCTTAGCCCCCATTTTCCCTTTTCCGTTTAGCGCCAGATTTTAGATTCTAGAGGCCAAAAGAGATCAACACAGTAGCCCCTATTTTGCCGTTTTGCAATTTTGGAAGGTATTAAATTTTATTTTAAAATTATTTTCCGGCCGGCACAAAGGACTCTGCTTTTAACAATAACCCGAAATCCGCCCTTGTACCCCAAATTTAGGCTGTGATTGAGAGTGAACTTTTCGATGTCGATTCTTGCAAGCAAGCACTCGGCTTTTTGATGATATTCTTTTTCTCTTAGACTTCGCTTGCATGCTTGGGTATCATCAACTTACGATAAAAATGAAATCAATTTTTGCATAAATGAATCGATGATAGGGAGTGAGAGGTCACAGGTGTTTCTACTGACATCCATGCTAAAAGAGAGAGAGATAGTTACAAGTTATTCAAACGAGTTATTCGAACAATTTATCGAACGATCACAAACAACTCGTTTTGTTAATCGAACGAACTTGAACGATCATTCTGTGTTCGTTCGAGTTCGAACACCCCTTTGTACTTATCGAACTAGGGTGTTCGGTTCATTTGCAATCCTACATTCCTATGATTGATCTGATGACACTATGAATAGATATCTTAACTTCCATATTATTTTAATAGATTTAGTATCGCAATCCTCTGTATTTTGGATTAAACATATTTTATATTTAACTACCATGTTATATAAAATTTATGCAAGGCTTTCGTGTTTCTTTCTTCTTCTTCTTCTTCTTTTTTTTTTTTTTTTTTTTTTTTGTAAAATCGGTATTCTTTTATTTTGGAAGGGCATTTATGTCATCTAATTCTGTCAGACAATAAAACTTGCCCATAATTTGCAGCTTTTTTTCCTCAAATCTTGTCTTGTTTTCGTCCGCGTGCATATTATTAATTATTTTTTAATAAATTAAAATATAAAAATTCATTCTTTTATAATAGTTTGCCATTTTCAAGGTGTTACAGTAACGGGCCTTCTCAAAATAGATAAAAGGTGGGTAAATGCCGATAAAAAGAAAGATAAAATAATAATAAAGCCTGCAGGAAAAGTCTGAATAGCACAATCAATTAATTTTGACAATGATACTACAAATATTTTGTTCTATATATCTCACAAGACTTGTGGTTGATTAGCCACCGAAATCCGAAATCTCATTCCTATTCTTCTCTGCATTGCTTAACCTTAATCATGATCGACCTAAATGAATTTTCTTCCTTCTTCATCACCATCACAGCAGCAGCTTTAGCTCTGATATCGGCCATATTTATCCTCTTACGTCTCCCAAAATCGCCTCAGAAGGCAAAAAAATATCACCCAATCGGCAGCTCTTACCTCAACCAAATACTCAATTTCTACAGGCTCCATGACTTCATGACTGACCTTTCACGCAAAAACAAAACTTACAGATTGGCTACTTTGTTCAGAAGTGAGATTTTCACCACTGACCCTGCAGTTGTTGAATACATGCTCAAAACAAACTTCCCAAACTATGGCAAGGTAATATCCTATTATAGCTTTATTTGAAAATATTCCAAATTGATAAATCGATTTCATTTTCTTCTAATTTTTACTCATTTCCAGTTATATGTTTAATTGCTACTAAGTTTTTTGAATGAGAAAGAAACCAGCAGAGCTCTGCTGACTTTCATTTTGCATGGAGACATCTTCTTCTTTTCCATATGAATTTGTTTATCTTGAGAATCAAATGGAAGCAGAAAGTTTGAAGGCTGAGCTTTTCCTCCAAAAGATGTAGTTAAAATAATTGTGGAAATGATCTAAAATTAGCTATAATTTTGCACTGAATCTATAAGTTTTTACTATTTGAAACTCAAGTAAAAAAGATATGCTACTACACCTTTAGTAATTTTATTCTCAACCCAAAACAAGTTTGAACACATCGTGTATGATTATCATAAAATTCTTATTATACTTCGTTCATGGAGGCAGGGATTGTACCAATATAACATTTTGACAGATCTACTGGGTGATGGTATTTTCTCTGTAGACGGAGAAAAGTGGCGACATCAAAGGAAACTATCAAGCTATGAATTCTCCACCAAGATTCTGAGGGACTTTAGCAGTGTAGTCTTTAGAACCACTGCTGTAAAGCTTGCTCGAATAATATCTG
The DNA here is from genome assembly GCF_008641045.1 of Pistacia vera. NCBI lineage: Eukaryota > Viridiplantae > Streptophyta > Magnoliopsida > Sapindales > Anacardiaceae > Pistacia > Pistacia vera. Next base: position 199,559 of record NW_022195314.1, on the reverse strand, counting down.
AAGCTTCGGCATCAAACCGATCGTTAGACATGCAAGTATGGGCTTCTTAATAAATTAGTTTTTATATTACAAGACCAGGTATTAATTCCGTTTATCTGATGATTGATTCACCATAATTATGAGTTTATTTGCAGGATCTTTTCATGAAAGCAACCTTAGACTCTGTGTTTAAAGTCATATTGGGTATAGACTTAGATGGTTTGTCTAGAACATATGAGGAAGGCGCTCGATTCACTTATGCTTTTGATAAAGCAAATGCTATTACTTCTTTTCGATATGCTGATCTCTTTTGGAAGATTAAGCGGTTCCTGAACATTGGATCAGAGGCTGAATTGAGAAAGAATATCAAAGTCGTTGATGAATTTGTATATAAATTAATTAAAAGCAAAATTGAGCGACTCAATAATCCACATGATGATTTACAACCTGTGAGTATAATAACTCGAACCATCTGCGTTTTAGTTCAAAGTTTTGGTAATATCTGTGTGATTAACTAACGAATCAATATTCCAGGGGAAGAAAGAAGACATTCTGTCAAGGTTTTTGGAACTGAAAGAAACCGATCCAAAATACTTGAGGGACATAGTTCTCAATTTTGTAATTGCTGGAAAAGACACCACTGCTACCACTGTTTCTTGGTTTTTTTACTTGCTCTGTAAGCACCCTGATATACAAGAAAAGATTGCAAAAGAAATAATAGAAGCAACCCAAGTGAGTAGTAATTCAAGCATTGAGGAACTTGCAGCCAGAGTAAATGAAGAAACCCTTGACAAGATGCACTATCTCCACGCAGCTTTGTCTGAGACACTCAGACTCTATCCCGCAGTTCCGGTGGTAAGTACAATGCATAAGCAGAGGTAGAACTCGACAAATGTTGTTAATTCACCCTCCAACACCTGGTTGATTAATATATTAAGACCATCATTGGCTTTGTTTGAAACAAGTATTTGTGGTTGGTGTCGCAGGATGCGAAGGTTTGTTTTTCCAACGGCACACTGCCTGATGGTTACAGTGTGAAAAAAGGAGATATGATTGCATATGTACCTTATGCAATGGGCAGGATGAAAGATTTATGGGGTAATGATGCAGAGGAATTCCGACCAGAGAGATGGCTCAGTGAAAAGGGTCACTTCCAGCCCAAGAGCTCTTTCATCTTCACAGCCTTCCAGGTTAGATAAGAGTCTGATCATAACATTTGACAAATTATGTTTTTAACACTCAACAAAACTTTTTTTTTTCATTTATATTGTAACTCGAGATTGATGATGCAACTAAATTGCCTCGTTATTAAAATTTTTAGAACCTCTTATTTAGACAAGCTAATCAATTGGATGAATTATGTTGAACAGGGGGGTCCGAGAATCTGTCTAGGAAAGGATTTTGCTTACAGGCAAATGAAAATTTTCTCTATGATCCTGCTTGGAAGCTACAAATTCAAGCTCAATGATGAAAGTAAACCAGTCAAGTATAGAACTGCTCTGACTCTTCATATTGAAGGTGGACTCCATCTTCGCGTCTTCCCGAGATCAAGCCATGACACTATATTTAATGCTTAAACTTCTTCCAACTGCATTTGGTACTTTACTAAATCATGAAAGTACTGAGCCAATAAACAGTATGTATAATGTTCGATTATTTTGTTGTGCTTGTGTAGCATCTCTCAATGCGAGCTCCATTTATCTAGTTGAAAGACAATTCTTGGAGAAGCTTGTCCATTTTGTAATTTGCTTATTGTAATTAAGTTGTAAGTCTCAAGACAATAATTGGCATTTGCCAACGTAAATAAAGCATTTTTTTTTTTTAAAAAAGAAAAAAAAAATTTCAATCGACTATATTGCCAAAGATTGAAGTCAAAAAGACATATCTATAGACTTTGAGAACACAAAAAAGACATTTGGAGTTACGGTTTTTATTCTAATGTTAGTGAAGTCACTCGAGCATTAGAGTAGTTTTTCCTACTTTTTAGAACGAAGAGATAAAAGTTGAAAAACAAAATTAGATGAAAGGTTGTTGATACTTGATTTTGACACTAATGGTCTGATATGTGCAAAATGCTAAGAGAGTCTTAGAAATTACACGTGAACAATTTGAGATTTAGGTTATGGTCATAGTTGAATGCAAAGACTGAAAAATAAATGAGACAATGAGAATTTTTTAGTAGTTCGAATGCTTAAAGCGATTCCTATATCCACTGTTTTCTTTTATATGAATGTTCTTGGTTATTAGCCAAGGCACAAGAGGTCGCGAACTGTGAACAAAATTACAGGAACTTGGTATTCAGAGAGAATATTAAGCCAATGTCTTTCCCGTAGGTTTGTCTTTGCTATTTGTTTTGTTGAAAATCAGAGATCCCAATTTTGTGAGGGGGAGTCCCCTATTTATAGCTGCTGAGTTTAAGGCAATGATTACAAGTCTGTAAGTGACTAGGTGTCGTACAAATCATTTCTTACGTCCCATTGGCTGATAACTTAGGAAATATCCTTAAATTATATGGGGTTTGGACAGTTGTGCGGACCACATTCATTCACACTCAAAACTTGAGCTTGCTGAGTTGGTGACAACCGTATTCTCTTTGTCTTGGGGCGATGTGGTAGATTTTGGGTGGTGTAAAGCCTTTTTGGACTTTGATTGGTGCTCGCTAATGTAAGCTTATGTCAGCTCTGATTTTTTAGGCATAATAGAAGCTTCCCAATTCTTGAGATTCAAGGAATTGGATTTTGAAAACTTCATGATTATGCCGCGACTTGACTTGACTTTAGAAATGCTTGCTCGAGCTACATGCTGAGGTATAATCACATCGTTGCAGACAACCTGGAGTCAACAACTTGATCTGACTTCTGAAGTGCTGTCTTGATTTGATTTGCAAACTAAATGAAGGTTGTGAACTATGCTTTGAGAGTAACACAAGCAACCTGATGTGATCATTTATTGAGATCTACCAACCTGAGCTTGATCTTGTCATGAGTCATCAGGAGGCGTTTTGAACTCTAACTGTCATTCACGACTAGAGAACACTTAGAATTTTCTTGGGCTGAAAATTCAGAATCATCTTGTTTGGTGTTCGCGTTGGACATGCTGAATAAATGTCTTTTTTGAACGATCTCTTCAGATGTTATTTGTTACGCATGACAGTTGGCTCGGTCAATAAAGTAATCTTTATCTGACAGGCATGTCTTTGCGTGCAATAAGTGTCAGCCATGAGCATTAAATGCAAGTAAAGCTGAAACGACATTCCTTTTTGGTGTATATATAGATGAAGGTGCATTAAATGCGGAGGAGATAATCACGCTGGCGATTGACATTCTCAATAAAGAGAAACGTCAGTTGGTTTCTACGAAGCGTGGGGGTTACTCTTCTCATGGATCGATGACACGTGGTCATGATCTACAGCCAAGAATGAATTCACGCTCAAATGTCGCTTATAAAGAAGCTATAGCGTCGTCTTCTTCGCCATAGAACCCTAACTTTGCCTTAGTTTTTAAGAGATCCAAAAATTTTCAGAGAGAAAAACAACGTTTTCCTACCTCCCAAAAAATTTGTTCTTCCTCCACCAGTTCATGCGAACCCAATGTTACAACAGATCACCCATTTCAGGCAACCAAGAGGTAAAGAAACTTCTTCTTTTTTCTCTTCTTTCACATTCCTGCAAAAAAGATCTTTTTTTACAGTCACGGTGGTCATGGGTATTTGGTAGGTCTTAGGAAAGAGCATTTCTAGGCAGTATTCAAAAGAAACACTTGAAGTCAAAAAACTTAGGGTAAAGAGTCTTGAAGGACTATTTTTAAGGTTTAAAAGTTTGACGACCATGGTAGAAATCGTAGAGATATCCTCCACCTCGTCTAAGTCGTCATATGAGGTAGATTTTTCAAGGTTTGAGTCTCCCCTAAATGTTGTACCTTTATAGACTCTAAGGCCAATAGAGATCCCTAAGATGAGAATAGTTGACGAGGAAAGCTCACACCTACTAGGTACCTCTGCAGGTCCCCGGAAGGTGATAAGGTACATTGCCACAATGGACAAAATCAAAGAGGCGTTAGAGTAGTATGTGATTGACATGAACGTGTACCAAAAGAGGTCGTACACTACCCAAGAGCCTCACGAGGAAATGGTTGCAATCTCAAAAGCCATTTTCAAATGCAGAGTGAGAATACCCTTCCACCCTTACATCAAGTCGATTCTCGACCACTTCCAGGTCGTGCCATTCCAGCTAATGCCGAACACATATATGATAGCTGTCGCTATAAATATATCGTTCTACGAACACAAACTCGGGTCGCTTGCGCCTATATTAAGGCTGTAAGCGAGTCAAGCCGCTTACGAGTGGCTCGCAGCTCGGCTTGAACGAGCAGGGTTCAACTCGACTTTTGTCGAGCCAAGCTCAAGCTCGAGCGGCTCGAGTACCCTCTCGAGCCGAGCTATGAACCACCCATTACTCGACTCGATAGGCTCGTGAATGGCTCGAAAGGGTATAAGTGCTATTTTTTTAAGTATCGGGGTGTTATATGTAATTTACTATATCCTATATAAGTTATCCCACTTCCTAAACCCTATCTTCTTTCTCTTTCTCTTTTCTTCATCTTTTTTCTCCTCCTTCTTTCTTCTCCTCCTTTTTCCTTGTTCTTACTTCTCCTTCACTCTTCCATCTCTTTCCTTCTCTCTCTTTGCTTTTCTTTTCTTTTCTTTTCTCTCCTCTTCTTTTTTCTTCTCTCTCTCACAGCTGGTGGAATTTTGAGTCATATATTTGTGGCTGTTTGGCTGTGGATCTGATGATGGTTGGTGACGATTAGTGGGTTGGCTTTGGATTGAGGTTGTTTTGAAGGATTGTTGGTGGATTGCTTTGGGTTGAGGACTCTTAAATGAACGATTCGCGACTGAACTCGAGCTCAAAATATTTAACGAACTCAAGCTTCAAGCCTGGTTTTTAGAGCTCGTCGAACCCAAGCTCGAGCTCTTTAAATTTTCACGAGCCAAGCTTCGAACACCATAGTGTTTCGCTCGGCTCGGCTTGTATACAACCTTAGCTTATATCTTAAAGAAGAGTAAAGATAAGGATTCGTACTACCTCTCCAAACGATCGACAATCGAGGGAGAAATATTTGGTTATTCTAGTAATGTGGGAGCTTATGAGACCAATTTTTTTTTTTTTTTTTTTTTAAGTATGAAAGTATCTGTAAATTTTAGGAATTGAGTAGGTTTTTTTCTCTAATTTTCAGGTCGTTCGTCCTTTTTTTACTTAATTCTTTTTCAAAGTACAAGCTAACTCTTTTCTTTGCAGAAAACAAAATGACTAGATTGCATCTGTTGACTGATCGCAGCCGCATCCAAGCATTCGGCCAATTTCTTGATAGAGGTCGCAATATGAAGCTGCTCATGACGATGGATAACCTTCGGAAGTACGAATTCTTCCCTCTTGAAACATACTTAGACGATTCAGCTCGAAAGTTTTTCTTAAACAGAAAAACCCAAGTCTTTTACATAGTTAGACTCTTTTTGCTAATCATGTTCGTATGCCATGTAGCAGCCATGCAATCAAAGAAATCGAAGTGATCTGGGGGAATCATCTTCCTGAGGTTGAATCCAAACTCGCAACCTGGACCAACTTCAAGCGATGTCCTTATAATGGGGACCCAAGCTAGTGTCGAAAGGCAACCAACTGTGTAGTGACGTGAAGAAGCTCCCCAGCGTGCTATGACACGTTTGACGAGGGATAAGACATTGGCCTCGAAGAAAAGGAAGAAGATAATAGTTGAAGCATCTGAGTCTGAGTTAGATGACTTTGAAATATTGCCAGTTGGGCTCCAACCTACCCAACTTCCTTCCTCAAAACTCAAAAATTGCCTTAAAGGGTGTGCTGAAGGCTTCACAAGGGAAGGAAGGTGTGGCCACTCAAGGAGAAGCTGGCTAGGATCAGACTGAAGAGGTTGCCACCACAGGAGGTCAAGATCAATCTGTATTAGACCTTCTAGGGCAGATGCCAGATCACCTAAGGCCAGTGGTGTTTACCCTTCTTTAGTGCCAACTAGCGTCGACCTTCGAAAGGTACATAGCCTCTAAACCTTCCGATCTTGTGGCCACTATGCTCCAGATGCAAAGCCAGGTAAAACAGACCTTTCTCTTTGCAAACTCTTTAAGGCTGATAAAGTTCCTTAGTTTTTATAAAAAAAAGACTAACTCTTTATCCTTTTTCTTTTGTAGTCCTTGCTCGCCTTGAACATTGCGCACAACAAAATGAAGATAAACTTCGGGGGAAAACTTCATGAAATGAAGGAGGAGATCGTCAAATTGAAGCAAGCTCTTACAACTTCAAACGAAGCCGTAAGTGATGCACAACTTCAGGCGAGCACATTCTTTGCAGAAAGGGATTCTGCTCGATGAGTAGTGGAGTTCCAGAAGCAGGAGCTTCAAAAGAAGGACGACTAGACCAAAGAGTTTTAAATGACAATAGCGATGCTCACTAGAGATCTGAGCTCACGAGAGTAAGAGCTTCAACAAAGAGAAAAGGAATTGTAAGAGAGTCTAGACCACGAGAAGGAGATTGAAAAGACTCGAACTACTCTGTGGGAGAACACCGAGAAGAAAATGAAGCGAAAGACATAGAGCTCAAGATGGCTCATGGGCAGATCATTTCGCTGGTTGAGCATATGAAACAGCTAAGCTACGAGGTGGAAAGGAAAGCCAGTCATTGGTCGTTGCAAATTATTCATAGTTTGCGAGTAGACAATCCAAAGTTTGATGTTTCTAGCCTCCCTGAAGAGTATTAGGTAGTGCTCGCATCGATGCAGTCAGTTGACGAACAAGAAGATCAAGAGACCGCCCAAGATGAAGATCAACAAGAAACAGAGAACCCTGAAGACCAAGCGACCGACCCTGAGGTCGTGAAACTAAAGTTAAGGATCCTGAAGTTCAAGATAAATGATCAACCTCTCTTCAGCCTACTCTCGAAGAGTCTCTTTTGTTTATTTTCATTTTCTTTGTAGCTCGCTGGTCTTCCATGTACATATTTTGCCAATATATAAATAGACTTTTTGACCAATTGTGATAGCACTTTTATAGATTAAATACTTCATGAAATAAATATAACTTTTATGATCGTAAAACTTATAAAACATTACAAATAATCAAGATTATTAAAACTTGATATTACGACACAAATAATTCTTGAAGAAGAATAAGAATAATCTTATTAACGATATTTACAAGTAAAATAGATCATAAAAGCTATATAAGAGCTTGTAATTACTGATAATAAGGGCACAAATGCTCAACATTCCAAGCTTGTGGTACTCTAGAACCATTAACCCTTTTGAGGTGATACGCTCTAGGCCGTATCACTTTAGCGACACGATATGGACCTTCCTAGTTAGGCCCTAATACCCCTACGCTTGGTTTTTTTGTATCAAGAAGGACTTCTTTGAGGACCAAGTCGCTGACCTGAAAGTCTCTTCTCCTGACTTTGGAGTTGAAAAATCTTTTAGCTCGCTACTGGTAGGAAGCTATCCTTAAGCGAGCTTGGTTGCTGTATTCTTCAACTAAGTCCATACTTGCATGCATAAGTGCTTCATTGTTTGCCTCATTGTAAAATTCTCAATGAAGTGAACCAGTTCCTACTTCAACTAGGACCATTGTCTCATAGCCGTATGCTAGCAAGAAAAGTGTTTCTGAAGTAGTGGTCCTCGGTGTTGTTCTATATGCCCATAGAATTTTTGGGAGATCGTCATCCCAATTGCCTTTTACTGCACCAAGCTTGGCCTTCAAAGAGTGTTTAATGGTTTTGTTGATAGCTTCAACTTGACCATTAGCTTGTGGTCTCACTACTAAGGCAAATTTCTTATGAATCCCCAGCTCTTCATAAAACTGCTAGAACTTTTCATTATCAAACTGTTTCCCATTATCTGAGATGAGTGTATGAGGAATTTCATAATGACACACTATATTCTTGAAGACAAAGTCTTTGAGCTTTTTGGTGATGATCGCAGCCAAAGGTTTTGTCTCGACCCATTTAGTGAAATAATTCATTGCGATCACAACATATTTGATGCCACCCTTACCGGTTGGCATGGGACCAATGACATTAATTTCCCACATAGCGAATGGCCAAGGATTGGTCATCGTTGTCAATTGGTGGGAAAGAGCTTGCAGGATGTTTTGCAAATCTCTGATACTTATCACACTTCTTCACAAGCTTGTAGGTATCTTCATGAAGCAAAGGCCAATAATATCTCTAGTAGATAATTTTATTGGTGAGAGATCGTATAGCAGTGTGATTACCACAGATCCCTTTATGTATCTCCTTCATGATGTAGTCTGCATCTTCATCTGTTACACATCAAAGAAGGTTATACAACTGATCTCCGATTAAGGTGTAACGAGCATCTCTAGTTTGTAAGAGTCCTGCCTCAGTCTTGCTGTTAGAAAAAACCCCTTCTTTGAGATACTGAATGATTAGAGTCATCCAAGACACAGATTCAGTTGTAGCCACTGTCTGGTCAGGTGAGTTAATGTTGGGAGCTTCGATGTATTTCACCAGGATATTATCCAATACATTGGAATCTAGAGATGAAGCTATCTTCGCCAAAGCATCCGCAATAAAGTTGCTATCTCTCAGGATCTGCCTGATCATATAGTGCTTGAAGAGCTTGAGTGCGGCCTTGGCTTTTTGCAAGTAACTGATCATATTCTCTTCTTTGGCTTGATACTCTTCTAAAATCTGATTGACTTCTAGTTTGGAGTCGCTATTGATGTCGATCATATCTAATCCCATCTCTTTTGCTAGTCGCAAACCAGCAAATAATGCTTCATACTCAGCCTCATTATTTGTGGCTTTGAATCTGAACCTAAGGGCTCCACAAATGCGAGTTCCCTCAAGGCTAATGAGTAAGAGACCAGTTCTGACTCTTCTTTTGTTAAAAGACCCATCAACGTAAAGACTCCATGTTGACAAGTTTCAAATAGTTTCTTGGATGACTTTGCTTGCTGGCTATTTGGGTTCCCGATCTGGCTGATAAGAGAACTCCGATATAAAGTTAGCTACCACTTGCCCTTTGATAGCTGCTTTTGATATGTAATGTAGGTCAAACTGACTTAGTTCTATGACCCATTTGAGCAATTTACCCGAGGCCTCCAGCTTTTGAAGGACCTATCTAAGCGGATAAATTATTAATATATGGATGGTATAGGTATAGAAGTAAGGTCGCAGCTTCTTGGAAGCGATCAGCAAGACAAAGGCTAACCGTTCCATCTCTGGATACCTTAACTCGGCATCTAGTAACTGTTTGCTCGTGTAATACATTAGCCACTGAATTTTGCCTTCTTCCTGAATAAGAGCTATGCTGACAGCATACTGAGAGACAGACAGGTAGAGAAACAAAATTTTCTTTGGAAGTGGCTCGGACAAGAGAGGTGTTTTCCGAGATGCTCTTTTATGCTTTGGAAGGCTGGTTCACACTCTAAAGTCCATTCAAATCTTTTGTTGGCTCTGAGCATATTAAAGAACGACAAACAACGATATGTTGCTCTTGATATGAAGCGACTGAGAGCCGCTATTCTCTCATTCAAGCTCTAAACTTGTTTGCAATTCGTAGGACTTTTCATGTCTAGAAGAGCTTGAATTTTTTCGGGGTTGACTTCAATTCCCCGATGGTTAACCATATACCCTAGGAATTTTCTTGAGGATACTCCAAATGAACACTTAAGAGGGTTAAGGTTCATTTAATATCTCCAGAGTATATCGAACATTTCCATAAGGTGGACTATGTGATCTTTAGCAACATGCGACTTGACCAGCATGTCATCGACATAAACCTCCATTGTTTTCCCGATCTTCTCGAAAAACATACAATTAACCAAACGCTGGTAGGTTACCCCAACGTTTTTTAGACCGAAAGCCATGACTCTGTAGTAGTATAATCCTCGATTTATGATAAATGAGGTATGCTCCTCGTTAGGCATGAATATCAGAATCTGATTATATCTCGAATAGGCATCCATAAAGCTCAGCAGCTCATGCCCGAGAGTGGCATCAACGAGCTGATCTATTATTGGCAAAGGGAAACTGTTCTTTGGGCATACTTTATTAAGATCGGTGAAGTCAACACATGGTCGCCACTTACCTTGGGTTTTTTCACCAAAACAGGATTGACAACCCAACTAGGGTAATGAGCTTCCCAAATGAAACCGATTGTGAGGAGCTTATCCACCTTAACCTTAAGAGTTGCATAGCGCTCTAGGTCCATAACTCTTTTCTTTTGGCGAACTGGTTTGACTACACTGTCGATGTTGAGTGCATGATATATAGCATTCGGGTTGATCCCGATCATGTCGACATGAGGCCATGCAAAAACATCTATATTCTGTCTGAGGAAGCTTGTTAAATTGGCTGCGAGCTGAGGGCTGAGGTTACGTTTGATTCTCAGCACACGAGTGGCTCATTCTCGTCGACCGATACCTCAGATAAAGTCTCAATCGGCCCACTGTGGGAATACTCCTCTTGAACACGAGGATCAATACTATCCTTCGTTAGACCTGGCTATGGCTCAATCCTATTAATCGCCATTGCCTGCTCAGGAATGCCCCTAGGCTTCCTTTCCTTTGCATGCCATTTGCACTACTTTATTATAGCAGTCGCGAGATTTACGCTATGATCCCCTTACTTCCCCACACCCTATTAGAGTGGGAAACTTCATCTTCTGATGGTAAATTGAGGTGATAGCCTTGAAATTTCGCAGTAGAGGTCGTCTAAGGATGCCATTAAAAGCTGATGGACAATCCACTACTAGAAATTCTATCATTTTAGTCACTTTGTGGGTATCTCCCAAAGTGACTAGGAGAGAAATCATTCCTTGAGGAGTTAGATGGTCCCTCGTAAAACCATAAAGAGGAGTGGCGACAAGCTTCAGATCTGTCTCTTCCAATTTCATCTTCACAAATGCCCGCTGAAATAAGATATTCACAATGCTCCCATTATCCACCAACATTCTGTGGATTTCGCACCATCCTATTTCAGCCATGACAACGAGTGCATCATCATGAGGGTGGTGCACTCGTTTTGCATCTTTCTCAAGTAAGCTAATCTCCTCTTCTTTGCGCACCTTGCTAGGTCGCGGTTCCGGATTTAGAACATTTAAGGGTGAGCTTCTCAGGCATATTTTTCTTGTACGTTCCAAGAATTCCCGACTATATAAGGTCCCCTAAAGACAATCCCTACTAGGTATAGACCTTTGCGACCTCTGTGCCTTCCTCGCCGCCTTCCTAATCTTTCTCCCTTATGGGAGTTGGACCATCAACATACTCCTTGAAGTACCCCTTTTGAATAAGGTTTTCAATTGCCTGCTTAAAAGCTTGGCATTCATCGGTATGATGCCCATTATCCTTGTGGTAATGGCAGTATTTCTTGCCATTCTTTTTAGACGCAGGTTTTTTCATGGGCACTAGCTCTCCGAGTAGATTAGCTTCTTCTGATTTATCCAAAATAGCAGAAATTGATACATTGAGTGGAATAAAGTTATCATGGTCACGGTCGCGATCGCGACTAAGAACTTGAGCATAAGATTTCTTGGGCTCAAACCATTGTTTCTTTCCTTTCTTCTAATCGTCATTAGCCCATTTGCGATCAAATCTTCTATTACTCTTTCACTAGTTTTCCTCCCTCCGACTGGGAGTGCTGGTCAGAGGACCGAGGTTGTGGCCATTTAAAGCTGTCATAAGTTTTCTATCTGCAAATATTTCTCTGTTTGATTGTGAAAGCGAGTGAGGAAAATATCATCCTCAGATTGCAGTTTCTTCCATGGGTCAGTTTGTGGGAGAACTCTAACAATTATCAGAGTTCAAACTGAATCCTCAAGTGTATTAGCCACCTTGTTCAGTTCCCTGTGAAATCTGTCAATGTAGGACAAGAGAGACTAATTCTTCTCTTGTCGTATGTTGTTGAGGTAGTTTAACGACATTGAGAACTTCCAATTGGCTTGGAAGCGTCTCAAGACTAATGAGCTTATCTACTGCCACAAGTTGATAGACCCAGGTGGAAGCGATCTGAACCAACATTTAGCATGGGCAGTTAGAGTCACTTCTAAGCATGACATTTTGCCAAGTTGGAAACTTGGTGAAGCTCCATGAGGTGGTTAAACTCATAGAAGTGAGCCTGCGGGTCAAAATTCCCATCGAATGCCCTCATGTTGGGGATTCTAAATCTTAATGGGAGATGAGCAGTTAAAACAGCTGGAGAAAAGGGAGATGCCTTAGTGACCTACCCCTACTCGTTTTGTTGAGCTCTAAGCTGATCCAGAGCTCGTTGTAACTCCTCTATTTAAGGAAGTGGAGCCCTCTGGGGATCACTTTTGGCAATGTATGTATGCTCCCTACGATTGCGATTAAGGAAAGACCGCAGATCGAAACCTTCCCTACCTTGGCTGGAGCCTTTGGCATGCCTTGACACATGCTGGCTGGAGCCTTGTGAAGGCACTAAATGGCTTGGGGATTTTTCCTACCTCTGCGGTGATCAGAACCGACTTGTTGATGGTGGGTACTTCCTTCGCGGTGATGATCGGGACCATCATACCACGATAGTGGGAATCTCCCTGCCAAGCACTCTTGTGGGGGTGCCCTTGCGAGGTGGCGTGGGATGACTTTTGATGTGACATACTGCCAAGTCGTAGGGCCACAGGTTTTCTCCTTGGCTCGTGACCAGTATTTGCTTTCCCTTTAGAGCCTTTTTGCCCATGCTAGACCACTTGCTTTCCCTTGTCCTTATGCGCTGTGGTGTGTGTGGTATGAGCTTTTGCTCGTTTCCACGCTTTAGTACGACCTACAAGTGTTTTTGGAAGTGGTACCGCTTTGTTAGAATTTGGCAGCACGACTTGATCCAAATGATTTAGCCTTTGGCTCATCGTTTGGTGGGTGTTGTCAAAACTCTCAAGGTAGCTGATCAGAGCAAGGCTGCCTGGGAAGTTGAGGGGATGCCCACCGTTGTACTTTGGGGAGGTGGAGTTACTTCGGGAGGAGTAGTGTCCTAAATGTGTGGGGTCTCCTCGTTGTTGGTGCTAGTGCACTCGATTTCAAGACCATGAGCCATGAGTTTTGTAGGTAGAACTGATTGATAAGTTGAGATTATCGGATAAATAGTTGATGTGAAATCCGCCTTCCTTCTAATGCCAAACTATTGATGCTTGATTTTGACACCAACGATATCGCACATGCAAAGTGCTAAAAGGGTCTTAGAAATTATATGTGAACAATTTGAGATTTAGGTTATGATCACAGTTGAATGCAAAGACTGAAAAATAAATGAGACAATGAGAATTTTATAGTGGTTTGAATGCTTAAATCGACTCCTACATCAATTGTTTTCTTTTATATGAGTGTTCTTTGTCATTAGCCAAGTTAAAAGAGGTCGCGAACAGTGAACAAAATTACAAGAACTTGGTATTCAGAGAGAATATTAAGCCAATCTCTTTGTCATAGATTTGTCTTTGCTATTTGTTTTGTTGAAAATCATGGATCCTGATTTTGTGAAGGGGAATCCTCTATTTATAGCCGCTGAGTTCAAGGCAATGATTACAAGTCTGCAAGTGGATAGGTGCCTTGCAAGTCCTTCCTTGCGTCCCATTAGCTGATAACTTAGGAAATATCCTTAAATTATATGGGGTTTAGATATGTGTGCGGACCACATTCATTCACAGACAAAACTTGAGCTTGCTGAGTTGGTGACAACCGTACTCTCTCTGTCTTGGGACAACGTGGCAGATTCCAAGTGATATAAAGCCTTCTTAAACTTTGATTGGTGTTTGTTTATGTAAGATTACGTCAGCCTTGATTTTTTAGGCATAACAAAGGTCTTATCTATTTAACCCATTAAGAAGAGATTAGATTACAATGCACATGTTAAATTGGGTTTTTATATAAAGATTCTTCAGTCAATACTCAATAGTAAAAAAAATAAAAAAAATATTTTAATATCAAGTCAAAATCAATCTTAGGGAAACAAATAAAAAATTTACTTAAAAATTGACAACTTGATAACCGGATAAAAGCAAGAGAGAAAACACCCATCTATATTTTTATTCATTTCTTTGCTTTTGACTTTTGGGGTTTGAATTGAGTGAATTGCATTTTTTGGATTTTAGTTTGGGATTGTAGGATCTTTTGTTCCCACTTGCATTTTTTTTCATGGACTTCTTTTCACTTACACAATTATAGGGATTGTTGTCATAGTTTACAGATTTGATTTGATTGTAATGGATATGTATTAACATAACATTAGGATTAGATTGATACCTAAATTGTATATATTTGTAGTGTACTGCAGTTTTCCAAGTAAAACAAAATATTCAAAGTTTTCAGTTTTTGTTGAAGTTCTTTATTTTAAATGGAGACCTCAACCTTAACGAATTGATTTGATAATTAAAGAGGTTTGCTCTATTTCATGAGTTTTTGAGTTTAAATTTTGAGGTTATCTATCACAATAACATTATGGCTTACTTATCCTTTAGATTTATAAAGTATTCACCTTAAAAATTAGTTGAGGTGCGTGCAAGCTAACTAAACACTCTAATTACCAATATATATATATAGATATATGACGTCTTAAAAGAAAATGATTATACCTATTTATCTTGGTACTTTATAAACATATGGTCATATTTAAGTTTATGAAGTGATTTGACAAAGAGAAATTAAAAGTAAAAATAAAATGAGTATGTTGTGTATTTGTACAAACCTATTGTCTTTTTAGCCTTTTAGTTAATTTTAATTTATGTCTTTCGTTGGAAATAAATCCTCGTTAAACGAAGGTTTTGTTGAAAGAGTTCAAAAAAATTTTTAGTCATAAATTATTTAATTAACATGTTCAAAATGAAAGCAAGCCTTTCTTTTGATAAAATCAGCATGGTTGGTAGTATACTGTATACTTTTCGAGCTTAGAAGGGCATTTTGGTCATATACTTTTCAGCTTGATTTCTCAAATTTTTTGCCTGTTATTTGTCTAAACCTCAGTGTATAACTGTATATATCATATTAATTTAAATTGAAAGACCAACTGTTTGCCTTTACAAAATCATTACGCTAAAGGATCTTCTTGAAGCAGATGAAAAGGTGGGACTGGGCGAAATTGACGATAAAAGGAAAGATAAAATAACAATAAAACCCGAAAGGAATTTCAGTTCAGAATCGTAAGATCCATTATATATATCTTATACAACTTGGCTGGATGATTAGCTACCACGATCTAACTCCGAATCTGCTCTGTATTGCATTGCTTACTCTTGATCATGATCGACCTAAATGAATTTTCCTGCTTCTTCATCCCTCTCACAGCAGCTGCTTTAGCATTAATCTCTGCCATAGTCATCCTTAGATTCCGTGTCACAAAATTGCCTCAGAAGACTAAAAAATATTACCCCATCGGCAGCTCTCACTTGCGCCTAATACTTAATTATTACAGGCTCTTTGACTGCATGACTGACCTTTTACGCAAATATAAAACTTTCACCACCGACCCAGAAATTGTTGAGTACATCCTCAAAACAAACTTTCCAAACTATGGCAAGGTAATAGTTGCATTTATTTTAAGCACTGCCGACTTCATTTCGTATAGAGACATTGTTGGGATATTTGTGGCTTGTTTTCTTATTTGTTCTCATGTGAAATTGTATGTCTTTAGGAAAACTATTTAATAAAGAATACAATTGTAAATAGGAATAGAATATAGGAGTTCTATTAGGAATTGAAATATGAATCTTTTTAGGAAAATAATATCTCATATCCTATCTATAAATATAAGGTTGAGAACCAATTCAAGGTTATGAGAGAATATGAGAACACATGGTATTTGATGTAAGAGTTATTAAACACCATGGGGAGAGTGTCTTAGAAACTAAGATTGTTTTCACTCTAGAGACTGAGTTAAGCGTAGTTAGAAACTATGATGTTTTTGCTCTATTTTATGTACCAGGTTTATAGTGTTATGTACTATTGTATATCGTGTTCATGAAACTATAGTAGATTTCTCTTATCCGTAGATATAGGCAGGTTATGCCGAACCACGTAAAATATCATCTCTTTGTGTAGTATAAATTTATTCCTATATTATTTATCTTAAATATATGTTTTCCGCTGCGCGATCTCCTAATAGACATCTACTCCTCATTTCCGTATGATTTTGTTTATCTTGAGAATCAAATGGAAGCAGAAAGTTTGAAGGCTGCGCTTTTCTTCCTAAAGATGTAGTTAAAATTAGCTGTGGAAATGATTAAATAACCTAGAATTTTGCACATTCATTCTAACACTTAAAACTCTTTTTTTTCTTTATGTTATTTATTGTTCATCCAAAAGAAGTATCAACACACATAGTAAATGATTAGTAGAAAATTCTAATTCTACCACGTTCATGGAAGCAGGGATTGTACAATTATAACATTTTGACAGATCTACTGGGTGATGGGATCTTCGCTGTAGACGGAGACAAGTGGAAACATCAAAGGAAACTATCAAGCTATGAATTCTCCACCAAGATACTGAGAGATTTTAGCAGTGTGATCTTTAAAACCACTGCTGTAAAGCTTGCTCGAATAGTTTCTGAAGCTTCGGCATCAAACCCATCGTTAGACATGCAAGTATGAGTTTCTTAATGAATTAGTTTTTATAGCAGAAGAACAGGTAATAATTCCGTTTAATTGATGATTGATTCACTATAATTATGTGTTGATTTGCAGAATCTTTTCATGAAAGCAACCTTAGACGCTCTGTGTTTAAAGTCATATTGGGCATAGACTTGGATGGTTTGTCTAACACTTATGAAGAAGGGGCTCGATTCACTGACGCTTTTGATAAAGCAAATGCAATTACTTCTTTCCGATATGCTGATGTTTTTTGGAAGATTAAGCGGTTCCTGAACATAGGATCAGAGTATGAATTGAGAAAGAATATCAAAGTGGTTGATGATTTTGTATACAAATTAATTAAAAGCAAAATTGAGCGACTCAATAATCCACATGATGATATAGAACCTGTGAGTATAACATCTAGAACCTTCTGGGTTTTAGTTCAGAAGTATTAGTAATATTAGTGCAATTAGCTAACAAGTCAATTTTACAGGAGAAGAAAGAAGACATTCTGTCCAGGTTTTTGGAACTCAAGGAGACCGATCCAAAATACTTGAGGGACATAGTTCTCAGTTTTGTAATTGCTGGCAAAGACACCACTGCTGCCACTGTTTCTTGGTTGTTTTACTTGCTTTGCAAGCACCCTGATATACAAGAAAAGATTGCAAAAGAAATAATAGAAGCAACCCAAGTGAGAAGTAATTCAAGCATTGAGGAACTGGCAGCCAAAGTAAATGAAGAAACCCTTGACAAGATGCATTATCTCCACGCAGCTTTGTCCGAGACACTGAGGCTCTACCCCGCAGTTCCTGTGGTAAGTACATGCATAAACAGAGGTAGAACACAGAAAATGTTGTTAATTACAAAATATTTTCATTTGATTTTATAAAGGCTTCATATGATTTTATGGCCACGCGCGCCCGTACGGGTTGATTAATATAATAAGACCATCATTGGGTTTGTTTGTTGAAAGAAGTACTTGTGGGTGGTGTGATAGGATGCGAAGATTTGTTTTTCTGATGATACGCTGCCCGATGGTTTCAGTGTGAATAAAGGAGATATGATCTTATATGTACCTTATGCGATGGGGAGGATGAAAGCTTTATGGGGTAATGATGCAGAGGAATTCCGGCCAGAGAGATGGCTCAATGAAAATGGCCATTATCAACCCAAAAGCCCTTTCATATTCACAGCCTTCCAGGTGAGATAAAGAGTTGATCACATCCATCAGTTAATCACATTTGGAAAATTAAGTTCTTAACACTCAAGTAGACTTTTTTTAATCACATTTGGAAAATTAAGTTCTTAAAACCCAAAAGCCCTTTCATATTCACAGCCTTCCAGGTGAGATAAAGTGTTGGAAAATTAAGTTCGTATTTATTTTTTTCACTTACTTTGTAACACGAGCCTGATGACGCAATTAATTGGAACCTCTTATTTAGATTAGCTAATTAATTAGATGATTTCTGTTGAACAGGCGGGTCCAAGAATCTGTCTGGGAAAGGATTTTGCTTACAGGCAGATGAAAATTTTCTCCATGATCCTCCTTGGGAGCTGCAAATTCAAGCTTAATGATGAAAGTAAGCCAGTTAGGTACAAAGCTGCACTCACTCTTCATATTGAAGGCGGACTCCATCTCCGCGTTCACCCAAGATCAAGCCATGAAGCTACAGTTAATGCTTAAAATTATATTGTGCTTGCCTAGATAAGTACAGAGTCAACAAAGAACATTTATGATGTTGAATTGTTGATTATAATGTTTTGTTTTTTGTGGTATCTCTCAATGCCTTATTTGTCTAGCTGAAAGACAATTCCATAGGAGAAGTTGTCCATTTTGTAATTTGCTTATAGTAATTATGCTGTAAGTATTAATAATTAATAACTGGCATTTGGCAAAGTAAATAGGACTTTTTTTTTTTTAATAAAAATCTTTCAATTGACTCTGTATACAACGATCACCTTGAACAGTAAAAGTTCTAGAAAGCGGATTAAATTCAAAAATAAAACATGTTTAACATTTATCAAGCTCTAGTGGGTAGTTGGTAGAAGTTAGAACATATGATCAATGTTGTCTCTGACATAGTGGTTTTGTGAACATATCTGCTAGCTAATCTGTGGTTCGGATGTGATATGTTTTAATTATACCTTCTTGTATTTTATCTCTGACAAAGTGATAGTCAATCTCTACGTGCTTCATTCTTTCATGAAAAACTGGATTGGCTACGATGTCATCTTGTTGTCACAATACAATCTTATCGGTGTTTCTACTTGTATGTTTAGATCCTTTAATAAACTAAGAATCCATGTGATTTCACAAGTGGTTTTGGCCATGACTCTGTATTCTGCTTCTATTGATGATAGCAACATTGTGGTTTGCTTCTTTGTCTTCCATGAGATAAGAGATTTTCCAAGCTTAATACAAAATCCAATGAGGGATCTTCTTGTCATTGGACACGAGTCCCAATCTAAGTCATAGTATGTTGTGATGCTTAGGTCTCATTTTCTTGGTAAGAGAAGTCCTAAGCGTGAACAACCCTTTTGATATTTAAGCACCTTAATTGCTGCATCCATGTGGGATTGTTTTGGGGCATGCATGAATTGGCTGAGAATTTGTACAGCAAAGCTAATGTCTGGTCGAGTCATTATCAGGTATATGAGTCTTCCGACGAGCCGTTGGTAGGTAGAGTTGTCTTCTAATAAGGGATTTATCTCAGAAGTTTGATTCTTTTCATCGTATTCCTATGTGGTGAGCTTAACATTCTGGTCTACAGAAATGATGCTTGGTTTGCATGCTACTAACCTTGAATTAGATATGAGTTCAAGTACATACTTCCGTTGGTTGAGAGATATTCCTTCTGAAGAACAATCAATTTCGATACCCAAGAAATACTTTGGTGCTTCTAAATCTTTGATGTGAAAAGTCTTGTGTAGATTCTTTTAGTTCTTTGATTGCACTCTCATCATTTCCTGTAATGAGAATTTCATCAACATAGAAAATAAGATTGAGGAAAGACTCACCCTGATGTCTAGAGAATAGGGCGTAATCATGTTTGGATTGACAAAATCCAATAACTGTGAGAGCTTTTGTAAACTTTGTATTCCACTGTTAGGATACTTGTTTCAACCCATATAAAGATTTTCGCAATTGACATACAAGATTCTCCCGTTGATTGCAAAGGTTGGCTAGAAGAATCATATAAATCTCCTCATCGAGATGCCCATGGAGGAAGGCATTGTGGACATCCATTTGACGTAGTTGCCAATCATGGTGAAAGGCAATGGAGAGAAAAGCTCAAACGGTAACATGTTTAGCTACTGGGGAGAAGGTTTCTTGATAATCGAAACCTTCTTAGCAACAAGGTAAGCTTTGTAACTTTTGATGGAGCTATTAGGATGATGCTTGACTCTATAGACCCATTTGCAACCAATCAGTTTTCGATGTGAAAGGCGAGGAACTAGATCCCAAGTATTATTACTGACAAGAGAATTCAGTTTTGCTTTCGTGGCTTGACGCCAACAGTGATGTTGGATGGCATTAGGGAAGGAGGAAAGTTCTCGATCATTGGAAATGCTACTGATGCATGATCTGTGTCCAGGAGATAGGCGATCAAAACTGACATAATTAGGGATAGGGTAAGGGATAACTTCCACATTGGAACAAATGTAGTCGATCGTCCATACAGGAGGCTAGGAAACTCGAGAGGATCGTTGCAGAGGAACAATGTCTGGTGATGGTATATGGGAGACAATATCTAGAGAATTAGCCAGATGAGGAACTACAGTGGACAAATTTGTGGTGATCGGAGACTGTAGATTCAGTATGCTGATGGATTGAAGACTGTGGAGTTTCAAAATGAGTCTGATCAAGGGGAATAGGAATGAGTGTGATGGGAGTCTCTAGTGATGACCAATGATCCAATGATGTAGGTGGTGACGAAGTGGAGGAAGGCTCACTGTTTGACAAGGGAAAGTTGTCCTCATGAAAGACTATATCTCTGTTAACAAAAAACTTGTTATGTTGGAGATCATATAATCAATACCCTTTCTGTAGCATGGGATACCCCATGGAAATACATGTTCTGGCAAGAGGAGCAAACTTGTCATGGGGCCCTAAAGTGGTGGAGTAATAGAGGCAACCAAAAACTCGTAAGTGAGTGTTATCAGGTTTCTTACCAAACAACAATTCAAAAGGAGTTTTACCTCCAATAACCCGTGTAGGCATGTGATTAATGAGATAGGTGGCAGTAATTACACATTTGCCCTAAAAGGTGGCTGGTATTTGGGCTTGATGTTTGAGAGCTCTAGCTACTTCTAAAATGTGATAGTGTTTTCTTTCAACAATCCCATTTTGTTGAGGGGTACAAGTACAAGAACTCTCATGGAGAATCCGATGGGAAAGGAACAAAGAGGAACAATATTTGTTGAAGAAATCTAAAGCATTGTCAGTTCGAACCCTTTGAACCCGTTTGTGGAATTGTGTTTGGACCATGGAGATGAAATTGAGGATGTGGGAAAAGGCTTGGCCTTTGTTTTGCATAAGAAAGATCCAAATCCCTTAGGAGAAATCATTAACAATGGTTAGGAAGAAACGGGAGCATCATGATTGGGAATGGAATATGGTCCCAAGATATCAAGATGGATAAGGGCAAAAGGGGTATTTGTGGTAGAAGTACTTATGGGAAAGCGAATTCTAGGTTGTTTAGCAATTGGATAAATCTTTGATGAGAAACAATAGAATTATTATTGATATTGGCATTACAATAATTTATTTTATTCTTTCTAGAGAGAACAAAAAATGAAAAAAGCTCCCAGTAGTATAAGCCATGATGGGCTTGGGTCAAGCCCATTTATCTGCCAGTCGAAAGGTCCTGAAAGGTACATATATTAGGAAGGAATTGTAATGTGCAACTGTTATCAGTGTAGAATTTTGACATAGATATGAGGTTAAAGGTGAAATTAGGGACAAAAGGACATTTCTAAAGGTTCTGCTGTCACTGAGTTTGACTGTTGCTGTATGGGTTGTTGAGGTGATATTACCATTATTCATCCTAATAGAAATGGGTGAAGTAGGTTTTGTGTGTATGGAAATATTTAGGATTGCAAAATATGTGATCACTAGCCCTTAAGTCAATAATCCATAAATCATAGGAAATTGAATTGCTGAAACAGAAAGATATACCTGCATAACTGGCAGAAGCATTGGCGTTTGGTAGTTGATTCAACATGTGGATGAGATGGTTAATTTGTTCGAGTTTGATCAGATTTGATTGAGCATCAGATCTTGTAGATGTGGTCACAGTTACAGTCACACTATTTGCAGTCGAATTACCATTTTTAAGATGGCCATGTAATTTTCAACAAGTGTCTCGATTGTGATTCCTCTTCTTACAATGCTCACGATACATTTTCTTACCAGATCGGGACAATCTTGAGCCATTGGATCTATATTGGAAATCCCCTAAATATGGACCGTTGGATGGATTGCCATGATGTTGACTATTGACCCCGTTGACTGCGTTGACTGTTTACTGGCTATTGGATTGTTTGGGATGATCCTGGCCGTTTTGATCCCTTGATATAAAGGGTATCATTTTCATTAGAAAACCCTAGTCGACTTTCCTCCCCCTTTTTGCTCTCTCCTTTCTCGATGAGAAAGGCCAAGGAATCACCCAACCATGGTGATTCCATGGAGGCTGACCACTGGCTCATCTTGAATGGCGAGCTGGTACAGTCGACGAACAGATGAGGGTGATTTCTTGGCAAGCATCATAGTTTGGAAAGGGAGAAAACTCTCGTTCAAGCCGAGAAGGAAATGGATCAACCATTCTTGGTCCTTAATCTTCTGGAATTGTTGTAAGGTTTCCAATGGGCCTTGCAATGGTTCAATGACAGCGTCGAGCTCGTTCCAGATGGCTGACAATCAATGTAATACACTGTGACTGTGTTATTATTCTGTTTGATTTCGGCAAGACTTTGCCGCAGACTGAAATTTTTGCCAGATCCAACTGCTGATACATCTCCTTTATACATCGCCATAGTTCTTCGACGATTTCTGTTGGTGGTAAGCTGGTGGCAACCTCCTGGGTCAGGGAGTTGCTAATCCATGAACGGACCAAAATATTGCATCTAGTCCAGTGTTTTTGAAGATGAGCTTTGGCCGGTGGTTCAACGGTGCCATTGATGAAACCGTCTTTGTCTTTGGGATTAACACTCGATGGAAATCGTGAGCCCACGTTGCATAATTTTTTGATTTGGTGAGGACTTGTTTCACCAGAACAAGTTTTGGCCCATTGGACAGTGAGGAGAAGAGAGCATTGCCAAGCTTCGGTCGGCGATGTTATGGCTGGACAAGCTGGAATTGGTGGAGTTATTGGTTTGGGCTAGAACCTATATACCCGAATGCAAATGGGTTTGGGCCGGTCTGATTTGGGCTTGTGGGTCAGTTTGGCTATTTTGATTGTATTGTGTGTTTGGGCCAAGTTGGATGTTGGGCTCTATTTGGTTGTTGGGGCCTATCTGGGTGTTTGGGTTAGTTTGTGTGTTTGGGATGGATTGGGTGTTTAATGGAATGTTGGTTGAGTCGAGGCCCATGTTTGGTGTGTTGGGTTTCATTTTTTTTTTTTTAGCAAAAAAAAAAAAGAAAAAAACTAACCTAAGTGTTCTTTTTTGCAAGTGAAGCAATAACAGAGAGCAGGATTTGAGCAACAAGAAAGGTCAGCAAGGGAAAGCTTTGCAAGAAAACCTGGCTCTAATACCATGTAAGGACCTAGAATTAGAGTGGCAAGAGAAGGCAGTAAGACTATCGAAGTATGCCAAGGAAAGGGTGGAGAGGCAAGAGAAGCACTTAGTTGCTGAGTATGCTGGGAGAATGAGACAATAAGATAATAGGGAAAATAATACTTTGTATTTCTGATTACTATTTCATGCACAATGTGTCACAATTTATAAAAGTGTAGATGTAACATGTAAGGAAAGCAAATAATGTAAATAAATACATGATCAATAAATAGAAGGTAAATAACATGACTTCAACTAACCATATTTGGACCATATCAATTATCTCCACTAATTACACATTCATTAATATTGGATTGTCAACAATTATTAAATAATAATTTTTATTTGTTTTATTGGGTTGAACGTGCCAACATTTGGTGAAGCCTCCCCGATGAGTCGATTGGAGCTTCAGACAAATCCCTAGCTTATCTTGTTTTAATATTAAAAATAAGTGAAGTTGGTAGCAAATTGTCATTACTCATTTGTTAATCTATATATGTTGAATTGATTTTTTCTTTAAGAATTGAGCTTCTAGTGTCACTGTTTGTAACTTCCATTTAACCTTATTTGAATTGAGGAAAAGAAACAACCTATTGAACAATTTTTCTTTTATTGGAAGTTGAGTTAAAAAGCAGTTTTGGTCAATGAATGATGACTTTGCAAATTTCAATTTAGTTGAAACAATTATTTTTTGCTCGAATAAAAATATGTAATTGTAAAATTTACAAAATAATGCTTTTTTCCCTTTAAATTCACTTGAGAAATGCAGGTGCCACAATAAAAATTTACTAGAAGTTGTGTGTGATTTTTCCATCAAGCTCAAAGAATCGCAAGGTTATAGCTTGATCCATAATTAGTTTGACTCAATCGATTGTTTGACCTAGCATAAGCTCATCGAGATGTAGCTTGACCTAGCACAAGCTAGTCACGACCAATCTCTACAGTTGTTCAACTAGCTCATAGATAACTTTAGATCCCGGATATCTCGGAAGGGATCAGATCGATAGCAATCTTGGCGCAATCTCAACGCTCAATCGTGAGAATATCGAAGTTGCATTTCAATCTTAATTGTAATCCCTTTATTTTCACTATTTCCTTTGTACAAAATCTGTATATAAACCCCCTCCAACAAAGAGAAAGGGGATAACAAATTGTTATAGGATTGTTATTGTAAGCTTTCATAGCAAATACAAAAACAGTGAACATAGGCTCAAGAGTATAACTCGTTGAACCACTTTAAAAACTCATTATGTCATTTATTTTATTGCTTTTGACCCATTACATTGCTAGTTACCCTAATCATGCACACATCAGTTTTGATTTCGTCAAGGTCAATCAGATCACTCTAGTTGGTATATTTTTTGCATCAACATTTTGGTACTAGAAAGAAGGCCTAGGTTTACCTGGGCTAAGCGTGCCAGTTTGTACCCACGTCAAACCTCCCAAGCCCCTCGTTTGAGGGGTTGTGTTGATGTCAAACTCCCACATCGGCTAGAAGACGAGGGTCTTGGTTGCTTATATAACACAAGGATACCCTCACCACCCAGAAGTGCCTTTTCAGGACAAAACTATGTGGGCTTGCCAAAAATCCAACATGTGGCCCAAAGCAGACAATACTTCTAGGAACCCACCTACCATGTGACTAGAGCGGCATAACAGCAGTTGTCACTAGATAGAGGGCTCAGGTTTACCTAGGCTAAGTGTGTCAGTTTGTACCCACGCCAAACCTCCCAAGCCTCTCGTCTTTGGGGGGGGGGGGGGGGGGGGGGGGGGGGTGTTGATGTCAAACTCCCACATCGACTAGGAGACGAGGGCCTTGGTTGCTTATATAGCACAAGGACACCCTCACCACCTATATGAGCCTTTTTAAGACAAAATTGTGCAAGCCTGCCAGTAATTCAACCTGTGGCCCAAAGTAGACAATACCTTTGGGAACCCACCTACCATGTGACTGGAGACAACATAACAACAGTTGGCGCTAGAAGGAGGGCCTCTGCCAATTTTTAGAATTTCTAGCAAACAATCCCCGTGACCCGATTACTCAAGGCCTACAATGGTTTGTACAAGATCAAAAACCACCATTGGAAACCACGACAACGTAGAGAACATCTACCATAAGGTGCATCAAGACATCACCAAACGTTGACCACTGCAAATCAGTTGGGGCAAGGACGTCAAATCCCGAGAATGGCTAATTGGTGGAGATGATTAGAATGATGGTTGCACAGGCAGTGCAACAAAACATGGCTGAATTGAGAAATTAGCAGCCAGCCCCTCAAGACCTTGACCGGCCATGCTTCACTGATGTCACCCCAATAGGTCAGAACTTAGCCAACGACCAATCTGGTTTGTCAGCACCGAGGAATGATCGACGATCTCGACACCGCCAGGCACATTCTACCCATAAACGAGTGTCCTGCGAACAAACTAACCCTATGAGGCAATCGAGCAAACAGCCCATAGGAGAGGATGAAGATAATGGTTGCCAGAGTGATACTCGACCTGTTGGATGGTATCCCTAGCATCAGCATGCCGATTTTAACCCATGCCTAAGGCAGGCTCAGACCTCGTAAGCTCACGAGATGAGTCATGCATGCCAATCCAGCAATGACCAACATTCCAATGATAACCAACATCACGAGCAACGTATTGGTGAGCATGATAGCACCTACCAACCTAGCCATCATGACTCAATCTCTCACATCAATTCACACAATGGAGGGGGCTTACAAGTAATAGATTTACAAACTCACCTGCTCGAGGTAAGGTTGAATAGAGCCAACCAGAGCAATCCCTATAACGAAGACTTAGATCGGGTGCAAAAAATGCTCGATGATCTAAGACCCTGCCAAGGCAATGCGGCGGAAGAGATAGTGAGTTCTCCCTTCACAGAGGTAGTTCGCCAGGCCCCATTTCCCCAGAGATTCAGGGTGCCAAAAAGCAAGTTTGATGGGAAAGGAGATCCTTGAGACCACCTTGACATTTTCAATGACATGATGGAGCTACACCAAGTTTATGACTTGGAAAAGTGTCGCTACTTTGTAGTCACATTGGTAGGAGATGCCAAGGGATGGTATAAAACACTTAAGACGAACTCGATTAGCTCTTGGCAACATTTCTCCTTGCTGTACCTACTGTTAGTGTATGCCCTAGGAACAAATCGTGTTATCGGTTTTAGGGCATTATATCTTGTAAATACTCTTTTGAGAATGGAAGAAAGAGTTCTAATTTCAGATGTTGTTTACTGTTTCATTTATACTATTTATAATGCATGTGAAATGTTCGGATGATACAGATCTATAGAAGATCAAATCATCGAAGCATTCCCTACGTAGGTAATGTTAATTGGGCAATAAAATTGCATAGCAGGCATGCTGAATGCCTCCATTGAATATCATGTTATGGTATTAGTGTGGGTTATTATAAAAGGTATATCACTAGGGCATTAGCATGGATAAGAGGTTGTTGAACTGTTTATCGAATATGACCGATTACGATGAATCACATGGACATTTAGAATGTGGTCAATGGTACATCGTAGGATCATACTAGTGTACCACTGATCCTTAGACCTGAGACATCACAGTTGGACTTGACATATGATGCATATGATTCATATGGTGTATATACAAGAGACTAGTCATGTTTTGTGTAAGAAGCCGGTTTGGTCATATGTTATTCATGTGCAAAGACAAGTGATGGTCAAGATGAGATCCGTTGACTCGAAATAGTTTGGTCCTGAGTTCCCAGATGAATGTCAATAAACATTTGAAAAAGAAAATCTCTGGCCAGAGTACAAAGTAGTCATATGAAAAAGGAGTTTCATGATGACACATTCCATTGTATTGATTGACAATTTGGATAAAGATTAAGCTAAGGGTTTTGACATACCATAAACCTATACTTAATCAAGATTAGATGACGGAGGGATTTTACTACATAAAACGTACGATCGGGAAAAAAAGGTTCATTGGAGTTTAACTTCATTGTGGCTTAGGGGTTATGGAGCATTGCTAGATGCCTACCATGATAGGTGAGAGTTTCGATCATAAAGAGTTATGACGAAACATATGGGCTTGTGATATTGGGCCTACGGCTAGGTTGCAGTGAACCTAAATGGTCACACCTATAAACCAAGTATGAGAAGAGAGAGTAATACATATCGTTAAAGGTTAACGATGTTCAGATGTAAACGTGTGCATCCAAATTTATGTATTGGTGAGAAATGATTACTCATGAGAAGTTAGCACTTACCAAGGGTAGTAAGGTAATTTGGTCATTATTGGATTAGATTCAGTGATGGACTAAAATATATTATTGAATTGGATTCAATAATGGGTTAAATATTAAACAGGATTATTTTATATGCCTTGATTATAAATTTGTTTAAATTAAGGATTTAATATTAAATTGAAATTGTTTCAAGAACTTAGGATCAATAATGATTTAATATTAAGAGTCAATATTAAATTGAAATTATTTCCAAGACTTGAAAATAATATTGAATTTGTATTAAGTGTTAATATAGGATTCATATTAATTCAAGGACTTGAGAACAATTTCAAAATATAGCAAAATGGTCCTTGTATATAAATAAGTGATATTCCCAAATTTAATCTAATTTTTCATTTGGATTGAAAATCTCTCTCTTGAGCTTTCATGGCTGCTTTCTTGTCTTCATCTTGGGGTTTACTTTACTTTGAGGATTTTCATCAAATTTGTTGAAGATATTGAACTCCTTTTCAAGTTACAAAAGTTATAAAGCATAAAAGGTAACAATTTCACCCTTTTAGTTTCAATCACGTGTCATATGACCTTATACCATGTTTTACACCAATTTTACCCTTTCTAAGAATGAATTCTTACACCTGCAACAATTCCAAGTGAGAAAACAGTTCGCAATACCGCTAAGCTACCTGAGCAATATTCATCAAGAGAGAGACGAAACACTAACCTTGTATCTGACGAGGTTCCAGAATGAGCAAGCAAAGGTCGTGGATGCACTTGAAGAATCAATCTGAACTTTGCTAATTGCGAGCATCAGGCCACAAACGGAGTTGTGGAAAGAGCTCCAAAGTGAAGACCATGTGAGCCTGGCGAAGTTTTATTAGATGGCTGCTAAACATCAGCGAGTGGAAAGCTCGCTAGCTACCTTAGCCAGAAGCTTGCCACGAAGAGCCCTGGACAGGTGACAAGATCAGCTAGCAAATAAACGGAGAGGCCAAGACCGCAATGACAGGGACCAGAACAGGTTCCAAAAGAGGCAAAAAATAGAAAATCGGGGGGAAAGACAACTTTTCTCGTGATATGTAGAATGCACCCCCCTCACTCAAGACATAGCTCATATATATGAAGTCTCTTGTGAGGCTAAAAGATTGTCTGCTCCAAAAACGATGAGAGGGCTCTAAGCCGAAGAGATCAGGAAAAATATTGCCGATATCACTGGGACATCAGGCACAACACCAATAAGTGTTGGGCTTTAAAGGACACAATTGAAGATCTGATCTGAATGAGCCACCTAAAAGAATTTGTTAAGGAGGTGCTAGCTCACGAAAATACAGGCAAGCAAAATAACCAGATCCAACAAGCCCCGGCCAACAACGATGTTCTGGTAGGCATGATCTATGGGGGCCCTGACATCGTAAGAAGCTCAAGGTGGTCTCGCAAGCAATATGCATAAGAGGCCAGAACAAACTCGATCCTCGAATAATGAGCTATGAATAGAAGCTGCCAAAACGGCCCAGACAAGAGAGCGAGGTGATAGGATTCACCGTGGACGAGTGTGAAGAATCTCCTCTCCACAACCATGATGCGATCGTGGCCGCAACAAGGATCGACAATGCCTAAGTACTCAAGGTGATGGTCGATAATGGCATGCAGCGAACATCATTTTCTTGGGAGCTTTCTGAGAAATGAGGTTCACAGAGCGAGATCTAAAGGCATGTCCATCGCCGCTCTATGGATCACCAGGGATAGCCTAGTCCCCAAGGGAACAATCGACCTGCCCGTGACCCTAGGGGTAGAATCCAAGATCAAGACAGTGATGCAAAATTCCTAGTGTTGGATTACCCGACCACTTACAATGTCATCCTTAAAAGACCAATCCTGGATGATCTGAGTGTAGTTACCTTGGTACGTTGCCAAGCAATGAGATACTTGACTCCAGGCGAGCTTGTGACAATCAAAAGCTATAGGAAAGAATCTTAGGAATGTTACAATCGGGCTATTCATGCTGCACTGAAATGGCCACTCCCGAGAACCATGGTCTTCACAAAGTCAAAGCCAAACCTTGGACCTCTGGAGGACACCATAAATCCTCGCATCTATAAAGAAGTGCCTGCAACGGGGCTAACAGAAGAGTTGTAAGAAGTATCTATCTGCGAGGAAGACCCAACTCGCGTGCTAAAAATTGGTAGCAGTCTCAGCAACGAGCTAGCAAAAAAATCAGGTAGGGTTCCTAAAGAAAAACCTCAACGTGTTCGCTTGGGTACATGTGGATATTAGGGGTGTTCGGTTTCGAGTACCTTACATTTTTTGAAGGAATCGGAATCAGAATCTAAACCAGAACCAGAACCGATGGTTCCTTGAAATTTGGAACCAGAATCGAAACCGACGGTTCCGGTTCCTATAGGTTCTGGTTCTAGGTACCCTGTAAAATTATATAACCCCCCAAAAGTTTTTAAAATGATAAAAAACCCTTAAAAACTTACAAATACACCCCCCACCTGGCACTTGCTAACAAAAATAAAATTCAAAATTCAAAATTACAAACTCCATTACTTTGTAAAGGTAGATTCTCAAAAGTCAAACCAACTTACTTTAAATGTTATGAAATATAAATATAAATGTATTCAAAATTACAAACTCCATTACTTTGTAAAGGTAGATTCTCAAAAGTCAAACCAACTTACTTTAAATGTTATGAAATATAAATATAAATGTATTCACATGACTTTTTCTACAAAAGTTTTTATTAACCCCCTTAATCTTTAATTTTATTTTATATTAGTCTCGGTTCCTGGTTCCGGTTCCTAACTATAGGAACCGAAACAGGAACCGCACAGTAACGGTTCCAAAAAATTGGAACTGAAACCTACCCGTTGACGGTCAGTTTTGGGTAGAAACCGAAACCAAATCCTGGGTACCCGTTGGTTCTGGTTCCAATCAGTTCTTTTGAATACCCCTAGCGGATATAGTGGCGATCACCCCATGGTAATGTGCCACAAATTAAATGTTGACCCAACAACTCAACCAATCCGGCAGAAAAGGAGATCTATGGATGCAAAGCGGTCCAAAACGCTCAAAGATGAAGTTGACAAGCTTTTGAACATCAACTTTATCAGGGAAGTGAAATACTCAGACGGGCTTGCCAACCTAGTCTTGGTGAAAAAGTTGAATGGCAAGTGGTAGACTTGCGTCGACTTTGCAAATTTGAACAAAACATGTCTCAAAGACAACTTTTCGCTGCCCTGGACTGATCAAATAGTAGATGCAACAACCGGGAACGCATTGCTCAGCTTCATGGATGTAGACTTAAGATATAACCAAATCTTGATGTATCAGCTTGATAAAGAACACACCTCATTTATTACTAATCGAGGTATTTACTATTACAGGGTTATACCATTTGGCTTGAAGAGTGCTGGAGCAACCTACCAGCGTTTGGTGAATAAGATGTTCACTAAGCAAATTGGCAAGACAATTGAGGTGTACATCGACAACATAATCGTCAAATCAAAGGTCGTCGAAAGCCACATTGAACACTTGGGGGAAATATTTGACATCCTCAGAAAATACAAAATGAGACTCAAACCTCTGAAGTGTGCTTTCGGTGTAAGCTTGGGAAAGTTTTTGGGTTTCCTTGTTAATCAGCGAGGTGTCGAAGCCAACCCAGAAAAGATTCAAGCTCTTTTGGACATGAAAAACCCGACCAGCATAAGGCAGCTTCAGAGCTTGACAAGATGTGTGGTCACACATAACAGGTTTGTCTCCCAAGTCACAAACAGGTGCCTAACATTCTGCGAAACCCTAAAGGGAAACAAGGGTTTCAAATGGACAAAGGAGTGCGAGAAAGCATTCCAGGAATTGAAGAAGCATTTGGGGAAGCCTCATTTGTTGTTAAAGCCCATCCAAGGTGAGCCTTTGCTTCTATATTTATTGGTATCTAAGTCTGCAATCAACACGACTTTGGTGCGCGGAAAGGGATAAGTGTAATGGCTGGTGTACTATGTGTGCAAGAGATTGCTCGATGTTGAGACAAGATACCCTGAGATGGAGAAGCTTGCTTATGCATTTGTCATCACCGCTCGGAAGCAGCGGCCGTATTTCCAAGCACATTCCATACATGTGGTGATGAACTTCCCACTGAGAAAAATAATTTAGAAGCCTGAGGCATCGAGTAGATTCATTTAGTGGACGATAGAGATGAATCAACACGATATCATGTACATCTCAAGAACAACAATAAAAGGTCAAGCTTTGGTAGACTTTATCTCAGAATTTTTCTATCAGCCTTAGGGAGAAGTAAGCCTGCTAGGGACAAGCACCTTGGAAGCAAGTGAATCGGAGAAACCAAAGTTTGACAGTCTATGGCAGTTGACTCTATATGTAGACGAGTCCTCAAATGAGAAAGGGGCAGGAGTTGGGCTCTTACTCGAAAGTTCGGAAGGGAACCTGATCCAGGCTACAGTCAGATTCGGGTTTGTTGCCTCGAACAATGAGACAGAGTATGAAGCAATGCTTGCGGAGATCCGCCTTGCCAAAGAAATAGGGGCAAAGTCTATAAAGATCTATAACGACTCTCAGCTCATGGTCCATTAGATTTTCGGGGAATACCAAGCAAAGGTGGATAGAATGGCATCCTATCTTCGGCAGGTGAAATCCAAGCTCGAGCAGTTCAAATCTTTCACTATTCTTCAAATCCTGAGAGAAGAGAATTCGATGGCCGATGCTCTAGCTCGCCTAGCTTCAGCAATGAGTCAAGAAAAAACTAATTCGATACCTGTCAAATTTCTCCCAAGTCCTAGCATCCTTGCTTCATAGGAATCAGTTTAGTGATAGGGCATAGATACAGTTGGATGGATGCAATAATTGCTTATCTAAGAGATGGAACAGTGCCTGAAGGAAGATGTGAAGCCAAGACACTCTAAGCAAAGTCAGCTCAATACACGTTCATCAATGACAAACTATATAAGTGTGGATACAATTCACTACTCTTGTGGTGTGTTGACCATGAAGACGCAAACTATGTGCACAGGTGCGGAAAATGCCAGAGATTTGCAGATGTTCCATGAGCTCCACCCTAAGAGTTAACTACTTTGACAAGCCCTTGGCCATTTTCAATTTGGGGCATCGACCTGACAAGCTCTTTGCCTCAAGGAAAAAGGGTGTTATGTTCTAGTAGTCGCAGTGGACTACTTCACTAAGTGGCCAAAAGCCGAGCCTTAGCTATCATCACATTGAACAAGCTGAAGGATTTCAACTACAAAAACATCATTTGTAGATTTAGAATCCATTATTTTATAATAACTAATAATAGGAAACAGTTTGATTGTGAGGACTTCAAATCTTTCTGCAAAAGGCTCGGTATCAAGGAAAGTTTCACCACTGTTTATCGGCCTCAAGCCAACGACCAAGTAGAGGCCGTGAACAAAGTGATCAAGCACAACATCAAAAAAAAGCTTGATGCCCTTAAGGGAAGATGGGCTAAAGAATTGCCTGAGGCCTTATGGTCTTACAGAACAATAGCCAGAAGCTTGACAGGAGAAACCATATTCTCACTTTCATACAGGTGTAAAGCAATGGCCCCAATTGAAGTGAGGATTAGTTCGTTTTGAAGAGAGGTCTTTAATGAAGAAACAAACAAAGATTTTCTCTACCTGAGGCTAGATCTAATCGAAGAACATTAAACAAAGTCTCAACTAAGGCACGCCTCTTATCAACAACGAGCCAGACGATACTTCAACTTCGAGGTCAAGAACATGGACTTCAGAGTGGGCGACCTAGTCTTCAAAAAGGTCATCCAGGGTACACAAAACCTGAATTTTGGGGCATTTAGGACCAAATGGGAAGGTCCTTTCAGGATCTCTGAAAAGCTCGCACCAAGAACTTTCCACCTAGAACACCTTAATGGTGAAGCTATACTACGAGCATGGAACACCGAGCATTTGCGAAGGTATTTCCAATAAGTAGCTCGGGTTCCAACCATGTCCTGTCTTTTCTCTTATATTCAATGTAAGGTCGTTTATGGCCATATTTCTTTCAATGAAAAAGAGGTATTATTCATGAACTTTATTTTGCTCATCACTTCTTATTTATTGTTATTTTGCTTGTCATTTATTATTTATCATTTCGAAATCACGACCTATGCTATCACACCCAAAACTCAGAGTTAAGAGTTCAAAAAAGGTGGCTTAGCTCTATAAGTCACGCCAAAATTCAACTCATGAAGGGGAAAAATCCCTGAGTTGATGAAGTTAAACTCGAAAAAACTCGAGTAAAACACGTCGAAGGAAAATCAATCATAAACTGACGACCAGAACTCGAGATGGACAATTAGTCCAAACTCAGAGTTGTCGCACAAGATTTTCTCATATGTTCCAAAAGTTCCACAAGACACGAGCTACGCGTAACTTGGAGAAAATTCAAATTCTCTTTATGTAAAGTCCGATCAGGACAATCGAAACGACTTTGTAGAAATAAAAAAATTGCTTGACGGAAATGGGCAAAGTAAATTTTTCATTAATTGTATCAGTTTAGTTACAAACCAAAAAAAAAAATAAATAAATAAATAAAAAAAAAAGATAAAAAAATCTCTAAGCAATAGGAGTAGAGGCGTTATCGCTAGCAGAACCGGGGAGTTTGTTGCTAGTAAGGGCAGAAGGACCTTTGATAGCGAGGGTCCTAGCAACCTCTTTAGGGGTAGGAGTCGAGACATCCTTCAGAGTCTTGATCGAAGGAAGGTCAGCAGCAATAGGCGGGAACGTGGCCAGAGGAGTCAGATCCTCGACCTCTTGCTTGACACCAACATCCTCCTCTCCCTCCTCTCCCTCCTCCTCACCTTCACCGTCAGGCTTAGAGTTGTTTGAGTAAACATATTCCATGCCTTAGGCCTCGGTCTTCATCCTATTGACCTCCTTCTGATAAACCCTCGAAAGGAAGGAAAATTCAAGTGAAGGATAAGCTTCCCATAGTTTCTACACCAGGAAGACTTACTTTTCCCAAGCACGACTCGTGATGGTCGAGTTCAACTCCTCGACATCGAGCCTGAGCTACTCGGCCTAAGCCTCAACCCTTTGGCGACCTTTCACTTCCTTGGTGAGCTCAAGTGAGACCTTCTTAAACATAACCTCCTAGTCTGAGGCAGCCTTTTGAGCCGCGGTAAGCTCATAATTCAGTTTATTGTTGGCACATTGTTGCTGTGCCAAACTCTTCTCAGCCTCAACTGCTTTCGCCTTTGCCTTTGTTCGAGCAATCCTGCTCACTTTGATTGTGATACCCTGTATTTTATGGAATTTATTAAATTTTATTTGGTAATTTTTTGGGGGTTAAAGTGTTAGATTTTGAAAGTTTTGATGGAATAAAGTGTAATAGCTGAAACAAGTCAAGACTAAAGTGAAATTTGCTAGATATTTTGATGAACAGTGATAAAGAAAAGAAAAGAAAAAGGGAGAAGAAGAGAATGACAGGGAGAAGAGGAAAGATAGGAGAAAAAGAAAAGAAGAAAGAAAGGAGAGAAAAGAAAGAAAGAAGAAAAGAAAGAAGGGAGAGAAAGATGAAGCCAAGAATGGAGAGAGAGAGAGAGAGAGAGAGAGAGAGAGAGAGAGAGGAGAAGAGAGCGACGGAGGTGGTTCGAAAAGTTGCCGCTGGCGAGCAAAACTCTAGTGATCGGAGAGTGGAGGAAGATCAAGCATATGGAGGGAGGCCTTTGCATGATGGGGTTATTGGATTTTGGACGTAGGAAGACAAGCGGAGACATTGTTAGAGGATTTCGACCCCTTCTTCGGATTAAGGTTTTTGGCTTCAAAAAGGTAGGTAGATTAGTAATTTTCATTAAAATTTATATTGGTCTTAAGTTTATTAATTATGTACCATACATGTATATGGTATATGTTGAGCTGAGTTGGTGAAGAGAAACCCAGTCAATTGGTGGGGCTGGTTTGTTTGATTAATAAATGGGAGTGTTTTTGTCTGGAAATATATATATATATATATCTCTCTGTGTGTGTGTGTGTGGATTTTATTTTTGCTCAATTTATGCTTTAGAGGGGTGACTAGATTATGTGTGTTTATAGGGTACATTGTTGGCCGAATAGAGCATGGAATATAGGCTGCATATATGGATAGATATAATAACTGGGCTTTGAAGTTTATTTGGGATTTGTTAAGGGTTGGTGGGCTAGCTTAAAAAAGGTTGTATAGATTTAGAGCCCATTGATTAATAGTGTTGTTATGGTGATAAACATTGGAGTATGGATGGCTTATAAAAAGAGATGGGCTCAACACGAACACAAGAATTGTGGGTAATGGATAAATTGGGCTGAGTAATTAGATCTTATTAATGGGTGGGCTGCTAGCTTCCTATTAACAAGGCCCAAGTTATCTTGTTTTGGGTTTAGTATTGGCTTGTAACTGCTAGTAGGATTTTTAGGGGGGCATATTGTCATTTTTGTGAACATTGAAGTACAAGTAGGGGGTTAATTGTAAGGTTTGAAGCCTTTAGGACTATATTGAACTGAAGGACAACTATGGGTTGTAAATGGATAATTTACATGCTGTGATATTTCTGGAATGTGTTCGAGTATTGTTCTCATGTTTATATGCCTTGGTATATGGACGTGTATGAAGTGTGATGTGTCGAATATGTGGGTGAGTGTGTAAGGATGTGTTTGGTTCGGAGTGAAAGGGTATGTTGTGTTTGGATCTAAGATCACCCTTCTATAGTATCTGTCTCTCTTCAGACATCAGCTAGCCTGTATTTTGTTTCTTAGCCTCCTGCGAGTGTTGAGATTGTTCGTACTACCGCATGGTGGTAACTTCCTATCGGGATAGTATGGACACCTAAGGAGCTCCAACGGGATATTATGGGATACCATGTCATGACGCCTTGATGATAGACTATGGGTCGAGTATGGTTATCCAGTGATGAGCATACCATCTCAAGGATAGACTGTGGATGGTATCACCCCGAGGATAGACCGTGGGTGGGATATTGATACATGATGCCCCGATGATAGATTGTGGGCAAGATTACTCTATATGATACCATGTCATGAGATCCCAAGTATAGACTGTGGGTCGAGTATGATTATCTTGTGATGATTTAGCCATTTCGAGGATAGACTGTGGATGGTGCCACCCCGAGGATAGACTGTGGGTGGCCTAGTTGGTTGTCTAAATTAGGGACCCTGGGTACTAGTATGGTGGTTGTAATAACGATGTGAGGAGAGTTGGTTAACATCCAGCGGGTATAGGCTGGGGTGCAATTTATGAATATCCAGCGGGTATAGGCTGGGGTGGAATTTATGATTATCCAGTGGGTATAGGCTATGTGGAAATTATGAACACTTGGTAGGCATTTGTGTGAGTAAGAGTGGGTTTTGTGTTGGGAAATGCCTACTCAGCTTTGATGATGGGCATATCAATTATTGTGAAAATAATCTGATGATCCATGGTAAATGGGGAAGTTTGTACAAAGATACGAATTACGGATTTGTCGTGTCCGGAAATTTTAAAAAGAAAGTGTGGTTTCGCTAAGGGAATGGTTATGTGTTATGTGAAGTGCAAGTGTTCTCATTGTTTTATGATTTTCCTCTCAGGTTTTCATACAGGGTACGTGAGGCGCATTCTATACGCTTTTGGTTGGCCACAAACGCATGTTCATTGACATGATGTTTGTACATATTAGAATACTCTGATACATTGTTTTTATGTAAACTGATTTTAAATGTTTGCACTTTCATAATTATAGTTTAAGTTGTATTACAGTCATTAAAGTGTAATGAATGGATTTTTATAAACTATTTTCAAAAAATTCACCTTCTTCTTAGGATCTTGAATCCCTCAGAGCACTCGGATTTGACGGGATAAGGAATACCTTGGAGAGGGTGTGACATTGATTTTGTCAAGGAACTCCCTTTCCTTGACCTTAGAGGCTTCGACCTCTTCCTTAAGCCATTTACGCTCGACTTGCTTCAAGTCTTTCTCTTTCTCTTTCTCTACCACCTCGGCCCTAGCCAGACATCCTTTTTTAGTGCCTCCGCTTCTTGTCACCCCTGATGAGTACCCTCCAATGTGGGGTAACTCTCATTGAAGAGAAGCTTGATCGCCACGCAAGCCTGAAAATAAATGAAAGTCAGCAGAGAAGAAAAGGAAGCATATAAAAAAAAAAAAAAAAAAAGGAAAAAGAGCGAACTACAAATACCTTTGTCACATAGCTGCATGCCCAAGCCAGAAGCTCAGGAGGAGACAAAACTTTAATGCTCGTAAAAGTTCACAGGGTGACGGCATCCCTGACCACCGAGGCCCCAACATCGATGTGCTCGGGGAGCTTGTTCATCATTGCATCGAGTGCAGTCTGAGCTCCCTCGTTTGCCTTTTTGCCTTCCTGTTGAGGCAAGCTTGATTTACTTCCCACGGGAATGATAGCCTTGCCCATGGGAACAGACTTCTTCTTGGTCGTATTTGCCTAAGCCACCTTACTGTGTGATGACCTTCTGCTTTCCCGAGCCCCCTGCGACTCAGTTGATTTTTTCTTGCCAGAGCCTTCTTGCTGCTCTGGCACCTTCTTTTTGCCCGAGCCATCATGCTACTCGGACACTTACTTCCCTGAGCCTTCAGTTAGCTCGGGGGTTTTCTTCGCTGGGTCTATTTAGAGCTCGGGGGCACCTTTCTCCCTGATTGCCTTAGATCTAGTCACGACCTTCTTAGCACTTAGGCCTTCCCCAAGCTCGCCACCACTGCGCTTGAGGACCGAGCACAAGGTACCTTGCTCGAGCATCCTGGTAGGATCAGTGGGCTGCTTCTTTGTTGAAGAGATCGACAGTTTCTTGGCAGCCTCAGACACCATCGTCTTCTTCTTCAGGCCCTTTAGTTTCTCAACCCACATATATGTGGGAGGAGAAGCATACAGTCAACGACCTAAAAAAAAAAAAAAAAGGAGCAAGTAAACACTTTACCTTTCTCAAGAATGGTGTTGAATTTGTCTTCGTCGGCGCAAAAGCTGTACGCTATCAACCGAGGAAGCAAGATAAGCGCGTTAATGTTACGCTTCCTGTCAAAAAGATTGTTGAAACGCTGAAGCCACTCTATGCTCACTTCAGGAAGAAAGTCTTGCTCGATGTTTACTGCAAAGAAAAGAAATTTGGTTAGTCCGATAGTCAAGCTTTGAAACACTCTTT
Organism: Pistacia vera; assembly: GCF_008641045.1. NCBI lineage: Eukaryota > Viridiplantae > Streptophyta > Magnoliopsida > Sapindales > Anacardiaceae > Pistacia > Pistacia vera. Next base: position 160,792 of record NW_022195314.1, on the reverse strand, counting down.
GCACACACAAGGATCGAAGTCTTACTGGCTTCTGAAGCAAAAACGCTGGTCTCCCCGACCTCATAAAAGAAAAATTGAGAGTTCCAATGTGGAATCTTCTTTGGGATGTCGACCAAACCGTTAAAATGTACTTTCCTCGCCTTGGAGAGGTAGTACGTTTGGTCTTGATTCTTTTTTAACCTATACAAGTAGACGAGCTCCTCTACGGATAGCTCGCCCAACTCAGCTATTTGGTATGCTATGTACATGCCTGAAATAATTATATATGAGTTCATCGACAACTGAAGAGAGACGATGTCGAATCATCTCAAAACACTGTCGATGAAGTGATGAGGGGGAATGGACATCCTAAACCTCAAAAGGGTATCAGAGACCGCAACACAACTGATGAGGGGATTTTTCAGCGAGAAACCTCCTGGAACCCTCAGGGAAAGTTGAGGTGCATAAACCTTAGTTATGCGCCTAAGATCTTCAGCCCCAATCAAGGAATGTGGTTCCTTCCGCAGCCTATGGACTGGAGATTTCTTCGGCTAAGCAATCTTCGTAAAAGTGTGGTTGGAAGACCCTGTCGCATCGAGGATCTGAGCTGCAATGACATCCTCGAAAACCTCAGGGACTACACCCCCAAAAACTGCTGAGCCTATTGGGGAATCGTACATGCGATCAATGCTATGGCTACTCGATAAAGACATGATGATAGCTCGCCTCTGGCTACCTAAAACAAAAGTGAACAAGTGTCAGAGCTTGAAAATCCATTGATCTATCCACACTTTGCTTTCAATTCAGGCACACAGGGTAGCTCGTGTCAGACAACAGACACAAGCGAGCTACCAGGATTTCGGCAACTGCTACCATAAACCCTCTTTAAACCCAAAACCGACAGGAGCATACTCAAAAAGCCTTAGTAAAGCCCTAAAAAACTCAATGCGGCCATGGCAATGGTCACCCTAAACCGCAAAAAGGCATGAAAACAAGTAAAGGAGGAGAAAGAAGCCTTACCGAATGAAAAGGTGGAAGAAACTCATCGGAAAAGCACCGTGAAAACGAAATAGCAATGACGGAATAAGCAAGCAGATATGAAAACTTTTGCAAAGTGTGTAGACGTGTAAGAATTCATGCTTAGAAAGGGTAAAATCGGTGTAAAACATGGTATAAGGTCATATGACATGTTATTGAAACTAAAAAGGTGAAATTGTTACCTTTTATGCTTTACAGCTTTTGTAACTTGAAAAGGAGTTCAAGATCTTCAACAAATTTGATAAAAATCCTCAAAGTAAAGCTGACCCCAAGATGAAGAAGAGACAGCTGGCCATGAGAGCTTAAGAGAGAGATTTTCAATCAAAATGAAAATTAGATTAAATTTGGGAATATCACTTATTTATATACAAGGACCATCTTGCAATAATTTGAAATTGTTCTCAAGTCCTTAAATTAATATGAATCCTATATTAACACTTAATACAAAATCAATATTGTTTTCAAGTCTTTGAACTAATTTCAATTTAATATTAACTCTTTAATATTAAATCCTTGATTTAAACAAATTTATAATCAAGGCATATAAAATAATCCCATTTAATATTTGACCCATTATTGAATCCAATTCAATGATATATTTTAGTCCATTATTGAATTTAATCCAATAATGACCAAATTACCTTATTACCCTTGGTAAGTGCCAGGTTCCCATGAATAATCATTTCTCACCAATACATAAATTCGGATGCACACGTTTTCATCTGAACATCATTAACCTTTAATGATATGTATTACTCTTTCTTCTCATACTTGGTTTTAGGTGTGATCACTTTGGTTCATTGTAACCTAGCCGTGGACCCAATATCGCAATCCGATATGTTTTGTCATAACTATTTATGATCAAAACTCCCACCAATCATGGTAGGCATCTAGCAATGCTCCATAAGCCCTAAGCCAAGTTAAACTCCCATGAACCTTTTTTTTTCCCGATGGTACGTTTTATGTAGTAAAATCTTTCCGTCGTCAAATCCCAATTAAGTATAGGTTCATGGTATGTCAAAACCCTTAACTTAATCATTATCTGAATTGTCAATCAATACAATGGAACGTGTCATCATGAAACTCCTTTTCATATGACTATTTTGTACTGTAGCCAGAGATTTCCTTTTTTCAATGTTTATTGATATTCGTTTGGGAACTCGGGATCAAACTATTTCGAGTCAACGGATCCCATCTTGACCATCACTTGTCCTTGCACATGAATAACATATGACCAAACTGGCTTCTTACACAAAACATGACTAGCCTCATGTGTATACACCCTTATGGAATAGGCTTGGGCTCCAACCCAAACACACCATATTTCCAAACATTCCAAATTAGATATTTATTTTAATTCATCATTATCTTCAATTAAAATCAATTAATATATATATTAACATTTAACAATAATGATAATTTATTTAAATATATGTGAACACATATTTAAACGTAATTTCACTTATTTAGTTTTTCTAATAAATTAAATAAAGGCTACGACCTCAGCAAATTTAATTGCACTGTGAAATTGCCAAAATAACCTTTCACCCAAAAAGACGAAAACACCCTTCTTTCTTCCTGGCTCTTAAATTATCTTCTATGTGCGTGACCCATAGGCTCCTTATCATACTGGCAGTGTATAGTATCGCGATTAACACCAATTAATCATCTCACTAATACACAGACCAAGATTGGCCCCTAGCAAGGCATCATGGCCGCCCAATAGATTCGGATTCAGCAAAGTAGCTATCTGTCAACGATATGGTTATTGTACAATTCGATCCTTTCATCATACGTTTTCTCAATAAGACGAAGGCATAAAAATAGTGTCAACCTTCGGTTACTCTCACTATTATGTACTCAGTTTCTGGACCAATGACTTGTATTATAATCAGGATAGAGCAACAACTCAATCCCACTATGACCACAGTTTTAGTGTCATTGCCATTTACTGAATTGCACCATCAGATAACTTCTCCCGTACCCGGGAATGATGAATCCTCTGTCAATCCGCCATAGTCTTGATACACTCCTTGATGCAGCCAATCACCACCGTATTGATAACTCTGAATAGAACTGCGTTAGGCTAGTGTCAAACTGCACCAATCGGTGCACAGGGCGCTCCGGTGATCTCAAGTCTAAGGATCACATGCAACACCATTCGTTAGAGGATTTGTTCCATAGACACTGGGGTTACCATCCATATGGAATCCTCTGGTGGGTTTATCCAGTGAACTTGCTGCGGTATATCCGCCTACAACAAGCACCCATGTGTTGCACTAGGTTGTCACCAAACAACCTTGACAAGTGAGATCAATCACTGCCTTTCGATAGGGTCATTCAACACTATGATAGTCTTACCGTATTATCTGTGCCCTTACTTCAGAATAATATTGGGGCTACAGACGTTTCTAGAATGGCCACCATATGTGCTCATAGGGTTCTCACTATCAAGATTTGAAACACTTGATACCCTCGTCACGGTTCTACCATTCTAAGGACATATATCAATACATATTGCAATAATAATGATTTACGCGATATAGAATAAAATGCCTTTTATTATTGATTAATGAACATTATTACAAAGAGTCAATTCTACAATAATTGATTAGCTCTAGGGCATCTACTCTAACAATCTCCCACTTGCACTATAGCCAATCATTCATGTATTTAATACCAAATGATCTCAAGTGCCTTTCATGCTTCTGCTGCGACAGAGGCTTTGTCAATGGATCTACGAGATTGTCGTCAGTATGCACTTTACTAATCTTCACGTCTTTCCTCTCAATTATCTCTCTAATGAGATAGAATCGTCTGAGCATGTGTCTGGACTTTTGATGAGACTGTGATTCCCTAGCTTGAGCAATTGCTCCATTGTTGTCACGATAGATGTCTATAGGATCAACAATCGTAGGAACCACACCAAGTTCAGTAATGAACTTTTTAATCCAGACTGTCTCATTGGCCTCATCTGATAATGCAATATACTCAGCCTCCATTGTAGAGTCCATTACATGCTTTGCTTGGAGCTCTTCCAGCTCACTGCACCGCCATTGAGACAAAATACAAACCCTGATTGCGATCGATAATCATCTTTGTCTGTTTGGAAACTAGCATCACTATATCCTCTTACAGTGAGCTCATTTTCCCCTCTATAAACCAAGAACATATCCTTAGTCCTCTTCAGGTACTTAAGAATGTTCTTGACAACCATCCAGTGATGCTCACTTGGATCTAATTGATATCTACTACAAGTGCTCAAAGCACATGAGACATCAATCTGAGTACATAGCATGACATACATGATGGATCGAATTGCTGATGCATATGGGATCCTCTTCATCCTATCTCTCTCATCTTGTGTTTTAGGACATAATTCCCTAGAGAGATAAACACCATGTGACATCGGAAGAAATCCCTTCTTGGATTCTTCCATACTGAATCTTTTCAGTGCCTTATCAATATATGCACTCTGACTTAGGCCAAGCAACCTACACGATCTATCACGATAGATCTTTATTCCAAGGATGTAAGCTGCTTCCCTAAGTCCTTCATGGAGAAGCACTTGGATAACCAAGTCTTTACCGACTGCAAGTTTAGTATATCATTCCCGATCAGAAGTATGTCATCGACATACAACACTAGGAATGCTACTACACTCTCACTCACTTTTTTGTAAACACAGGGCTCATCTTCATGTTAGAGTAGATGCCCTAGAGCCAATCAATTATTGTAGAATTGACTCTTTGAAATAATGTTCATTAATCAATAAAAGACTTTTTATTCTATATCGCGTAAATCATTATTATTGTAATATGTATTGATATATGTCCTTAGAATGGTAGAACCGTGACGAGGGTATCAAGTGTTTAAAATCTTGATAGTGAGAACCCTATGAGCACATATGGTGGCCATTCTAGAAACGTCCGTAGCCCTAGTATTATTCTGAAGTAAGGGCACAGATAATACGGTAAGGCTATCATAGTGTTGAACGACTCTGTCGAAAGACAGTGACTGATCTCACTTGTCAAGGTTGTTTTTTGACAACCTGGTGCAACACATGGGTGCTTTTCGTAGGCGATTACACCGCAGCAAGTTCACTAGACTGACCCACCAGAGGATTCCATATGGATGGTAACCCCAGTGTATATGGAATAAATCCTCTAACGAATGATGGTGCATGTGATCCTTAGACTTGAGATCACAAGAGCGCCTTGTGCACCGATTGGTGTAGTTTGACACTAGCCTAACGCAGTTCTTTTCAGAGCTATCAATATGGTGGTGATTGGCTGCATCAAAGAGTGTATCAAGACTATGGTGGATTGACAGAGGATGCATCACTCTCAGGTACGGGAGAAGTTATCTCACGACGCAATTCAATACATGGCAATGACGTTAAAACTGTGGCCACAGTGGGATTGAATTATTGCTCTATCCAGTTTATAATAAGGGTCATTGGTCTAGAAACTGAATACCTAATATCGAGAGTAACCGAAGGTTCACACAATTTATATGCCTTCGTCTCGTCGAGATAACGTATGATGAAAGGATCGAATTGCACGGTAACCATATCATTGACAGGTAGCTACTTTGTTGAATCCGAATCTATCGGGTGGCCATGATGCGCTTCTAATGGTCAATCTTGGTCTGTGTATTAGTGAGATGATTAATTGGTGTTAATCGCGATACTATACACTGTCGATATGATGAGGAGCCTATGGGTCACACACATAGAGACAATTTAAGATCCAAGAAGAAAGAAGGGCGTTTTCATCTTTTAAGGCGAAAGGGTATTTTGTAATTTCATAGTGCAATTAAATTTGCTGAGGTCGTAGCCTTTATTTAATTTGTTAGAAAAATTAAATAAGTGAAATTACGTTTAAATGTGTGTTCGCACATATTTAAATATTATATTATCATTATTGTTAAATGTTATATATATTATATTGATTTTAATTGAGATAATGATGGAAAAATAAAATATAAATTGGGAGTGTTTGGCAACATGGGGCGTTTGGTTGGAGCCCAAGCCTATTTCGTATGGGATTAGGGCAAACTGATTAACTATAAAAAGAAAAGTGTGTGGTTAATTAATTAATAATTGATTTCTCTTAAAGATTAAAAACACATGGCAGCCCTCTCAATCACTCCCACGGCAGAAACATTCTTGGCCTAAAATCAATTTCATTGATTTGGTTTCTTCTTAATCTTAAACCAAAGAGGATCTAGCAAATCCCTTTTTGGTTCTTTTGAGATTGTCTTCGTATGGACTACTAGGTTCGATCCTACACTTGGATGGTAGCAAAACATTCGTCGACAAATTTGGAGGAGCCTCCAACGTGTGTTTGTTTTTCTTTAAACTCAGATTTATTTTTCTGCAGATTTTATTTAATATGAATTGTAAAATAATACCCTTGATCTTGACTCATGTAAACGATCCCTGAATAAATTTTTTGTTTCTGCTGCGTATATGGGACCGTTACTTACACTTTTTTTTTATCAAACTTAATTCTTTTACAGTTTCATCAAAACGAATGTTCTAGCTCCTTGAAGCTTGCTTGAGTCCAAATGGATCTCTACCAACTTGCATACCTTATTAGCTTGACTATCAAGAACGAAACCATCAGGTTGTGTCATATACACATCCTCCTCAAGATTTCCGTTGAGGAAAGCAGTTTTCACATCCACTTGCCAAATCTCATAGTCATGATATGCAGCAATTGCAAGCATAATCCGGATGGATTTAATCATGGCAACCGCGAAAAGGTTTCTTCATAGTCAATGCCATGAATTTGTTTAAAACCTTGGCAACCAGCCGTGCTTTATAAGTATACACGTTACCATCTATGTCAGTCTTCTTCTTGAAGACCCATTTACACCCTATGGGTTTTACCCATTCAGTGGTTCCACCAGAGACCACACTTGGTTCTGGTACATGGAGTCCATCTCAGATTTCATGGCTTCAAGCCATTTAACGGAATCTTGATCGATATAGCGTCTTCGTAGGTTCTGGGTTCATCGTCTTGGTAGACTAGTACGTCACCATGTTGAGTCACGGATAACCATATCTCTCGGGCTCATGGGTACTCTCCAGATCTACGTAGCTCTTGTGCTACCTGAGGTGGTTCACTTTGATCCACAAGTTATGGAGTAACCTTCTTATGATGCTCAACCACTTCTTGTGGCACATTTCCCCCTTTGTCTAGCATATCTTGTGGTTCTAGAACTTATCGAGTTCTACTTTCTCCCCTAGTACTTCTTAGAAAATATTCATTTTCTAGGAAGATACCAGATCGAGCAACAAAAATTTTACGCTCTTCTGGTGTGTAGAAATGGTATCCTTGGATACCCTATAAATATGCATTTATAGGATTTTAGGCCCAGCTTGTTCGAAGTCAATTTCTTAACATAAGCTTCGCAACCCCAATCCTTAGATAAGACAAGTTGGGCTCTCGCCCACTCCATAGCTTATATGGAGTCTTATCTCAGACTTTGATGGCACATGGTTCAAAATGTGAGTCGCAGTCTCTAGGCATAACCCCAAAACGATGCAGGTAAATTACTAAAATTCATCATGGACCTAACCATGTCAAGTAAGGTCATGTTCCTCCTTTCAGACACTCCATTATGTTGGTGTATAAGGAAGGGTAAGTTGTGATACTATCCCACTTCCTTTAGGTACTCTGAAAACCTCTTAAGTATTCACCTCCTCGATCCGACCGAAGACCTTTAATACTTTTGCCCAACATATTATGTACTTCATTTTGAATTCCTTGAATTTATCAAAGGCTTCAGATTTATGTCTCATGAGGTAGACATAACCATATCTACTGAAATCTCAGTAAATATGATGAAGTATGAATATCCACCTCTGGCCTCAACTGTTATGGACCACATATATCACTATGGATGATGCCTAACAGCTCAGTAGCCCTTTCACCTTGTCCTGTGAAAGGAGACTTGGTCATCTTGCCTAAAAGGCATGACTTACATACCTCAAATGATTGAAAGTCAAAAGGGTCCAAAACTCCATCTCTTTGAAGTCTGCAATACGTTTCTATTAACATGACACAATCTATAGTGCCAGAGATATGTCTGGTTTTGATCGTTATGTTTAGCTTTCTTGGTTTCAATATTGAGATATCTTTATTGTTTAAATCAAGAACATATAATCAAATATATAACCTTCAATTCCAATAGAATACATTCAAACTAAAGAACAACAACTATTAGATATCTCAAAATGAACCCTATATTATCCACAGCGGATACTGAAATAATATTTCTAGAAATAGAATGACGTGATAACAGTTATGTAGATCCAATAACAAGCCCTAGGCAAAGATAAACAATAAGTTCCTACAGCCTGCAAACCACTGTGCTCCATTTCTAACTTGTAGGTCCACCTCTCCCTTGGCGAGCACTCCACTCTGCCTTAGTCCCTGCACTCAATACAAATTGAGTACCAATCCTGTGTCAATGACCCAAGATTTGAGGGAGAGAAGTTAATCTCATCATAAAAATACCTGAAGTCGTAGCCTCTGACTTCTTCTTGCTTGCGAGGAAAGCCTTGCAGTGTTTCCTCCAGTGGCCAGGCTTGCCACAAAAGAAGCAGACTACCTTGCCCTTCCCTATGCCACTCTTAGGCTCAAGAGCTACATGTCCTTGGGCTTGGCTTGGGTTTGGCCTTGGCCTTACCCTTTCCGTTACCCTTTGGTTTACTGGCAGCAACCATAAAGCAAGCTTGGACTTTTTCAAGTCCTGCTCTGCAGTCCCAGCATGTTCAAAAGTTCTGACAGGGTTTTCTCCATCGTGTTCATATTGAAATTCATTATGAACGGAGCATAGGAGTCAGGCAAGGATTGCAAAATTAAATCCATTTTAATTCTGCATCCAAGCCACATCCCAAGTCTCAAGCCTCTCTATGTGCTCGATCATCTTGACACATGAGGAGCAACTTGGGCACCCTCAGTTAGACAACTCCCATACAGTGCTTTTGACACCTTGTCCCTCTCATGTCGAGCATTTGTTTGAAAAGCTCCTTGAGGTAGAATAATGGAAGAGCATCCATATTCTCATGCTACTTTTGCAGCATATGTGTCATTGATGCTAACATCACATTGAACGCTATCATCATCATCAAGAAACTTTTGATAAGTACCTTTACTATCCTGAGTGGATCAGGATCAAGCTCAGCCATGTATGGCTTCAAGATATACAATTCTTTTCTGACTTGAGTATAATCCGAAGATTACGATACCAGTCTGAGAAATTGTCCATCCAACTTGTTTTCTTTCTCGATTTCGGTCCCAAGTTCATAATGCTCATTTTGGTGAATTTACGATTGCAGAAAAGATAAAGTTACTATAAAGTTCATTATTATTAATATGGTCTTTTATTAAACGATGCTCCCACTATTTTACTCAAGCCAATAGCTTTCACTATTACTCGGGAAAGCCCGTTGACTTCCTAGTGGACGAGATCCCATCCTGCCCATTTCAAACCTTCGTTTTGGCGAACAAGCCAAAATGAGTTATTAGGTAGGCCAACAACACTTAATCCACACCAGTTGATAGCTCCTACTATCAACCTCAAATGCAAAAAGCCAACAAGCCAATCACACAATCCAATGGCTCCACCATTGTCCTCAAGTGTGATTCTCAGTATTTTAGAGTGGACACTACATGTCACCACGTACACATAATATGTGTACTGCTCTACTATGCCTATGACGCATTTATCAACCTTCGCTTTGGCGAACAAGCAAAACCGTCATTTTCAGTCGACCCATCACCATTAAGGAAAACTCCAATGCATTTTAACCTCCCACTGGTAGAAGTGTACCCTTCGCTTTGGTGAACAAGGTTTCGACGAACAATGGTTTGATTAAAACCATGGTGATGGAAGGCTTACATGACTTAATATAGTTTAATTGAGGGTTTTATTTAATGTCTCATCAGATTATTATCTTTGTTAGAATGACATTGTTTGGCATGTTATTCAACATTCAACCTTAGCATGCATTCTAAACACAATATTAAAATGTGCCGGTACATGGCCCAACTAAAACCGATTTCCTCAAGCCTAGAGGAATCGGTAGGTCACTTAGGGGTCCTGTAATAAACATCTTGAGTCTTCAAGTATGGTTGCCTCGTTCTTTGCTCCGTCTTCAAGTACATTACAAAAATATCATTTTAAATTTACATTTAGAAACCTTGATTTACATTAGAGGGGAATGAGATGAGAAGAGAATGTACATTGAGAAGAGGAGATAGGCAGGACACGCAGGCCCTATTTAATAAATTTACAACCATACATACCCAAAAATTTTAAAACATTCACCATAGGTCTAAGGCTCATGTACTGGGCACCATGCAATATACAAACAAGTACATAGCATACATTTAAAAACAATCAATTTTTGAATTGGGTGGGTTTATTAATTAATTACCCTCTTATATGTGCAGAATGATTATTGGCTTTATAGGTTATTAAAAAATTATAGATTGGTCCCTTCGTGAAAAATACAGAATTGGGAAAGCTACAGACTTTGCCGCGGTGAATATTTCCAGAATGTACTTCACCGCGGCGAAGCTAAAACTTTGTCGGGTGAAACCTGGAAATCCCCAAATTGACAGTTCGCATTTTTTTGCAGTTTTTGTGTAATAACACGAATATAAATCAAATCGAACGCACACACGTTCAACCAGGACATCAACCAACCAATATAACATCCATCAACACATTATTAAACCAATTTATCATTTGAATCATTCATTCAACAGTAGATTTTTCAGATTTTGCAGATTTAACAAAAACAAGCTTTTATGGCAGATTCATCAAGGCAACATGTTATCAATCAAATACATGTAATCAACCATTCATAAAAACTGTAAAATCTGGTACCCTAGGCTCTGATACCACTGTTAGGAAGCGATCCAGTTATGTAGCGGAAAACAAAAAATTTACTACAATGGATCGTTCCTTAGAAACCAAAATCAGGGCACAAAAATTATAGTTTATACATTATAAGAATCTGCAAAAAATTAGTTTGAAGTTTAGGAACCATACCCACGTTGGAGGCTCCTCCAATTTTATCTCTGAACGTGTTGACCCAAGTGTAGGATCGAACCGATAAAGTCCACACGAAGACAATCACAAAAAACTAAAGAGGGATTTGCTAGATCCTCTTTAGCCTTAAGAACAAAGAAGAAAAATCAAAAGAATTTGATTTCAAAGAAAATAAGCAATGTGGCGTGGGAGAGAGTGTTTTTGGGGTTGTGTGTTTTCTTTCTCAATCAAATAAAATGAATTCATTAAAATCACACACACACCTTTTTCTTTTATAGTCATATTTTAGTTGCTTTATTCCCTTATGGAATAGGCTTGGGCTCTAACCCAAACACCCCATGTTTCCAAACACTCCCAATTAGATATTTATTTTAATTCATCATTATCTTCAATTAAAATCAATTAATATATATTTAATATATATATTAACATTTAACAATAATGATAATTTATTTAAATATATGCGAACACATATTTAAACGTAATTTCACTTATTTAATTTTTCTAATAAATTAAATAAAGGCTACGACCTCAGCAAATTTAATTGGACTGTGAAATTACCAAAATACCCTTTCACCCAAAAAGATTAAAACATCATTCTTTCTTCCTGGCTCTTAAATTATCTTCTATGTGTGTGACCCATAGGCTCCTCATCATACCGGCAGTGTATAGTATCACGATTAACACCAATTAATCGTCTCACTAATACACAGACCAAGATTGACCCCTAGCAAGGCATCATGGCCGCCTGATAGATTCGGATTCAGCAAAGTAGCTACCTGTCAACGATATAGTTACCGTACAATTTGATCCTTTCATCATATGTTTTCTCGACGAGACGAAGGCATAGAAATAGTGTCAACCTTCGGTTACTCTCGATATTATGTACTCAGTTTCTGAACCAATGACCTGTATTATAATCCGGATAGAGCAACAACTCAATCCTACTGTGGCCACAGTTTTAGTGTCATTGTAATATACTGAATTGTGCCGTGGATAACTTCTCCCGTACCCGGGAGTGATGAATCCTTTGTCAATCCACCATAGTCTTGATACACTCCTTGATGTAGTCAATCACCACCGTATTGACAGCTCTGAATAGAACTGCGTTAGGCTAGTGTCAAACTACACCAATTGGTGCACAAGGCGCTCCGGTGATCTCAAGTCTAAGGATCACATGCACCACCATTCATTAGAGGATTTGTTCCATAGACACTAGGGTTACCATCCATATGGAATCCTCTAGTGGGTTTATCCAGTGAACTTGCTGCGGTATATCCACTTATAACAAGCACCCATGTGTTGCACCAGGTTGTCACCAAATAACCTTGATAAGTGAGATCAGTCACAGCCTTTTGACAGGGTCGTTCAATACTATGATAGCCTTACCGTATTATCTGTGCCCTTCCTTCAGAATAATACTGGGGCTACAGACGTTTCTAGAATGGCCACCATATGTGCTCATAGAATTCTCACTATCAAGATTTGAAACACTTGATACCTCATCACGGTTCTACCATTCTAAGGACATATATCAATACATATTGCAATAATAATAATTTACGTGATATAGAATAAAATGCCTTTTATTGATTAATGAACATTATTATAAAGAGTCAATTCTACAATAATTGATTGGCTCTAGAGCATCTACTCTAACATCTTATGCATCCTATGTCGAGTCCAACCATGATGTCTCGGGTCTAAGGATCAGTGGTACACTAGTACGATCCTACGATGTATCATTGACCACATTCTAAATGTCTATGTGATTCATCGTAATCAGTCATATTCGATAAATAGTTCACAAACCTTTTATCCATGCCAATGCCTTAGTGATATACCTCTTATAATCACTAACACTACTACCATCATATGATATTCAGTGGAGACATTCAGCATGCCTACTGTGCCATGTTATTGCCCAATTAACATTACTTATGTAGGGAATGCTTCGATGATTTGACCTTCTAAAGATCCGTATCATCCGAATATTTCACATGCATTATAAATAGTATAAATGAAGTAGTAAACAACATGTGAAAACATAACCCTTTCTTCCATTCTCAAAAGAGTATTTACAAGATATATTTCCTTAAAACTGACAACACGATTGGTTCCTAGGGCATACACTAACAAATCTACCACTTGCACTAGAACCAATCACTATGGTATTTAATTCCCATCTTCTCAAAATTATGATCCAACTGCTTCTATGTCATCGTTCTAGTGAGTGGGTTAGCTACATATTTATCTAAAGGCGTCTACTGCACCCAAATTTCTCTAGCTCCAACGAATCCTCTTAAAAAAAAATGATACTTACGGTGAATATGTATGGACTTCTGGCGTGCCCTTGGTTCCTTTGCTTGTGCAATAATGCCAGTATTGTCACAATATAAGGTTATCAGATAACCTTTATATTAGAACCACACCAAGTTTAGTTAAGAACTTACGCATCTAGATAGCTTCCATATTTAGCTTCTATAGTGGAATTGACAATCGTCGACTATTTGGAACTTTTCCAACTGACTGCTCCTTCATTGCATATGAAAATGAAACCGGATGTAGACTTTCTATCATCCACGTCTGGTTGAAAAACAGAGTCTGAGTATCCTTGAATCTTCAATTCTAAATCTCCGTAACTCAAGATTAAATCCTTAGTTCTTCTTAAGTACTTAAGGATTGTTTTAACAACAGACTAATGCTTCTCCCCTAGATCGAACTGATATATGCTTGTAACACTTACAACATATGTTATATTAGGCCTAGTACATAACATAACATACATGAGACTACCTATGGTTGAAGCATAAGGTGTCCCACGCATCCACTCACACTCTTGATCAGTCTCACGACTCATATCTTTCGAAAGATAAATTTTGTGACTGTAGGCAAAAAAAAAAAAAAAAAAAAAACAACAACTTTTTTGGAGTCTTACATGCCAAACTGTTTCAGCATCTTTTCTATATACATTCTTCGAGATAAGCCTATTAATCATTTCGCTCTATCTCTATAGATACGAGTTCCAAGGATATAGGTCGTTTCTCCTAAGTCTTTCATGGAGAAAGTTCTGGATAACAACAACTTAACTTTAGTCATCATTCCAATGTTATTTCCCATCATAGTATGTCATCTACATACACCATGGAAAATATTATGGTATGATCCTTTGTCTATTTATAAACACAAGGTTCATCTAGATTCTTCATGAAACTAAACGATTTGATTGTTTCATCAAACCAGATGTTACAGCTTCTTAAAGCTTGTTTTAAACCATAAATGGACCTAGGCAGCTTGCACACCTTATTTCTTTCAAAACTGGTTACAAAACCTATAAGATGTTGCATGTAGATATTTTCCTCAATGAATCCATTAAAGAACGTTGTTTTGACATCCACTTGTCATATCTCATAATCATAGTGTGCAGCCACAGTTAGCATAATTCTGATTGATTTAAACATAGCGATTGGTGAGAAAGTCTCATCATAATCCAACCCTTGTTTATGAGTATAACCCTTCGCAATCAGTCCAGCTTTGTAGGTATCTACCTTTCCATCTTTGCCAATCTTTCTCTTGGAGAAATACTTACATCCAATAGGAACTATTCCTTTTAGAGGATCAACGAGAGTCCATACTTGATTAGCATGCATAGAATTATCTCAGAATTTATATCTTCTATCCATTTACCAGAATTGATATCTAATATCACTTCTTCATAGGTTCTAGGATTATCCCTATGATTGACTTCTCTAATCATAATAGCTTCAAAACTCTCCTCATGAAAATATCCATATCTTTTCAGAGGTCGAGATACTCTAGGATTTATGAACCAGAACCATTGTTTCAAGCGTTAAGGTTTCTTCAAAGGGACCATCCATCTAAGTATTTTCGGTCTGAGGCTCACCAGACTCTTCCTACAGCACAATTTTTCTTCCCATACCACCTTCCTCTAAGAACTCTTTCTCAAGGAAATGTGCATTTTTACTGATCAAAACTCTTTGATCAGAACGAAAGTAAATAATAATAATAATAATATCCCAAACTATCTTTAGGATATCCTACAAAACCAACCTTTCTTAAATCTTACATCCAACTTATTTGTCTTGACAATCTTGACATAAGTTGGACACCCCCAAATTCTCATATATTTGAGACTAGGATATTTACCATACCAAATCTCATAGGGTGTCTTCTCGATAGATTTAGATGGTGCCCTACTCAGAATGTGCACAGCGGTAACAAGGGCAAATCCCCACAGTGACGTTGGCAAGTCCATGAAACTCACAATCGACCGTACCATATCTAATAAAGTATGGTTCCTCCTTTTTGACACACCGTTATGACACAGTGTATTCGGAGGAGTCAACTGGGATATTATACCATTATCTTTTAAAAAAAAATCTTGAAATTTCGTACTCAAGTATTTACCACCAGGATCTGATCGTAGAATCTTAATACTCCTTTTGGTTAGTTTCTCTACTTTGTTCTTGAACTCTTTAAACTTTTCAAAGGATTAAGATTTGTATTTCATCAAATACATGTACCCGTATCTAGAATAATCGTCGGTAAAGATAACGAAGTATTGAAAACCTTCTAGAACCATTTCACTAAATGGTCCGCATACATCTGAATGTATTAAATCCAACAATTCTTTGGATCTTTCCCCTTTACTCTTGAAGGGAGATTTGGTCATTTTTCCTCGAAGACAAGATTCACAAGTCAGATAGAGTTCTAAACCCAATAGGCTTAAAAGCCCATTTGCTTCTAACCTGATTATCCTTTTATCTCCTATATGACCTAATTAATTATGCCAAAGTAATTTAAGATTTATTTCATTTCGAGTTGTTTTATTAGTAATGGTATTAATTATGTTATGATCATTCAATTTTTCAACATACAAACCATTTGTATTAATAGCTTTGCCAACTAATTTATTTCCAAAATAAATTAGATACTCATTTCCATTAAACTGTATTTTGTAACCAAATTTACACCAAATAGAAACAGAAATGATATTTTTGGTCACTTTGGCAAAAACAAATTCTGTACAAATACAAAATATGTCTTGATGGTAATGTCAAATGGCAAGTCCCTATTGTCTCGGCCATAACTTTTGCTACATTTGTCATCTTCAAAATGATTTCATCTTTTGACAATGCAAAACTATTCTGCAGTGCTTGTAATGAAACACAAATGTGAGATGTAGCAACTAAATATAATATCCAAGAATGATCATTTGAATTAACACTTAATTCAAATTATATAACATAAGAATGGAACATACGTACTCGAGCTTTCTTCAAGCTCTCGAGATATAGAGGACGAATCCTCCTCGAATGTCCATCTTTCTTGCATTGGAAGCCCTACCGTTTATCTTTGGCCTTCTCAGCCTTGGTTGCATCCCTTTTTGAAACCCTTTTTCTGCGATCTAACTTTTGGACCTTTCTTCGGTTTCCATTACTTCTTCTTAGTCTTACTCAAAGAAGCTACAAAAAAATCTTCTTGCCCCTTATTGAAAGTTTATCTCTCTTCCGGTGTGGCGTCTGAAACTATAGAGAGTGGAAGGGATGCTTCCATAACGTAAGCCGCCTTTTCAAAGTTGAGAACAATTCTCAGGTTCCTCAACCAATATTTGAAATTTGGTCCGGTCAACTTGTTGTCATCTAAAATCCTCCAAACAAGATTATTGCTTATTTTCAACTAAATATCACATAACAACGATCGTAAAGAGGCTGTAAGAAATTAAAACATTTTATCAATGTCCTGTAAATTTAAACCTTTAATGCTAATCTAATTAGCTCCCACTATTTTATTCAAATCTCATACTCCCCTAAATGACGATTCAGAAATTTTGTTGGAATAAATTTCTAGTGCACGGCAGGGGCGTTCGGGACATCGAGGGACGATCTTTTTTAGGGTTGTCGTTTTGACCTGATTTTTTGCACGGCGGTGGGGAAAAATTAAAGGAACGAAAGGCAACAAGAACGGATCGATTCGGACTAGCGGATTATTTTTAATGATTTTTCGAAGATTAAAACTTTGGAAAATCGTAAAAAATAAAATACAATGCATTTTGGGTCGGGGTCAGTTGCGTTGTGCTTCTAAAATCCTCATTTGAATTGTGGTGTACAGAGTTGGGGTGCACACATTTGGCGTGGAGTGGCAACCTTGCTTTCACGCACAGTAGGGGCATTCGGGACATTGAGGGACGATCTTTTCGGGGGTTGTCGTTTTGATCTGATTTTTTGCACGGCGGTGGGGAAAAATTAAAGGAATGAAAGGCAACAAGAACGGATCGATTCGGACGAGCGGATTATTTTTAATGATTTTTCGAAGATTAAAACTTTGGAAAATCATAAAAAATAAAATACAATTTCTTATCAAATTTAATAAACCTCACATAATAGAAATATTGGTCCATTAAATTCAATAAGTAGGAAACTATTTCCTTTTATATCACCATATAAGCTATAATTCATTTCCTTGCCTCTAGTTTCGGATATCTCACATAATAGAAATCTTGTTACCCGAATTAGTTAAATTCGACCCATTATGCTTTCTTAAAATAGAATTCCCATTATACTCTCACATAATAGAAATCTTGGGTATAATGGAAATTTCTATCCAAGAACTAAGATAATTAATTCCATGTCATAAAATTAGCATCCCTCACATAATAGAAATCTTGGGATCTCTAATTTTTATGCCAAAGAATTAATTGGCCCATAATGGAAGGCATGGACTTAATATTATAATTAGAGAAGATTTAAAGATTAGGTTTTGTTTTCGGTTAATGTTTTAATATTTACCCTATACATATCCACCATATGTATCAACTAAATATAAAACATAAACCCAAAACTACAAACCTAAAACTAAATGTCATGTCATAAAATTAAGTTTCAACAGTTCATATAAATATTAAAACTTAACAATAAATAATGGCATAATTACTATGCATAAATCATACAAGCATATTATATGCTTTAATACGGCATCACATGTTATAAAACATAACAAATATGCATTATGTTAATATAACACATATATATCTCATATATCAATTTTATTTAATAAAATGCCTATTAATAATCATTAATTAAAAAAAAATTATTAAACTTTAAGGGATAATGTAACACTTACATTAAATAACCAATTATACAACCAATATTTGGCAATGAAAAGTTGGTGGAGTAAATTTATGCTAATCAAACGGCATATTAATATACACTAATGATTAATCCAATTAATCTTATAAAGACATAATTAACAATTAAATCTAAATATGTAATAATTAACTAAAAGGGCACTAGTGACATTTCACCACCCTAACATTTAATGCACTTTAACCTCATTTGTTAATCAAATTAAATGAAAAGATTAAAGGCATTAACCACCCATCAACTATGGTTTAGTTAATAAATGATCCTTATCCTAATTCATATCTCTAATTACACGTCATACATATTAATCAACATGTCATTACCTTAGCACTATTCATGCATTATTTAATCAACATCAAACATGAAATAAATTCATATAGCATCATACATTATGCCGTGGCCGAATTTTGCAATTGGTATGCATCATCCATGCATTCAATTGTCACACGAATTTCAAGCATAATTCATATAGAAAGCATATACACTAATCTCCATTAATCATGTTTTCTACACATAAACAATTCATGCATGAATCACCACTAAGACATGCACTAATCACCATTAAAACATGCCTTATTCAACATGAAAATCATGGCCAAAATGCATAATTTCATCATTAAAATTGTATTCACAACACAATTCATTTACATGCATCAATTATTCCATGATATCAAATTATATCCATGAATCTTGCATCCAATAGAATTGATGCACACATCAAGTGTATGCCGAATCAACCCATGCTATAATCGTCAAATTTTGCATCCAATTGTGGATCTTTTACATACATGTAACAACCAAGAACAACAATTATCCAAAGTCATGAAATTGCATCTATAATACAACAACTCATCATACATGTACATAACCAAACCCTAACATGAAATTCTTTGTTTCAAAAACATAAAACTTTATATATATATATATATATATATATATATATATATATATATAATATATATATATATTTATATATATATATATATATATATATCTACATGTACATAACCAAACCCTAACATGAAATTCTTTGTTTCAAAAACATAAAACTTTATATATATATATATATATAATAATATATATATATATATTATATATATATTTATAATAATATAATATATATTCATACATTTTATCTACCATGAATATCACATATCCATGATCATTTGCATAAAAAATACACCATAACACATATTTGCAAAATTGCTGATTTTACTCTTTTGTTCCTCAAAAACTTTGATTCAATTTTCACAAAAAAATTGAACATATAAGCATAGATCTAACAGGGTCTGATACCATTTGTAAGAATTCATGCTTAGAAAGGGTAAAATGGTGTAAAACATGGTATAAGGTCATATGACATGTTATTGAAACTAAAAGGTGAAATTGTTACCTTTTATGCTTTACAACTTTTGTAACTTGAAAAGGAGTTTAAGATCTTCAACAAATTTGATGAAAATCCTCAAAGTAAGTCCACCCCAAGATGAAGAAGAGAGCCAGCCATGAGAGCTTAAGAGAGAGATTTTCAATCAAAATGAAAATTAGATTAAATTTGGAATATCACTTATTTATATACAAGGACCATTTTGCAATAATTTGAAATTGTTCTCAAGTCCTTGAATTAATATGAATCCTATATTAACACTTAATACAAATTCAATATTGTTTTCAAGTCTTTGAACTAATTTCAATTTAATATTAACTCTTAATATTAAATTGTTATTGATCCTAAGTCCTTGAAACAATTTCAATTTAATATTAACTCCTTAATATTAAATCCTTGATTTAAACAAATTTATAATCAAGGCATATAAAATAATCTCATTTAATATTTGACCCATTATTGAATCCAATTCAATGATATATTTTAGTCCATTATTGAATTTAATCCCATAATTACCTTATTACCCTTGGTAAGTGCTAGCTTCCCATGAGTAATCATTTCTCACCAATACATAAATTCGGATGCACACGTTTACATTTGAACATCGTTAACCTTTAATGATATGTGTTACTCTCTCTTCTCATACTTGGTTTTTAGGTGTGACCACTTAGGTTCACTGTAACCTAGTCGTGGGCCCAATATCGCAATCCGATATGTTTCGTCATAACTCTTCATGATCAAAACTGCCACCAATCATGGTAGGCATCTAGCAATGCTCCATAATCCCTAAGCGACAATGAAGTTAAACTCTAATGAACCTTTTTTTTCCCGATCGTACGTTTTATGTAGTAAAATCCCTCCATCGTCTAATCCCGATTAAGCATAGGTTCATGGTATGTCAAAACCCTTAACTTAATTGTTATCCGAATTGTCAATCAATACAATGGAATATGTCATCATGAAACTCCTTTTCATATGACTATTTTGTACTCTGGCCAGAGATTTCCTTTTTCCAATGTTTATTGACATTAGTTTGGGAACTCAGGACCAAACTATTTTGAGTCAATGGATCCCATCTTGACCATCACTTGTCCTTATATATGAATAACATATGACCAAATCAGCTTCTTACACAAAACATGACTAGCCTCGTGTGTATACACCATATGAATCATATGCATCCTATGTCGAGTCCAATCGTGCTATCTCGGGTCTAGGGGTGAGCACGAGTAATGGGTAGAACCGGAACCGGAACCTACTCGGAACTGGCACTGTGCGGGTAGGTTTCGGTTCCAATTTTTTGGAACCGCTACTGTGCGGTTCCAGTTCCGGTTCTTGCATGTGGAGGAACCGGAATCGGAACCGGAACCAGAACCTGTAAAAAGGGTACCCTGTTTGGAACCTGTAGGGGGTACCCGGTTTTGAACTGATTTTTGGAACCTGTTTTTGAACCTGTTTTTGGAACCTGTTTAGAACCTATTTTGGAACATGGACTATAATGAAATATTTGTGAAATGTAAATAATGGGGGAGTTTCTATTATTTTACATATAAAAAAATTTAAAATAGAAAAAGTTAAATTTTTAGAATAACCTAATTAAATAAATATACGAATACAATTGTACTTATTACATATAAATTACACCATATTAAAAGCTTTAATATATTATAATACATTAATATTAAAGTTTTGATCAATTAAGTGAATAATTGGAATTATGATCCAATTAAAAGTGTTTTACATTTTTAATGTTATTAAAAGAATTATTTTTGAATAAAATAGTATATTTGATTGAGTAATAATATATTTAGTTATTTACTTCAATATCAAAGTTTCTAAGTATATCTATAATAAATTAGTAATTAATTAATTATATATGATAATTGATAAACCTTATATAAATTTAATTACTAGGTAAATATCATACTTAATCAATTAAACATTTATATTAGTTAAAGATTATTTAATAATTATAATTTAAATTATTTAATTGATTTATAGTATAATTAATTATAGCATTCATTAATTGAACTACTTAATTAATTGACTTATAAGTTATAACATAATTAAATAGTTAATTAATTGACTTTAATTAGAAATTTAATTAATTATAGCATTACGTTATAGATTTATGTATAATACTTAGTCAATTATAACATTTATTATAAACATTAGTACAAACTTAATTAAATGATTAAAAATTTAATTAATTATAATATTACATTAAAATTTATAGTATGATACTTAATAGTTAATTAACTAAACATTACATTATGTATGATATATAATTAATTATAACATACATAATTAAATAATTACTTAATTGATTATGTCATATATTATAAATATTAGTAATTACTAATTTACTACATAAACATTAGCATAATACTTAATTAAATGATAAGAAATACTTAATTAAATGATAAAAAATTTAATTAATTATAACATTACATTATAAACATTTCATTATAACATTAATTAAACATTACATTATAGTTAATAATTACTCAATTAAATTATAATATTATTATATTACATTATATATAATCACTTACTTAATTATAGTATTACATAGTTAAATGACATAATTACATAATAGTTATGAATTTATAACATTACATTTAAACATTAGCAATTTACTATATATTACATTACTTAATTAACGATTAAAATTTAATTAATTATAACATACCTTATATATTTATAATATGATTACTTAATCAATTATAACATTCCTTAAAACATTAGTATTAATCAAATGATTTGAAATTTAATTAATTATAATATTAAATTATAGATTATAGTATGATTACTTATCATAAACATTACATTATACTATTATAGTATGACATATAATTAATTAACATTACATAATTAAATGATACTTAATTGATTATGAGTTATGATATTTGTATTAAACATTAGTAATTACTAATTACTACGTAAACATTAGCACAATACTTAATTAAATGATAAGAAAATTAATTAATTATAACATTACCTTATAAATATTTCATTATAAACATTAATTAAGAGATAATAGTAAATAATTACTCAATTAAATTATAATATTATTATATTACATTATATTATGATCACTTACTTAATTATAGCATTACATAGTTAAATGATTACATAATTACTTAATTAGTTATGAATTTATAACATACATTATAAACATGTAATTTACTACTTATTACATTACTATTAAACGATTAAAAATTTAATTAATTAACATTACCTTATATATTTATAATATCATTACTTAATCAATTATAACATCCATTATAAACATTAGTATATTAATCAATGATTTGAAATTTAATTAATTATAATATTAAATTATAGATTATAGTAGATTACTTAATTCATTATAACATTACATTATACTATTATAGCATGATCATATAATTAATATAACATACATAATTAAATGATTACTAATTGATTATGAGTTATGATATATTATTATTAACATTAGTAATACTAATTTACTACGTAAACATTAGCACATACTTAATTAAATGATAAGAAAATTAATTAATTAACATACCTTATAAATTTCATTATAAACATTAATTAAGGATAATTATAGTTAAATAATTACTCAATTAAATTATAATATTATTATATACATTATATATGATCACTTACTTAATTATAGCATTACATAGTTAAATGATTACATAATACTTAATTAGTTATGAATTATAACATTACATTATAAACATTAGTAATTTACTACATTATTACATTACTAATTAACGATTAAAAATTTAATAATTATAACATTACTATAATTTAATAATTACTTAATCAATTATAACATCCATATAAACATTAGTATATTAATCAAATGATTTGAAATTTAATTAATTATAATATTAAATTATAGATTTATAGTATGATTACTAATTATTATAACTTACATTATACTATTATAGTATGATCATATAATTAATATAACATTACATAATTAAATAATTACTTAATTGATTATGAGTTATGATATTATGTTTTAAACATAGTAATTACTAATTTCTACATAAACATTAGTACAATACTTAATTATGATAAGAAGAAATTTAATTAATTATAACATACCTTTAACATTTCATTAAACATTAATTAAGCATTACATTATAGTTAAATTACTCAATTAAAATATATATTATATTACATTATATTATGATCACTTACTTAATTATAGTATTATATAGTTAATGATTACATAATTACTTAATTAGTTATGAATTTATAACATTACTTATAAACATTAGTAATTTACTATATTACATTACTTAATTAAACGATTAAAAATTTAATTAATATAACATTACCTTATATATTTATAATATGATTATTTAATCAATATAACATTCCATATATGTTAGTTATTAATTAAATGATTTGAAATTTAATTAATTATAATATTAAAAAGATTTATAGTATGATTACTTAATTCATTATACATACATTATACTATTATAGTATGATCATATAATTAATATAACATTACATATATAAATTGACTTAATTGATTATGACATTATATTATTAAACATTAGTAATTTACTAATTTACACAATACTTAATCAAATAATATAATTTTATTATATAACATTATATTATAAATTTAGGTATGATTATTATAATTATACATTCTATTATAAAAATATTACAATACTTAATTAAATGTTAAAATTTAATTAATATAATATTACATTATAATTAAATAGTATATTACTTAATTAATTATAACATTACAAACATTGTAGTATGATCACTTATTAATTATAAAATTACTAGTTTCTAATATTAAATTATACAAATTATATTGGTATTTATAAATACCAATTAAACATTAAATTTATAAATTTAAAATATTAATAATTTATTAACTTATCAATAAACCCCTGACAATGTTAGAAATTAGTATAAAGAATGGGGTATCTTTGTAATTTTACATTACAAACAAAGCAAAGCCCAATTCGATTAGGGTATCTCAAATTGAAAATTCTGCTCTTCTCCATTCTCTCGGCCTCTACGACTCTGCTGTCTTCTTCTCTGTTTGTTTACTTTCTTGGTCTTCTCCATTCTCTCTGCCGTCTTCTTCTTCTGTGTTTTCTACTTTTCTGGAACTTCAAGTGTTGATTCTTCGCGGATATTACTTAGATTGAAGGTGCGTATCTGCGTGATATGAAACGAAGCACAATGCTATGTATGAATATATGATTGATTGCTATGTATGATTGAATTTTATTACTTAGATTGACGGTGCATGTCTGCTGCAATTTACGGTAGTTGCAAGCTGCTGCTGCAAATTACAGCAGAGCAGCAGTTGATTTGTAGCAGCAGCAGTTGCAAATTGTAGCAGTTCCAAAATTGGGTGAGAGTTAGCATTTAATAATAACATTAGTAGAGTTAGTTGAGTTACCGGGTCTTCATTTTGAAGAAAGAGGGAGAGATGGCGAGTGAGTGGCTGAAGATTTGTGAGAGTTGGTTATTCACGCCTATAGTCTATAGAATTTGCAAGTCTCTGTCGTTTATAAATATTCCTTTACAGTATGTGCTTAATTTTTTGTTTAATAATCTCAATACTTAACTAAATGGTTTTAATAACTTCATTATTGATGGTGCTTTCTTTTTCTCATGCTTAATTTTATTAATATTTTTATGCAGACAAGTCAAATTTCTAAGGTGCCGTTGGACTTATATTTTAAGCATGTACAAATCATATATGTTCCTTAAATTTGTCTTTTGTTTTGGAAAAGGGAAATTCCCTTATAGAAAACTAAGGGTGTATTATTTACAATATAGTTGATACAATTTGTTGTTTCTGAAAATAAGAGTTTGTAGTTGAACTGTTTTTTAAGAACAGTTAGGGATTAATTTGTTTTACAATATGTACTTCCATTTCTCTAAATGGGCGATTAATTAGGCGAAGCTTAATCTTTTGTAATACTTGACCTATCTGACCTGATACTGCTGTGTGCATGTATAATGCATAAAAATGAAGAATTAATATTACTTGTACTATGTTTTGGGCAGGCACACAATTGGAGAAGAATTAATATATTTGTATTTGATGTTCACTTCAGTAAAATTAATTTAACTTAACTGCAATTTGTGGCAGTTGCAAACTTAGATTTGGAGCATTAGACATGGGTCATGTACTCATGTTATGCTTTTTGGGTTGTTTTGTAGTTTTATAATTGTAGTGATTGAAATTAGTGGGAGAATAAAAAAACTTGGTGATAGTTTCTAACTTTCTATATTGTTGTTTGTTTAAATGATTTTGGTAAAGTTATTTTATGTGAATTGTGATGAATAATTGTTTGTGTTTTGGTTTTGATTGACGAATTGTATGTGAATTGTGATGAATTGATTGAATTCAAATGTAGCTTAGAGATTACATGTTATGAGTTACATTGGACACAAATGAATGAATAATGAAAATTTGTTAGGGGTGTATTTGTAAACTTATAAGGTGTTTTTGTTATTTTTAAACTAATAGGGGTAATTGATTTTTTATAGGGTACCCCAGAAAGGAACCGGAACCTGCATTTTAGGTTTCGGTTCCTTGAATTGAAGAACCTGCACTGTGCGGTTCCGGTTCCGGTTCCTTTTTTTAGGAACTTGCACTGTGCGGTTCCGGTTCCGATTCCCCTGGAAAATGCAGGGTACCCGGAACCGCTCACCCCTACTCGGGTCTAAGGATCAGTGGTTCACTAGTACGATCCTACGATGTATCATTAACCACATTCTAAATGTCCATGTGATTCATCGTAATCGGTCATATTCGATAAATAGTTCACCAACCTTTTATCCATGCTAATGCCCTAGTGATATACCTCTTATAATCACCCACACTAATACCATCATATGATATTCAATGGAGGCATTTAGGATGCCTATTGTGCAATGTTATTGCCCAATTAACATTACTTACATAGGGAATGCTTCGATGATTTGATCTTCTAAAGATCTGTATCATCCGAACATTTCACATGCATTATAAATATTATAAATGAAGCAGTAAACAACATGTGAAAACAAAACTCTTTCTTCCATTCTAATAAGAGTATTTACAAGATATAATACCCTGAAACCGACAATACGATTAGTTCCTAAGGCATACACTAACAAGACGCTCTGACGAGGTTGCTTGCTTTTATAGTGGTTTGCTTGGGAGAGAAAGGGTGGGATTCCATCGTAGCCGTTGATCTATAGTGAATCTCGGCCCTCCATTCATCGAGCAATCCTAGCCCTTGGACGTGGCCATATGTCAATCATCCGCGAGGGGCGATCAACCGTTAGGCTGCCACAATCATAACCGTCATCGCACGTTGCTTCGATTGCGCATGTGGACAGCTATAGTCATCCATGCACAACGAAAAGTAACTGCCAAAGGCTGTTGTATTTAATGCGACATGACCACATGGAAGTTACACATATGCCCTTCATTTCAAATTTCAAGTTTGTTAAGAATATCACAACAGAGGAAAAGCCAAGTGTTGAGTACATCGATCGAAGATGAGTCCGACTCATGAAGCTCAATCGGATCTGCATTCAACGCACAACCAAAGAAGTCCAAGCTTGATATCAAATCGAGCAATAGTCTTTGAAGCTCAAAACGAGTACGGACCACTAGGGGGAGATGTTGTGTGTGATTTTTCCATCAAGCTTAGAGAATTGCGAGGTTATAGCTTGATCCAAAATCAGTTTGACTTAATCAATTGTCCGACCTAGCATAAGCTCGTCGAGATGTAGCTCGACCTAGCACAAGCTAGTCGTGACCAACCACTGCAGTTGTTCAACTAGCTCACAAATAACTTCAAATCTTGGATATCTCAGAAGGGATCAGATCGATAGCAATCTTGGCGCAATCTCAACGCTCAATCGCTAGAATATCAGAGTTGCATTTCAATCTTAATTGTAATCCCTTTATTTTCACTCTTTCCTTTGTACAAAATCCGTATATAAACTCCCTCAAACGAAGAGAAAGCGGTTAGCAAATTGTTCTAGGACTATTATTATAAGCTCTCATAGCAAATACAAAAACAGTGGACGTAGGCTCAAGAGTATAACTCGCCGAACCACTTTAAGAACTCATTATGTCATCTATTTTATTGCTTTCGTCTCATTACATTGTTGGTTATCCATAATCACACACATATTAGTTTCAATTCCATCAAGATCATTCAGATCATTCTAGTTAGTGTATTTTTTGCATCAACACTACATAAAATATTAAAGACAATGTCACAAAGCACATAACTTGAAGGTTAAAATTAGTTTGATCTCTGAGGTATGGAGATTTGAAGATATTCTTTATCACCACACAGAAGATTTTAATTTTAAATAACAAATAACTTAAAACTAGTTTAATGTGTAAGCTGAATTAGAAATCTCAGAGTTAGTTGAAAATAAACTTAAAACAATAATTAAAAAAAAAACATATTCAATCTATAAGAAAAAGTATCTTTTACTTCGTTTATCCTTTTTACTCTTTGCACTCAAATCAAGAGAAATTTAAAATTTACATGGGCAATATTACGCTTACAGTCCAATCTTATAAATTTTCTCTCACAATCCGATGTAGCAACTCTCAATTAGTCAGCTCGCAGTGGATCTCATCAGCTCAATTATGAGCTGATAAATTGTAAATTGTTACGTCGTAATGGTAAGAGAAAGTTTGTAAGATTAGGTTGTCAACCCATCTTTATTGAATTTACATTCCCCATGCAACAATCATTTTCTAACTAAGATTTTATTTGCAAAATAAATACGAGTTCAAATACTTAATTACACAAGAAATACTACAAATAAAAAAACTTGACCTTATGACCTTATGAATTTTAATGGAATAAATAATGTTAAATAGGCTTTATTTTTAGAGAATCAATTGTATATCTTGGAGTGGGGCCATATACTCTCCGCTTATTATTTTAATGCAAGGCTTTCGGGTCATGTCGGAATCCTTTTATTGTGGAAGGGCACTTATGTCAGCTGCTTTATCTGACAGTCAAACCAACCAAAATTCACTTCATTTCTCTCATTTATTTTGCTTGTTATTTGTCTTCACCTCAGTGTATATTTAATTAATTCTAGTTTTAATCTCAATCCCACTCGCTCGGCATTGCATTGCTTACCCTTGAATCTTGGTCATGATCGAGCTAAATGAATTTTCCTCCTCCTTCATCCCTCTCACAGCAACAGCTTTAGCACTAATCTCTGCAATATTCATCCTTAGATACCATGTCAAAAAATCAACTCAGAAGACTAAAAAATATCACCCAATCGGTACCTCTCACCTGAGCCGAGTACTCAATTTTTACAGGCTCTTTGATTTTATGACTGACCTTTCACGCAAATATAATACTTA
This sequence comes from Pistacia vera, assembly GCF_008641045.1. Classification (NCBI taxonomy): domain Eukaryota; kingdom Viridiplantae; phylum Streptophyta; class Magnoliopsida; order Sapindales; family Anacardiaceae; genus Pistacia; species Pistacia vera. The sequence continues at coordinate 131,766 of NW_022195314.1, read as the reverse complement.
CAGACTGTCTTCTTTCTTCGGAAGTGAAATTTTCACCAATGACCCTGCAATTGTTGAGTACATCCTCAAAACCAACTTTCAAAACTATGGCAAGGTAATATCCTACTATAGCTTTTCTTTTTTCAAAAAACTTGATAAATGTATTTCATTTTCTTCTAATTCTTACTCAATTTCCAGTTATATATCTATGTAGTTAAATATTTAATTGTTATTAAGTTGTTTGAATGAAAAGAAAATCTGCCGACTTTATTTCGTATATATGGAGACATCTTCTCCTTATTTCCATATGATTTCGTTTATCTTGAGAATCAAATTGGAAGAAGAAAGTTTGAAGGCTGAGCTTTTTCTCCAGAAGATGTGGTTGAAATCAACAGTGGAAATAATTCTAATTTAGCAAGAATTTTGCACGTTGGTTCTAACGGTTTACTAGTCAAACTCTTTTTGTAATTTATTGTTCATATCCAACAGAAGCATCGAACAGATAGTATATGATTAATTAGCAGAAAATTCTAATTCTATAATTATGGAAACAGGGATTGTACCAATATAACATTTTTAAGGACTTACTGGGTGATGGGATCTTCGCGGTAGACGGAGAGAAGTGGCGACATCAAAGGAAACTATCAAGCTATGAATTCTCCACAAAGATATTGAGGGACTTTAGCAGCGTAGTCTTTAGAACCACTGCTGTAAAACTTGCTCGAATAGTATCTGAAGCTTCAGCATCAAACCGATCGGTAGACATGCAAGTATGACCCTCTAAATAAATTAGTACTCTATATATATCACAGGAACAGTTATTCCTTAAATTGATGATTGATTCACTATAATTATGTGTTTATTTGCAGGATATTTTGATGAAAGCAACCTTAGACTCCGTGTTTAAAGTCGTATTGGGTATAGAATTAGATGGTTTGTCCGGAACTTATGAAGAAGGTACTCAATTCACTGATGCTTTTGATACAGCAAATGCAATTACTTCTTTTCGATTTATTGATGTCTTTTGGAAGATTAAGCGGTTCCTGAACATCGCATCAGAGGCTAAATTGAGAAAGAATATCAAAGTGGTTGATGATTTTGTATACAAATTGATTAAAAGCAAAATTGAGCGACTCAATAATCGACATGATGATTTATCATCTGTGAGTGTAAGTTGTAACATCTCGAACCATATCGGTTTTCGTTCAAAGTTTTTGTTATATTTTTGTGATTAGCTAATAAATCAATGTTACAGGGGAAAAAAGAAGACATTCTGTCCAGGTTTTTGGAACTGAAAGAGACCGATCCAAAATACTTGAGGGACATTGTTCTCAATTTTGTAATTGCCGGCAAAGACACCACTGCTGCCACTGTTTCTTGGTTTTTTTACTTGCTTTGTAAGCACCCTGATATACAAGAAAAGATTGCACAAGAAATAATAGAAGCAACCCAAGTGAGAAGTAATTCAAGCATTGAGGAACTGGCAGCCAAAGTAAATGAAGAAACCCTTGACAGGATGCATTATCTCCACGCAGCTTTGTCCGAGACACTGAGGCTCTACCCCGCAGTTCCTGTGGTAAGTACATGCATAATCAGCGGTAGAACATGAAAAATGTTGTTAATTGCACCATATTTTCATTTTGATTTTGTGAATATTTGATATGATTTTATGGCTGTGCCCCAACGCTGGTTGATTAATATAATAAGCTCATCGTTGGCTTGGTTTGAAAGTACTTGTGGGTGGTGTCACAGGATGGGAAGGTTTGTTTTTCCGATGACACACTGCCTGATGGTTTCAGTGTGAATAAAGGAGATATGATCACATATGTACCGTATGCAATGGGCAGGACGAAAACTTTATGGGGTAATGATGCAGAGGAATTCCGGCCAGAGAGATGGCTCAATGAAAATGGCCATTTCCAACCCAAAAGCCCTTTCATATTCACAGCATTCCAGGTGAGATAAAGAGTCTGATCATAACCATGAGTTAATCACATTTGGAAAATTAAGTTCTTAAAACTCAAGTAGACTTTTTTTTTTCCCCTTACGTTGTAACACGAGACTGATGATGCAGTTAACTAGAACCACTTATTTAGATTAGCTAATCAATTAGATGATTTCTGTTGAACAGGCGGGTCCAAGAATCTGTCTGGGAAAAGATTTTGCTTACAGGCAGATGAAAATTTTCTCCATGATCCTGCTTGGGAGCTACAAATTCAAGCTCAGTGATGATAGTAAGCCAGTCAGGTACAAAACTGCACTGACTCTTCATATTGAAGGCGGACTCCATCTCCGCGTTCTCCCAAGATCGAGCTATGAAGCTACAGTTAATGCTTAAAATTATATAGTGCTTACCTAAATCATTTAAGTGCAGGGTCAATAAAGAACATATACGATGTTGATTATAATGTTTTGTTTTCTGTGACATCTCTCAATGCTTCATTTGTCTAGTTGAAAGACAATTATATAGAAGTTGTCCATTTTGTAATTTGCTTATAGTAATTATTCTGTAAGTATTAATAATTGGCATTTGGCAAAGTAAATAGGATTTAAAAAAAAAAAAATCTTTCAATTGACTTTATATACATCATCACTTTGAACAGTAAAGTTCCAGAAAATGCGGATTAAATTCAAAATTAAAACACGTTTAACATTTATCAAGCTCTAGTAGGTAGTAGGTAGAACATATGATGAACTAGAGGAAGGTAATGTCAAGGTACGTACCTGCAACCATCGAGGGGTAAGTTGAATGCAAATTTCATCGCTAGTTAACGGTGATGATGAAGGCGAGGAGGGGTGTTTAATGTGTCTTGAAATCTCAGGGAGTTCAGATACCAGTCCAAGTATAATAAAAATAAAATAAAGTAGGAAATATACAGTGAAGATTTGATTGGGTGTATGCACGGACAACAAAAAAAAATTATTGGTGCGAAGTATAGTAAAATAAAATGCAAAATCGCTTAATAATGAGAAAAAAAAAAAAAAAGAAACCCAGAAAGGAAAATCTTTTAATATCTGCAGTTTGCACCCACAGCAGGAAAATTAACATTTTAAACATTATATTCTCCATATTATAATCATTTTTTTCAATTGATGCGAAATGAAGGGATCTTACAAAATAGGTTTCATAAGAAACCCATTCACATTTTTATTCATTTCTTTGCTTTTGAGTTTTGGGTTTGAATGTGTAGGTGGTGCGTAGTGGATAGAAATATCCTTTTGTTGCCCCATAGCATATGATTTTGCTTGATTATGTGTTCAACGCTTTTCTCTCCTCTGTCGCCTCTTTCCAATGCCATGGAAACTTTACCGTCCGATTTCATTGAACAACGATCTGATCTAGGTTGAAGATTGAGTCTATTTAGGTTAAATGGGTTTGATTTTTTTATTTTATGATTTATTGGAGATGAGATGGGAAGAGATAATTTTTTGTGAAATTTCTTTTGGTTGATGGGTTCTATTGTGTTGTAAAAAAGGTTTTGTTAATATAAAATTAGAAGGATGATGAATTATATGAATGGAAGATTGATGAATTTTGTTGTAATGGAGATGACTGACGAATTAATGAAAATTTTAATGTACAATGATTTTTTATTGAAGGTTTGTGTTAAGTTTTAGTTGATTTTTTTATTAGTTGATGGTTAATTTAGTATTGAAGATTTGTGTTAGGTTTTTTTTTTTTTTTTAATTATTATTATTATTTTTTTTTTTTGTTTAAGTTTGTTTTCAGTTTTCTCTTAATTCAAAGATATATTATTATTTTAGAGACTGATCAGTGTTTTAAAACCCGGCCTGGCCCGACCGTTTAAACCGACCCAAGACCTTAACCGAGTTGAGTTAACAATTTTCCTATTCACCCAAAACCTTAGAATTCGGGATGATGATCAGTGAACAATTGAAGGTCGGGATGTTAGGCCTTTTGAAGAGGAAGTGTTGGTGAGCGTAATGGTGGTGACAAAATTGATTTCCGGTGAGTTAATCGACCGGAAATCGAAAAAAAACCAGCTGCAGCAATAGCCAGCTTTTGTCTGTGATTTGGAAAGGTGAACGGGGGTGGGGTGAGATGGTTTTTGGTTAGGAGGCTGAGGGGAGTATTTTCATGATGATGGGGAGGGTTATCAATGCCCACGTTAGTTAGATTTGGTCGAAATCGGTTGATTTCGACCAAATCTTGGGATAATTTTCTAGGGTATGGGCTCAAGGGATGATTGAGATTGCATTTGGTGAGTCGTCGACAGCCAATTTGTATTTGAGATGTGTTTACTAAAATTCAAACTTGTAAGGACTCAACAAATTTTTAAGAGTGTATTTGCTAAATTTTAAAAATTTCACGCCAAGTTTGACTGGCCGGTCGAACCAGTTTTATAGGTCAACCTGGGACCCAACAAAGTCTACCCTGGTTGATTATCAAAACATTGAGATTGATTAAAGATAAATGAGAGATTAAATATGAAATTTGAGTTAATTTTGTGTTTTGATTAATGATTTTGGGAATTAATTATTATTTTAGATTTAATTAAAAATAAATGAGATTTAAGATGAAAATTTCAGTTATTTTTTTACAGGGAGGGGCAAGATAGTCTTTCCATGTCTGTTGCTGTGTCATATCATATGTCAAAATTCACTAACGGCTACTAACAGAGGGTAGAACGTTGATAGTTTTTGAAACTGAGGGTACTAGTGGGGTGGATAGGCCAAACTTTGGCTCAGCCCAAACATATGAAAGGCGGGAATTGTGTAAAATAGCGATAAAAATAGAATGATTAAATAATATTAATAAAACCTGAAAGAAGTCCATAAAGCACACAAATCTCAATGAATTTTACACGGATACTCCAGAATCTTTTGCTCTATATAATTCATATAACAGTAACTCTTGGCTGGCTGATTAGCTAAAACAATCTCACTCCTACTCTGCTCTGTAATTTGCTTACCCTTGATCATGATCGACCTAAATGAAGTTTCCTCCTTCTTCATCCCTCTCACAGCAGCAGCTTTAGCTCTAATCTCTGCCATATTCATCGTCAGATTCCATGTCACAAAATCGTCTCAGAAGACTAAAAAATATCACCCAATCGGCAGCTCTCACCTGTCCGCAGGTCTCAATTATTACAGACTCTTTGATTTCATGACTGACCTTTCTCGCAAATATAAAACTTTCAGATTGCCTTCTTTCTCCTCAAGTGAGATTTTCACCACTGATCCTACAGTTGTTGAATACATTCTCAAAACAAACTTTCCAAACTATGGCAAGGTAATATCCTAATATAGCTTTATTTGTATTGCCGTTGCACAAAGTTTGAAGGCTGAGCTTTTCTTCATAAAGATGTAATTAAAATCAGCTGTAGAAATAATTTAAAATTAGCTAGAATTTTGCAGAGTCATTTAACATTTTTACTGTTGAAACTCTTTTCGTAATTTATCGTTCATCCAAAAGAAGTATCAACATAGAGTACATGAAGTATCAACACAGGGTATATGATTAGCAGAAAATTCTAATTCTACCACGTTCATGGAAGCTGCAGGGATTTTTCCAATATAACATTTTGACAGATCTACTGGGAGGTGGAATCTTCGTTGTAGACGGAGAGAAGTGGAAACATCAAAGGAAAGTATCAAGCTATGAATTCTCCACCAAGATACTGAGAGATTTTAGCAGTGTTGTCTTTAAAACCACTGCTGTAAAGCTTGCTCGAATAGTTTCTGAAGCTTCGGCATCAAACCCATCGTTAGACATGCAAGTATGAGTTTCTTAATAAATTAGTTTTCATATCAGAAGAACAGATAATAATTCCGTTTAATTGATGATTGATTCACTATAATTATGCGTTGATTTGCAGAATCTTTTCATGAAAGCAACCTTAGACTCTGTGTTTAAAGTCATATTGGGTATAGATTTAGATGGTTTGTCTGGAACTTATGAAGAAGGCGCTCGATTCACTGATGCTTTTGATAAAGCAAATGCAATTACTTCTTTTCGATATGCTGATTTCTTTTGGAAGATTAAGCGGTTCCTGAACATCGGATCAGAGGCTGAATTGAGAAAGAATATCAAAGTGATTGATGAATTTGTATACAAATTAATCAAAAGCAAAATTGAGCAGTTCAATGATCCACATGATGATTTAAAACCTCAAAGTGTAACATCTCAATCCATCTGGGTTTTAATTCGAAGTTACTAATATTTTTGTAATTAGCTAACGAATCAAATATTACAGGGGAAGAAAGAAGACATTCTTTCAAGGTTTCTGGATCTGAAAGAGACGGATCCAAAATACTTGAGGGACATAGTTCTCAATTTTGTAATAGCAGGCAAAGACACCACGGCTACAACTATTTCTTGGTTTTTTTACTTGCTTTGTAAGCATCCTGATAGACAGGAAAAGATTGCAAAGGAAATAACAGAAGCAACCCAAGTAAGTAGTAATTCAAGCATTGAGGAACTTGCAGCAAAAATAAACGAAGAAACCCTTGACAAGATGCACTATCTCCACGCAGCTTTGTCTGAGACACTCAGATTGTATCCCGCAGTTCCTGTGGTAAGTACATGCATAATTAGAGGGAGAACACGAAAAATATGTTTAATTACACAATATTTTTCATTTTGATTTTAATTAATGTTTGATATTATTTTATGGCTGCGCCCTTACGCCGCTTGATTAATATAATAAAACCGTTGTTGGCTTAATTTGTTTGTTTGAAAGAAGTACTTCTTGGTGGTGTCACAGGATGGGAAGAGTGTTTTTTCCGATGACACGCTGCCTGATGGTTTCAGTGTGAATAAAGGAGATATGATTGCATATATACCTTATGCCATGGGCAGGATGAAAGCTTTATGGGGTAATGATGCAGAGGAATTCCGGCCTGAGAGATGGCTCAATAAAAATGGCAATTTCCAGCCGAAAAGCCCGTTCATCTTCACAGCCTTCCAGGTGAGATAAGAATCTGATCATAACTAACTGGCCTTGTTATTGAAAATTTGAGAATCTGTTATTTAGACTAGCTAATCAATTTGTGTTGAACAGGGGGGTCCGAGAATCTGTCTAGGAAAGGATTTTGCTTACAGGCAGATGAAAATTTTCTCTATGATCCTGCTTGGGAGCTACAAATTTAAGCTCAATGATGAAAGCAAACCAGTCAAGTACAAAACTGCACTCACTCTTCATATTGAAGGTGGACTCCATCTCCGCGTCTTTCCAAGATCGAGAAATGAAGCTACGGTTAAAGCTTAAACATATTCCTAGCTACTGGCTTCGGCAGTTGCCTAAATCACGAAAGTACTGAGCCAATAAACAACATATAATGCCTGAGCCAAATATTAATATTGATTATTAATACTATATGTTTTATATAAATGTGTAACCTTTCCCTTAAAAAATATAATTGTAAGTTCAAGGTTGATTTTGCGGATTGGGATATTTATTAAGTAAAGGCTTTAAAAAATTTGTTGAGTTAGTAAGTAATGGAAGGGTAAGATAGACTTTAATTAAACCTTTTATAGGACCATAACATATCACTGAGAGCACGGGTGTTTTTAATACTTCTAGACCAAAATGGATACGTGTGATATTAATCAATCTCTTGGGGGGTAAAAAAGTAAACCAAAAATAAGAAATCTATCAATTAAGAGTAATGAGGGGATTTATAGAATAATTCTTCAAATGTGAAGGAAGGTCGGTGCTAATTTCTCGTACCTTTGGGGTATGAGTAACTAAAACTGAAACCTGGGAGGAGGTGTGGGATAATAATCCTTTAATGAAAGTACTGTTGTAAATTAATTGCAAAGTAATTAAAATCATATGACTAATAGAGAATAGAGATCGAGCAATCTGCCGCCGATAAGAGGCAATGGTAATTGGCCACAAAATCATATTACTTGGAATAATACTACACATACATCATTTTTATACGATATTTTCCATACAATATTATGTGGCAAGATATGATTTGGTGAAAGTTTAATTTTAACTTTAAATTAGCCAATCATATCTTGTCACATAATGTTGTATAGAAAATATTGTATGAAAATGATGTATGTGTAGTATTACTCTATTACTTGAAGGTATAATAGCACTACCAAGAAATTCACTAACCGCCCAAGTTGATTTTCACGTGGAACTCAATTTATTAATTTAAAGGGATAATATGATGCAGTTTTGAAATTGTTAAAAAAATAAAATATTAAACTTTTTGAGGCTTTCTATAGGTTTTGAATATCAATAAAAAGCCGTTGGAAGCTTTGACTTAGACAAAACATTGGGATTATGACGATTACCCCCTCACAGTTTAGCCTAAGTAACAAATATAACCAAGGATTTCAGGAAGTAACAAATAATCCAAAAATTTGACAGACGTTAAAAAAATTTAACAGTAAAAGGGTAAAACAATCAAATTCCATCAATTATAGGATTAAAAGAAATTAAATTTTATAAAAGTGAAATTAAACACGGCGAATGACACCCTAAGTCTGAGGAATACATTTTCCCACCCTTGATTTTTTATTAATTTGATATTAGTTTTTGATTGGTTGGAAATTTATTATTAATTTTGGGATAATTGATTTTTTTATAATTACTTATCAAATATCAATATGAGTGATTGTATTATAAATGTACTGTTTTGATCATTATTAATAAGGGTAAGACTGACATTTTAAAGGTCAAAGTCAGTCAAATGTAATTTTGATGGACAGAGGGTGACAATGGGTGGGCAAGTGTTAGTTTCTGAAACCAAGGGTGGAATTCAGCCATTAAAAAAACATTATTGTAATTCTGATAACTACATAATTAAAAAAAAAAAAAAAAAAAAAGAATCTAATGATATACCCCTATTTCAGAAAACCCAGAACAAGAACAATCAAATACAACCACCCTTAGGTGGTCGAACGGTTAAATAAAGACTCTTAAAATATTACTTAAAAGGTCCTAAGTTTGATTTACCTCGGTTGCTAATAGGGGTGGTTACTGAAGGTTTACTCAACTATTAAATTTAGGGCCCCGGGGTTAGTTGAGGTACACGCAAACTGGCCTAAACACTCCGGTCACTAAAAAAAAAAAAAAAATCAAATACAACATAAACCTAAATCATTGTGAAAGCAACAGGTCACTTTTGATGTTTTTATTTTATATATATATATAAATAAATTGTTGTTAATTTTAATATAGACTAGTGTTGCTTTCAATTAGCACATCAAAGTTGAATTCTTTGTCATTTTAACTTTTAAGTAATTTTGATTGAGGGTATTTTATTATTTAGCTAAGAAGAAGATTCCTAATTGGGACATGAGTAGAGGGGTCAAATGGGACCAATATATTGAAGTATAGTCCATTTTAAAATTATGTTATCGGTGTTATGTTTATGTGTATAGTTCAGGATAATGATGATATGAATTATTGTATTATTGTTTAAGGTTTGATTAGATCATGATTAAATGATTCAGATGAATATTTTGTTAGTAAATTAGTAGACATATTTTGAGTGCTTCACAAATATTTATAATTTAAAAAAAAAATTATATAGATAAATAATAAAAGAATATTTTGTTAATAATCTTATCAAAATCCGATTCTACCATTGAAATGATTTGAAACTTATAAATATATATATATATTGTTTTCACAAACATTATCCTCCAAATGATAATACTCCCTTTAAAAGTATAATACTTGATTGTAAATTATAAATAATTTTCTAAATCTTAAAAATTAATTTTGAGAAGGTAAATACTGTATATAAAAATACCCTCAATAAATAAAACATTGAAATTTATAGAGCATGCATCTAAAGTGACTGAATCAAGTCCACTGAGTTAAAGTTATCCATTTGACATGTCTAAGAAAGACAGCAAGACCTATTTTCAACATGTGCTTAAAAATAGTTTACCACCAAATATAACATGTCAAATAATATATTTATTTAATTTTGTTGTTAAATGTCATACAAACCTAATTTTAAATACAAACTAATATAACACAAAATAAATGAAAGAATAAGATAAAATAGTTAAATTAATAAATATTTAAGGGATTAGTCTGACGGTCAAAGAGGTTTATTCCCTTGATTGAGTTTTTAGGTTCGAACTTTATGACACCTACCACATTATGACTAGTTAAGGTGCGTGTAAACTGGCTTGAACACATCGATTATCAAAAGTAAAGGTATTAATGTCATAACACTATACAACGAATCTAGGGAAGTTATCACATTATCAGTACTATGATTTGATTTTAATTTCTTTTAATTATACCACGAAAAAATAAGATGTATTCTATGATTCAACTATGGTACTGTTATCTTAATATATATACAGTCATGATTAAAAAATAAATGATAAACATTTAATTAAATTATTTCAAGGTATATTTATATAACTATGTGTTATGCCTGAAAAAGCAGAGCTGACGCAGAACCCTGTCAGCACAAGTGGTCAGAGCTTAGGTAAATCCAAATGTCGTTCAGGTGCAGCCACGTCGTGCACTGATGCAAGAGGCGTGTTCCTGCCAGTGCAGTAGGTGCGCGTCAGGCTGGTGAAAGGCTGGAGATGATTTGCGTGTCCAATTCCTACGAGAATCGAGTAAATCACTCGAGCAGGTGAATAACGGGGCATAAGAAAGGATTTGGACGAAAATCTGACCCATTTCCTGATTTAGTAATCATTACCTCAATCTATCCCACTATAAATAGAAAGCTCATCTCCCGTCTGTGGGATTAGAAAATTTCTCTCTGTAATAACATACTTATTTTTTCTTTGTAATCACTTATAAGTCAGCTCGCGGAATACGACCTGACCTCAATATATTAATACAATATCAGTGGACGTAAGAGTCGTTTGTTTAAGCATCCGAACCACTTTAAATATTATTCTCCATCATTTATCTATTTTCATATCCTCATTTGTGTGTGTTTTCTAAGTCAGTTTAATATTTTATATATACATTTAATCGGTGTCAAAATCATGTATCAACACTATGTAAGATATGGATAAGGATATAATCTAAATTGTTTTCTATCCATCAACTTTCGCAATTTATTGCTGGTTATAAAGTGAATTGAAGTCATCAACTCTTGGCACGTGGTATTTCTTGGAGTGGGGTTAATTGTACTATTTTAATGCAAGGCTTTCGTGCTTCTCCTGAGTGTTTATATATTATCAATTCTACTTTGATCTGCGACCAAATCTCATCTGCTTACCCTTAATCATGATCGAGCTAAATGAGTTTTCCTCCTACTTCATCCCTCTCACAGCGGCAGCTTTAGCACTAATCTCTGCTATCTTCTTCCTCAGATTCCATGCCAGAAAATCGCCTCAGAAGACTAAAAAATATCACCCAATCGCCACCTCTCCCCTGAACCAAGTTCTTAATTATTACAGGCTCTTTGACTTAATGACTGACCTTTCACGCAAATATAAAACCTACAGACTGTCTTCCTTCTCCAGAAATGAGATTTTCACCACCGACCCTGCGATTGTTGAGTACATTCTCAAAACAAACTTTCCAAACTATGGCAAGGTAATATCCTATTTTTTATTTTGTTTTTAAATAACTCAGAACATGCTTCAAAATGATAAATGTATTTCATTTTCTTCAAATTCTTGATCCATTTCCTGTTTTATATCTATGTAGTTATATACCTAATTGTTAGTAAGTTGTTTGAATGAAAAGAAAACGAGCAAAGCTCTGCCGACTTTCATTTAGTTCATTTAGTATAGAGACATCATCTCCTCAATTCCATATGATTTTGTTTCTCTTGACAATCAAATGGAAGAAGAAAGTTTGAAGGCTGAGCTTTTCCTACAAAAGATGTGGTTGAAATCGATTGCGGAAATAAAGCTAATTTAGCTACAATTTTGCACATTGATTCTAACAGTTTTACTATTGAAAGTCTTTTTTGTAATTTATTGTTCACATCCAAAAGAAGCATCGAACGCATAGTATATGATTAAATAGCAGAAAATTCTAATTCTATCACGTTTATGAAAGCAGGGGTTGTACGCATATAACATTTTTAAAGACTTACTGGGTGATGGGATCTTCGCTGTAGACGGAGACAAGTGGAAACATCAAAGGAAACTAGCAAGCTATGAATTCTCCACCAAGATACTGAGGGACTTTAGCAGTGGTGTCTTTAAAACCACTGCTGTAAAGCTTGCTCGAATATTATCTGAATTTTCAGTATCAAACCGATCGTTAGACATGCAAGTATGAGCTTCTTAATAAAATTAGTTTCTATATCATAAGAACAGTTATTTTATTCCGTTTAATGGATGATTGATTCACTATAATTATGTGTTTATTTGCAGAATCTTTTCATGAAAGCTACCTTAGACTCTGTATTTAAAGTCATATTGGGTATAGACTTAGATGGTTTGTCTGGAACTTATGAAGAAGGCGCTCGATTCACTGCTGCTTTTGATACAGCTAATGGACTTACTTCTTTTCGATTTGTTGATTTCTTTTGGAAGATTAAGCGGTTCCTGAACATCGGATCAGAGGCTGAATTGAGAAAGAATATCGAAGTGGTTGATGAATTTGTATACAAATTAATTAAAAGCAAAATTGAGCTACTCAATAATCTACATGATGATTCACAACCGGTAACAACTCGTACCATCTCCATTTTAGTTCAAAGTTTTAGTGATATTTGTATGATTTGATAACAATCAATATTACAGGGGAAGAAAGAAGACATTCTGTCAAGGTTTTTGGAACTGAAAGAAACCGATCCAAAATACTTAAGGGACATAGTTCTCAATTTTGTAATTGCTGGAAAAGACACCACGGCTACCACTCTTTCTTGGTTTTTTTACTTGCTTTGTAAGCACCCTGACATACAGGAAAAGATTGCAAAGGAAATAATACAAAAAAATAAAGTGAGTAGTAATTCAAGCATTGAGGAACTGGCAGCCAAAGTAAATGAAGAAACCCTTGACAAGAAGCACTATCTCCACGCAGCTTTGTCTGAGACACTCAGGCTCTATCCTGCAGTTCCTGTGGTACGTGCATGCATAATCAGAAGTAGAACACGAAAAATGTTGTTAATTACATAATATTTTCATTTTGATTTTATAAATGTTTGATATGATTTTATGACTAGGCCCAAACGCTGATTGATTAACAAAAATAATACAATCATTGGCTTTTTTTTAAAGTAGTACTTGTGGGTGGTGTCACAGGATGGGAAGATTTGTTTTTCCGACGACACGCTGCCTGATGATTTCAGTGTGAATAAAGGAGATATGATCACATATTTAACTTATGCGATGGGCAGGACAAAAGAATTATGGGGTAATGATGCAGAGGAATTTCGGCCAGAGAGATGGCTCAATGAAAATGGCCATTTCCGGCCGAAAAGCCCTTTCATCTTCACAGCCTTCCAGGTGAGTTAGAGTCCGTTATATTGGTCATTTATAGTACGCTAGACAGATCGATATGACTAACAATACCTGTTTCTGAATAACTTAATTCTGATTATGGCTAATCAATTAGATGATTTGTGTTTAACAGGCGGGTCCGAGGATCTGTCTAGGAAAGGATTTTGCTTACAGACAGATGAAAATTTTCTCTATGATCCTGCTTGGAAGCTACAAATTCAAGCTCAATGATGAAAGTAGACCAGTCAAGTACAAAACTGCACTCACTCTTCATATTGAAGGTGGACTCCATCTCAGTGTCTTCCCTAGATCGAACCACGAAACTACAGTTAATGCTTAAACATCTTCCTACTGTCTTGGGTTGTTGCCTAAATAATCAAAGTATGGAGCCAATAAACAACATATATAATGTTTATTATATTGTTGTGTTTGTGTGGTTACCCTCAAAGCTTCTTTTTTCGGTAGTTGAAAGACGATTATATAGGAGAAGTTTGTCCATTTTGTTATTTGCTTACAGTAATTAAGGATTAAGTATTAATAATTGGCATTTAACCCCAAAAGATTGTTCCGGCGGTCAAGAGGTTTGCTTCCTTTGTTGACTTCTTAGGTTCGACCTACATTTATAGTTTACCTTAGAACATTGGACAGGTAGAATGTTCAATGGGTCTTAAGAATTAATTGAGATGTGCACAAACTAATTCAAACATCATTGTCATAAAAAATAAATTAAAAAAATTGGCATTTTGCAACCTAAATAAAAACTTTATTATTATTATTTTTAAATCTTTCAATTGACTCTTTACACATTGATCACTTTGAATGTATAGTTCTAGAAAATGGTGATGAAATTCAAAATTAAAACATGTTTAACATTTTATCAAGCTCTAGTGGGTAGAACAAAAAGCTAACGCACTGGAGGTAATGTCCACGCGCAACCATCTAAGTTGAAAAAAAAAATTACCGTTGGTTGACAGTGATGAGGGGACGTTGTTGATATTTCTCGAAAGGTGAAGGGAGAGGTTAACTTGTCTTTTATACTTATGGGGTGTTGCTGATATTTCTTGAAACATGGGAGATGTCAGAGATAATTAATAGTGAGTGTAAGGTTGAAAAATATTGTGAAGATATGATTAAGTGTACTCACCAAGTGCATTAAAATTTTAATGAAAAAAGTATCATGAAAGTACCACATCAATCAATCATACTATAAGTTAAGAATGGTTATATAATATTTCATAAATTTTTTTCCTTAAAAAGTAATGCGATTATTGGTTGTTTATATAAATAATTAAATGATATATATATATATATATATATAGTGATAAATGGTTGGTTAATATTTTATTAGTGATATTATTTCCACTTGTGCATGGACTATAAGTTGCAGTCGTCTCCTCTGTCTTTAAGAGGTGTCAACTCCTTTCCCCGATTTGGAGGCGACGAATGTAAGTGGTTGATGAGTTGGTACCATCGGAATAGTGTAGATTTTCTCTTTACAATATAATGTTTTTTCCCTTTAATTCACCTGGAAAATGCAGGTGTCACGATAAAAATATTACTGTATTAAAGACGTCACAAAGCACATAACTTAAAACTAGTTTAATCTCCAAGTTATGGAGATTTAAAATTATTCTTTTATGACGACAACGAAGTTTTTTGGTTTTTTATCAAATAACTTAAAACTGGTTTAATATCTAAGGTGGCGTAGTTCTGACAATTGAATACCACAAAATAAATAAGATTGAAGAAAATTTTATAATATGTTTGTTTGTAATTTTTAATATCTGATTATAAATATTAAGTGTTTGTTTTTACAAATTTTAAATATCTAAAAAATATTATTTTTATTTAAATATCTTTGTCAACGTAATGTATAATATATATATTTATAATTTGTATTAAAAATCATGAATTTCATAAAATATAACGAAAATATTTTAATTTTACAAATAATTTGATTTAATTTTTTTAATTATGTATATCTACTGCGTCTGCTACAATGAAAATAAAATAATAATGTGAATAAAATAGCTTAAAAAAGATTAAGGTTTTAAAGGGTATGATTGGAATTTAAATATTAGAGTAGGAATATTTTTGGAGAAGTCATTTAAGACAAACAAATATATATTTAGTGGCCAAAATTTTTAACTTTTTTCATTAAGAGGAATGACTGATTCTTAGTTTTAAGTGATCAAACCAAATAACCCATAAATATATCTTAATATAAAAGATTCATTTTTTCTAAGTTTTCAAGGGTGTAAACAGACCAGCCCTAGATGATACTAGAAATCTTAGATTGAGTTGAAAAGAAACTTAATACAATAATCAAAACATATTAATATATAAGAAAACGATTATCTTTTACTTCATTTGTCGTTTTTACTCTTAGCCCCCATAGCAAGATAAATTCATTTTTTAAAATGTATATTCTCCATGCAATAATACTAACTAAGATTTTAATTAAAAAGTAATTATAAGTTAAAATATTTAATTACAAAAGAAATTCTATAAATATAAAAATTTAGACTTATGAATATTTAATGAGAGTTTATTTTTAAGGAATTAATGATGTTTCTTGGGGTGGGGCTAAATGCTCCCCCGCAGATGTGTGCTTAATAGTTTTTTTTTTTTTTTTTTTTTTTTTTTTGATTGAGAGTGTCCATACAATTTGCGTGCATCTCAACTAGTTCTTTAGAGTTTTGAAGTTAATAGTCGGATAAATTTTCTCAATGATCATCCCCCTAGAAACTGAATGGATCGAATTCAGGATCTCTTAAACAATACACTTAGAATTCTAGTTGACCACTGGCCATCAAGTGGTGGTTAGCTTAATTGTTAATACCCATTTTTTAGAATTAAGTTATTATTAAAAAAATTTATCTTCCTAATTATATTTTGAAAATGATAAGAGTACTTCGTTAAAATAGATTTAATGACTTACACATGGACTAAAAGCTGGAACTGGCGTGAAATATATTAAAACAAAAAAAGTGAATCACGAATATCATTATTGATGAAGTTTGGCGCACGATCTCCCATTTCTGCTATATAATTTGTAAGACGTGACAATCAGCTCTCACAATCTCCTTGACCAAACATTCCTGCTCTGCTTTGCTTATCCATTACCATGATCGACCTTAAGAATTTTCCTCCTTCATCCTCTTTACAGCGGCAGCTTTGCATTGCTCTGCCAATTCGTGCTCAGATTTCGTCCCACAAGATCGCCAAAGACTAAAAATATCCCCTATTGGCACCACTATCCTTGGCCCAGCACAATTTTCCCAGGCTCCATGACTTCACGGCTGCCTTGCACGCAAATATAAACTTACAGATTGCCTCTTTTATTCAGAAACGAGATTTTTACGTCAGATCCTGCAGTTGTTGACCACATCCTCAACAAACTTTCCTAACTATGGCAAGGTAAGAACGTATCAGAGCTTTACTTGAAAAAAAAAAAAAAAGAAAAAAAATCCACATAAATGCCCCGAAATGAATTGTATTTCATTTTCTTTTATTTCTTACTCATTTCCGGTCATATTTGTATGTGTAGGTTGTTTTTTTTTTTTTTTTGTAGGTTGTGTTTTTTTTTTTTTTTTTTTTTTTTCACTATTAATTGTGAAAGTTGTCTAAGCTTTTTCCATCTAAACGAAGTAGTTGACATCAACTGTGAGCATAATTCAAATTTCGCTAGAATTTTGCGTATTGATTCTAACAGTTTTACCAGTGAAACTCTTTTTGTAATTTCCAAAAGAATTATCGAACACATAGTATATGATTAGATGAAAATTCTAATTCTACCGAGGTTATGGAAGCAGGGATTGTACCAGTATAATATTTTGACCGATCTACTAGGTGATGGGATCTTCGCTGTAGACGGAGACAAGTGGAAACATCAAAGGAAACTATCAAGCTATGAATTCTCCACCAAGATACTGAGGGATTTTAGCAGTGTAGTCTTTAAAACTACTGCTGTAAAGCTTGCTCGTAAAGTATCTGAAGCTTCAGTATCAAACCGATCGTTAGACATGCAAGTATGAGCTTCTTTATCAATAAGTTTTAACGTTTTGGTATCATAAGAACGGGTATTATTAACTCCGTTTAATTGATGATTATTGATTAATTATAAATATGCGTTTATTTGCAGGATTTTTTCATGAAAGCAACCTTAGACTCTGTGTTTAAAGTCATGTTGGGAATAGATTTAGATGTTTTATCTAGAACTTATGAAGAAGGCGCTCGATTCGCTGATGCTTTCGATACAGCAAATGCAATTGTCAGTTTCCGGTTTGCCGATCTCTTTTGGAAGGTTAAGCGGTTCCTGAACATTGGATCAGAGGCTGAATTGAGAAGAAGAATCAAAGTGGTTGACAAATTTGTATACAAATTAATTAAACGCAAAATTGAGCAAATAAACAATCCACGTGATGATACACAATCTGTGAGTATAGCATCTTCAACCATCTGCAGTTTAGTTCAAAGTTTTAGTAATATTTTGAGTAATTAGCTAACAAATCAAATTTACAGGGGAAGAAAGAAGACATTCTGTCAAGGTTTTTGGAACTGAAAGAAACCGATCCAAAATACTTAAGGGACATAGTTCTCAATTTTGTGATTGCTGGGAAAGACACAACGGCTACCACTATTTCTTGGTTTTTTTACTCGCTTTGCAAGCACCCTGATATACAGGAAAAGATTGCAAAGGAAATAATACAAGCAACCCAAGTGAGTGGTAATTTAAGCATTGAGGAATTTGCAGCCAAAGTAAATGAAGGAACCCTGGGCAAGATGAACTATCTCCACGCAGCGTTGTCTGAGACGCTTAGACTCTATCCCGCAGTTCCAGTGGTAAGTACATGCACAATCAGAGTAAAACATGAAAAAAAAAAAAAAAAAAGAAATTTGCTACACACAATTGTTTGATTTTGATTTTATAAATGTCTTAGTTTTCCTTCCGGTTTACATGGGTATTGCTAAAAGAAAAACTTCTAGCCCGACCTAATATGATTTTCCGGCTATGCACATATTATAATGAGACCATTAGCTTTGTTTGAAAGAAGTATTGTGGGTGGTGTCACTGTCACAGGATGGGAAGATGTGTTTTGCCGATGACACACTGCCTCATGGCTTCACTGCCCATAAAGGAGATCTGATCGCATATTTACCTTATGCGATGGGTAGGATGATAGAATCATGGGGTAATGACGCAAAGGAATTCCGGCCAGAGAGATGGCTCAATGAAAATGGCGTTTTCCAACCGAAAAGCCCTTTCGTCTTCACAGCCTTCCAGGTAAGATAGAGTCTGATTATGATATGCGTTAATCTCATTTGGCAACTTATGTTTTAGCACTCAAGTAGACTGTTACATTACATTGTTCATTTGCAGTACAGCAGACAGATCGATGTGACTAACAGGACATGTTTTTGAAGAACTTCTTTCCGATTAGATAATCAATTTGATCATTTATGTTGAACAGGCGGGTCCAAGAATCTGTCTAGGAAAGGATTTTGCTTACAGGCAGATGAAAATCTTCTCTATGATCCTACTTGCATGTTACAAATTCAAGCTCAAAGATGAAAGTAAACCAGTCAAGTACAGAACTGCACTCACTCTTCCAATTGATGGTGGACTCCATCTCCTTATCTCCCCAAGATTAAACCCTGGAATTATAATTAACGCTTAAATTAACATCTTCTTCTTTCTTAACTGAGTGAATAAACAATCGACATAATGTTGATTATATGGTTGCGTTTGTGTAGAATCTCTAAATAGTCCAATTTGTCTCGTTGAAGGAGAAATCTTGGAGAAGTTTGTCCTTTTATTTTATTTATTTTTTTTTTTAATTGCGTGTGGTAATTAAGTGGCAATGTAGTTTGTTAAAATGCTTTATTTAAAATCTTGTCATATTATGACCAACAAAATTTCAAAAGATGGCAGAGAAGATTAAAAGTGGCTCACACGTGACACCACCTCTACGTGCAATTATTCAAAATATTCCTACAAAATTTTGTATTTTAAAAGTTTACCTTTTTATCTTATTTTCGTAAAAAAAAATGAAACAATTGTTAAACTTTAAACCCAACAATGTCTGTCCTCAACATCAACCCATCCTCCACATTTGAGAGAAAATGCATATTTATAGTTAAAGAGTTAAACTTCAATTTGAATAAGGTAAATATTTTTTGTATTTTTTGGTTAAAAAGTCAAAACTCCATTATTACGTTGACATATATTTGCTTCTTCAGGAAAAAGAAAAATGGTGATCGGGAAAACCTTAAACAAGAGAGTTATATTAATACTCTTGTTATGCCTGGAAAAGTAAGGCTGATGCAGAGCCCAGTCAACACAAATGGTCAGGGTCTAGATAGATCTTACAGCCATTCAGATGTTGCCACGTCGTATGCTGACGTGAGCAACATGCTCCTGCCAGTGCAGTGGATGTGCGACAGACTGACGAAAGGCTGGAGGTCATCCACGTGTCTAATCCATGTATAAAGCGAGGAGATCACGCGAGTAGGTGAATAACGGGATGCAAATGAGGATTTGCATGGTACCTGACCCCATTTTACGAATTCAGTAATGATTACCTCAATGTATCCTACTATAAATAGAGAGCTTCTTTCCCATTTGTGGGATTCGCTCATTTTTACTCTTGATTAGCTATCTTCTCTTTGGAATAGCTTTCTCTCTCTCTCTCTCACTTGTACTCTCATCAGCTCGCTAGTCCGCGACCTGATCCTTCGAATATAAATACAATCAGTGGACATAGGATTCACTTGGTCAAGCATCCGAACCACTTTAAACATTGTCTTGCCACCATTTACATCCTCAATCCCCCATTCACGTGTGTCTTCTAGGCCAACTCAGTATTTCACACGTGTGGTTAGTTGGTGTCAAAATCACGCATCAACAGTTTGGCGCTAGAAGGAGGGCTTGATTTAGTATTCATCATTCATTAGGAAAATCTCTGACTAACTGGTCCTACAACAGCAAATGGCTCGCCGATTTGAACCTGAGCCAACCAATCATGGTGTTTAGGAGATCCCCCAAGTTTAGGAAGACACTTCTTCCGAGGTGCCCTCAGTTCCACAAAATACAGCGGGGGATATCCCTTCAAGTTCACAACTTGACCCTACCATTATGAGCTACCTGGAGAGGTTCAACAATACTCTCCAAATGGTTAATCGAAGGTTGGACCGTTTGGATTGGGGCATGCCACCAGAATCAAATGGGGCGGTTCAACCGCCAAAAACGCCTGCAGGTCGCGCAAAAGCTTGGAAAAGGGCGATAGCCTGTACCGCGAGTACTGTAGCACGTCGAAGGAAGGTAAGTAAGTGGCGAACAGCGTGCCTAAGGGCTCCAAAGGGTCGGCAAACACCGACCATGTCTCGGGTAGAATACCTATGGCCTTAAGACTCGGTGAAAGGTCGCATCTCAAGCCGTCCCATGCCACCTCGCATAAGCACTCCCATAAAAGTGCTAGGCGGGGCGATTCTCATCACCGCCAAAATAACGATCCCGATCGTCATCGAGCGGGAGGTTCCCACACTTTGCGGGGTAGTTCTTACCACCGCAGAGGTCGTGAAAATTCCCCACACCGTTTATCACCATCACACGACTCTAGCCAGCGTGTGCCAAGGGCGGTCGGAACTGCCGGCCAAGGCAAAGAGGAATCCGACCTCCGGACTTTCCTCAATCGCAATCGCGAGGGTCGAACTCGCATGGGGGAAAGCAATCCTCAGATAGCTCCGCTACATCAGATTGAGGAGCTGCAACGAGCTCTAGATCAGCTAAAAGCTCAGCAAAATGAGCAAGGGCAGGCCGCAGCAGCGTCACCCTTTTCTCCGGCAGTATTAGTCGCCCCTCTCCCATCAAGATTTAGAATGCCTGATATGTAGGCGTTCGATAGAAATTCTGATCTTCAGGATCACTTGTATGAATTCAACGACTTGATGGAGCTTCACCAGGTTTCAGATTTGGCAAAGAGTCGTTATTTGGTGGTAACTCTAACCTCTCATGCTAAACGGTGGTTTAGGTCACTCCCCGCGGGATCGATCAGCTCGTGGCCTCAGATAAGCGCGACGTTCCTGAGGCACTTCCAAGCGAACCGAAAGTTCTCAATGCCTTTGAGCTACCTCAGCAACATAAGGCAAGAGAGGGATGAAGCCCTCCAGTCCTACATTGATCGATTCCACAAAAAAAACTTAATAAGGTAGCTCACACTCCCAAAGAGTCTATTCGAACTCTCATCATAGCAGGAGTTTGCCCACAGACCGACCTGTGGAAAAAGTTACAGGCTGAGGATGATATCTTCCTCACCCGCTTCTACAACCTTGCGGGGAAATACCTCTATATTGAAAACTTCGTGGCGGCACTCCACCGTCGTGACCATGGCGCTTCAGGTAGTACGCCTAGTCAGGGGGAAGGTAGGAGAGTTGATCGTAGATGGGCTAATGACGATCAACAAAAAGGAAAGAAACTGCGGTACGAGCCCAAAAAGTCTTATGCTCCAGTTCCTCGTCGCGATCGTGACAGAAATCAGTATATGCCTTTGAACTCGTCTGTATCGGCTATTCATGACAAGTCAGAAGAAGCCAGCCTGCTCGAAGAGCTTGAGCCCATGAAAAATCCCCCATCACCTAGAAATAGTAAAAAATACTATTGCTTTCATCGGGATAATAGGCATCACACCGATGAGTGCCGAGCTCTCAAACAGGCAATTAAAGATCTTATCAAGCAGGGGCATTTCAAAGAGTATATTGATGATTCCACTCCCGTATAGGAGAAAACTCAAGGGGAACCAGGAAAGAAGCGTCGTGATCGCAAAGGTGTCTGCAGCGTCGGAATGATCTTTGGGGGACCGCACCTTGCGGGAAACTCGCGAGGTGCCCAGGAAAGATATGCTTGCACAACCTATCACGACCCCATCAGGGTGATGAACACTATGCGACGACCACCAAAGGTTCGCAAGGAGGAGGAAATTACATTCTCCGAAAAGGATGCAGTTCGATTGCACCATCCCCATGATGACGCTCTCGTGATCATGCCCTTGATAGGGTGCTACGACGTCCACAAAATGTTGGAAGTGCTGTGAACATCTTGTTCTAGGCAGCTTTTGAAAGAACGAATTTGGATAAAGCCGACTTGAAGCCTGCCTCGATCCCCCTATACGGTTTTACAAGGGACCACCTAATCCCCAAGGGAACGATCTCGCTTCCAGTCACGCTGGGTGACTTCGACGAGGTGACCAAGGTAACTGAATTCTTGGTAGTGGATTGCCCATCCGCTTTTAATGGTATCCTAAGGCGACCTCTACTGAGAAATTTCAAGGCGGTCACTTCGATATACCATTTGAAGATGAAGTTCCCCACCCCGACAAGGATAAGGGAAGTTAGCGGATCTCAGCGCGCATCTCGCGACTGTTATGTAAAAGCAGTGCAAATGACATGCAAGGGAAAGGGCATCTCGCGCAACATTCCTCGACAAGCAATGGCGATCAACCGAATCGAGCCGCAGCCTGGCCTAGTCGAGGACAATATGGATCCTCGTATTCAGGAATGCCCTTCTAGTGGGCCAGTTGAGGATCTATTTGAGATGTCAGTCGACTAGAGTAAGCCAAGCAGAATGTTGAGGATTGGGAGCAATCTCAACCCCCAGCTCGCCACCAAACTAACCAGCTTCCTCAGAGGGAATATTGATGTGTTCGCATGGTCACACGCAGATATGGTCAAGGTCAACCCGAATATTATTTGCCATGCCTTAAACATCGACAGTGAAGCCAAGTCGGTTCGCCAAAAGAGAAGGGCAATGGATCCAGAGCAATATGCTACCTTGAAGCTTGAGGTAGATACTCTCCATCGGAATGGATCCATCCGAGAAGCACTCTATCCGAGCTAGGTTGCCAACCCGGTTCTAGTAAAAAAGCCCAATGACAAAGGGCAGACATGCGTCAACTTCACTGACCTTAACAAAGCATGCCCAAAAGATAGTTTTCCTCCGCCCAAAATCGACCAGCTCATGGATGCCACCTCTGGGCACGAGATGTTGAGTTTTATGGACGCATACTCAGGATACAATCAAATTTCGATGTATGCATCAGACGAAGAGCATACATCCTTTATTACAGATCGGTGGTTGTATTACTACAAAGTTATGCCCTTCGGCCTCAAGAACGCTGGTGCAACTTACCAACGATTGGTTAACTGAATGTTTTTTGAGCATATTGGGAAATCGATAGAGGTCTGTGTAGATGACATGCTGGTCAAGTCACATGTCGCTTCAGATCACATAGCGCATCTCGCTGAGATATTCGACATCCTTCGAAAATACAGAATGAAGCTAAACCCCTTCAAGTGCTCATTCGGAGTGTCCTCGGGAAAATTCCTAGGATACATGGTTAACCAAAGGGGAATAGAGATCAACCCTGAGAAAATCCAAGCTCTCCTCAATATGAAAAGCCCGACCAATAAAAAGCAGGTCATGAGCCTCAATGGGCGAATAGCAGCACTTAGTCGCTTCATATCGAGGGCAACAGATCGCTGCTTGCCGTTCTTTAATGTTTTAAGGGCCAACAAAAAGTTTGAGTGGATTCTCAAGTGCAAACAGGCATTCTAGAGTATTAAAGAGCACCTCAGGAAGCCACCTCTTTTGTCCAAGCCTATCCCGCAGGAGATCCTCCTCTTGTATCTGTCCGTCTCTCAGTTCGCGGTCAGTGTAGCCCTAGTTCGGGAAGAGAATAGGGTCCAATGGCCAGTGTATTACGCGAGCAAGCGTCTGTTGGATGCCGAGATGCGGTATCCGAAAATGGAACGATTAGCTTATGCTCTGTTGATCGCTTTCAGAAAGTTACAACCTTACTTCCACGCCCATACGATCCATGTAATGACAAATTACCCGCTCAGGCAAGTCCTCCAGAAATCAGAGGCGTCGGGTAAGTTGGTTAAGTGGGCCATGGAATTAAGTCAATTCGATCTGAAGTACAGACCGAAGGCAACCATCAAAGGGCAAGCCGTTGCTGACTTCATCTCAGAGTTCTCATATCATCCGACAAATGAGTCAAAGCAACAGCCCAGCGAAGTCATTCAGGAAACCGCCCAAAATCTATCAACCTGGAGCCTCTACGTTCGATGGATCATCGAACAGAAAGAGGGTCGGGATAGGTCTTCTCCTTTTGAGTCCCGAAGGGGCTCGCATTCATGGTATTCTTCGGTTTGGTTTTAAGGCAACCAATAATGATCAGGTCGAGTATGAAACTCTGCTCGCTGGACTATGGTTAGCCAGAGAAATAGGTGCAACCGTGATCAGTATCCACAGCGACTCCATGCTGGTCGTTAACTAGCTTTTGGAGGAGTACCAAGCCAAGGAAGAAAACATGATCAACTATCTGAAGAAAGCTAAGACCGCACTCGAGCCGTTCAAGCACTTCACGATCACACAGATTCCTAGAGATAACAACTCTGTGGCTAATGCCTTAACAAGGATAGCCTCCTCGTTGGATTCAGAAGCACCAGAAAGCATTCCTGTTCGGTTCATCGAGACCACCAGTATCAGCCCGATCGAACAAGCCGTGTATGTAACTAAATCAATTTTCTGGATGACCCTTATCATTCAGTATCTTAGAGACGGGGCCTTGCCCGACAAAAAGGTCGAGGCAAGGACCCTGCGAACAAGATCCGCTCGTTACACCCTCATCGGAGACCAACTATACAAGCGAGGGTTTAGCGCCCCTCTCCTCCAATGTGTAACTGACAAAAAGGCAGATTACATCATAAGGGAGATACATGAAGGGATATGTGGTAATCACACTGCCGCACAATCTCTCACTAACAAAGTTGTTCGTCAAAGGTACTATTGGCCCCTAATCCAAAAAGACACCTACAACTTTGTCAAAAGGTGTGACCAGTGCCAACGGTTCGCAAGCATATCGCGAGCTCCTTCCCACCAGCTGATAACCATGACCAGCCCCTGGCCATTCTCCATGTGGGGAATTAATCTCATCGGTCCCATGCCAGTTGGTAAGGGGGGAGTCAAGTATGTCATGATCGCAGTGGATTACTTCACCAAGTAGGTCGAAGCAGAACCGTTAACCGCGATCACGACCCAAAAGTTCAAGGAATTCGTCTTCAAGAACATTGTGTGCCGTTATGGGATTCCTCATACTCTCATCTCAGACAATGGTAAACAATTCGACAACGAGGAGTTCAAGCAGTTTTGCGACGACCTGGGTATCCACAAAAAATTTGCCCTAGTCGCAAGGACACAAGCAAATGGTCAAGTTGAAGCTGTCAACAAAACCGTCAAGCACACTTTGAAAGCAAAACTCGGCATAGCCAAGGGAAATTGGGCCGACGACCTTCCCGAAGTCCTATAGGCATACAGAATAACTCCGAGAACCTCTACCTCAAAAACCCCTTTTTCGCTAGCATATGGCTTCGAAGTGATGATCCTTGTGAAAGTAGGAACTGGTTCACTTCGGAGGGACTTGTACAACGAAGCTGACAATGAAGCGCTTCTGCGTGCAAGTCTGGACCTAATTGAAGAACATCGCAGCAAGGCTCAGCTAAGGATAGCAACCTATCAACAACGCGAGAAAAGGTACTTCGACTCTAAGGTCAGAAGAAAAGACTTCCAGGTCGACGACCTTGTTTTGAAGGAAGTTCTTCTCGGTACTAGAGAACCAAGTGCGGGAGTTTTGGGACCGAACTGGGAAGTCCATACTGCATCGCCAAAGTAATAAGACCAAAGACTTATCATCTCAAAAGGCTGAATGGTTCCGAAGTACCCTGAGCTTGGAATGCTGAGCATCTTCGACCTTATTATCAGTAATTCTGAGCTTAATTATTTCCTTGTAAAGGTCGGTTTTAATCTTTGTAGCCTTTGTAATAGCAAGTGTGCAATTCTGATCGTTTGTAATCATTTTCCCATATATATATACAATTTTGTTCGTATAAACTTGTACCAATATTATTGTAAGCAGTTAGAATGCGATTTCATATGTAAAGAATGCGGAAATTATAAATCCTCAGGAAAGATTGTGAAAAACAATATCTTTATTTATCAAGAAAGGGAAAATACATAAGCAAAAACGGAGAAAACAAGAGAAGCTGATCACTGATCCTCTCCCCCAGGCTGATCGCCGACTGCCTGATCAGACGCGGGCTCCTCAGGAATGAATTCAGCCTGTTCATCTTTTGGGTCGGGCCCCCGAGTCGTTTCCTCAGCTTCAGCTTGCGCCATAGAAGCGAGCTCATTCCGGTAATCGTCAATGAGGTCGGACAGATCCATCTCAGGATTCCTCGAAAGAAGGGCAAAGATGGACTGAATCATCCACTCAGTAGCCCTATTCTCGATCTTCGCCTCTTGCTGCTGCATCTCTGCAGTTAGCGAAGTGACGTGACCTCGAGTAAAGTGGAGCTCAGCCTCCAACTCTAACTGTTGCTTCTTGGTATTCTCCCACAGCTCGCCCCTATCCAGTTTTGCTCACGAGGCCCGCTCAATGGTTGCCTTCAACTCTGGTCTTTCTCACTGGCCTCCCTGATGAGTCTGGCCACTGTCCTCTGGAGCTCGTTCATTTCCTCCCCTTGCCTCTCCATCTCAGCCTTCTGAAAGTCTACCGTGCGAAGAGCAGCATTTCTCTTGTTCAGGTACTGATTCGCCGAAGTGATGGACAAATCTCTCTCTGCATCAGCGGCCGCCAAGTCCCGCTTAAGCCGCGCATTCTCTTTCCTCATCTCCACCAATCCCTGAGTAGTCCTGAGCTGGACCTTCTGTAGGGACAAGTGCATGGAGAGCAGGGCCTGCATAGCGAAGAGAATAAAGTTAATTATTTCGTATAAGCAAATGTCCTTGCCAAGGACAGCTCGTTTACCTGGCTCAGGTGGTGGAAGGACATGGTCATCAGGTCCATGGTACCGGAAGCCACAAACTGCTCGAAAACCTCCGCGAGCCTGCATTCAAGCAATGCGAAGACTACCAGCTGCAGATGGTTTGGTAAATGTCCCATTGACTCCAAGATGGGGGCACCAGTGCCCGCTGCGGGCAGAGTCCCCTCTACCGGCTCCTTTCCTGACCTCCTCTCGAGGACAAAGGTCGTCTGTTGCCTCACCTGCTGACCCCTAGGAGCGATGGAGATGTCGGTCGCGCCACCAACTAGCCTTTCCGAGCGGTAAGCTTGGTAGGGATGTGACCTCTCAAGCTAGACTCCCAAGCCCTCCGCTTCGGACTCCGACTCTTCGGTCTGAATCAGCCTCCTCTTTTTAGGCTTCTGGGCCGTAGTTTTCTGTTTAGGGCAAGCAGTGCCCTCAGGTTAGGTCGAGTCGGATCAGCTATCGATGTGCCTTTACCGAAGGGACAGTTGGGAGCCGCTCCAGCTTGTCCAGTGGTACCCCTTCGAGGGAAGGAAAATTTCCTTGGTCGTGGTGACTTGGGCACTCTGGGAGGCATGGTTGCTGCATGCGAACACCGTTAGTAAAACAGTTCGCTACGCGAAGAGTAAAAAAAAAAAAGTCAAGAAACTTACTCGGCGGGGTCTCTAAGGTCGCGTCTTGGTTGAAGAAACCGTATTTTCGCAAGTTCGCGGTTGTCACGAGCAGCCTCGTATCGCGACTTGCTTCAGGTAAGAAACCGAAGGTTGTGATCCTGTTTAGGTCCGCGAACAAATCTAAGTTGGTCATTTTGTTAACTGCCAGAGAAATAAACAGCTCGTTAGCAAGGGACATAAATTCAATAAATTCGAAAGGAAAAAAGACCTACTTGGCTCCCGGAAGCGGCAAAGGCCATCGTGACAAAAGAAAAAGAACTTCATCTCATACGGTCCTACGTTACTCAGGTAACTGTGTATCCCCGCTTCTATGGTAGGTCACCTGGACAAATAGTAGGAATCCTTGTCCTTGCTTTTCTTTAGGATATATGAGCAACCGAGCTCTACTATGGTTAGTTCGCCCAGCCCGTTCTCACGACACGCGATGTACATGGCAATGGCAATCATGTACGCGTTTGGCATGAGTTCCATTGGCGCGATCCCGAAGTGATCCAAGACTGACCTAACAAAAGGGTGGAAAGGGATCAGTCCCCTACCCTTGAAAATGTCCTTGGAGATTGCGGCCAACTCTAGTGGAGGATACCAAGCTGTGCGTGTCCTATCGCGAAAGACCTGCACGCTGATAGCGTATTGGTTTATCACCCTTTCAAGCTCTTCCTCGGTAAGTACCGAGAAGATCTCTCGAATGGGACCCGTAGGAGCATCTTGCATGGGCGAAGTGGTCCCTTCCTCGGCTCTGGTCGTTGGGGGGTCCATTCTACTGTGGTCTGCAAAAGCGACAAGCAGGGAACCATTCAATCCTCAAACACTATCCCGTACGATGATGTGGAGGAGAAAATAAATATTTCCTCCCTTAAACCGTAGAAAAACCGTAACAGAATGCTTAAAGGGCCACCATCAATGGACTTGGCTGAATGGAGGATATTTCATCTCCGATGAGATGCCAACAGACGGTTGTCACATAGCGACTGTCGAAAGCAAAATTAAACCAAAATAGGAGAAGGGATTCGTGTTTACCTCTTGGGATGAGAAAGATTGGCTCTTCTACTCTGAATAATCAGTCAAACACCACTCTAGAAGGCAAAGAACCAAGAATCGCAAAAGTTTCTTGCTCTCTCTAAAAATGAAAGTACTGTGACTTTGCCTGAAAAGAGCTTGGGGTTTATACAGTTGAGGAAGTGGCGCTTTGCTTTCCCGAAGTCAAACTATGTTTGAGCAGAAAACATATCTGACCGTTGATCGCGACCACGTGTCACGAATCAGCGAGGAAGAGTGACCGTCACACCTCAAGAAATTAGATCGTCATCCCTTTTTGTTGAAATACTCAAGCAACGGCACGTTTTCCCTCCTCCACATTTAATGCACCCACGTCTGCATTTAATGCTCTGACAGTGAATGTCGTTTCAGCATGGCTCGCATTTAATGCGCATGGTTGTCACTTATTACGCTTAAGACATGTCTGTCAGAGCAAAAGGTGCTTCATTTAATGTATCTGCTGCAAAAGTGCAACGGATAACATCTGAAGAGGTCGTTATGAAAAACACTCTTCGTTTTGTAAGTTGCAAGGCGACGTAACTCTTCAGCCTCGTCTCATGTCGGTCACGAAGTGATGTGATTCCTCGACCTTGACAGAAATCAACTGCGAAGCAGCGACCATTTATCCTCTTGAAGGTTGCCAAGTGTAAACAGGTCGAAGATTCCACCCAAGTCGGAATCATCATTATAGCACTAGATACCCAAATCCAGGTCGCTGACTGTAAGATCAAAGATCACCCTAGGTCGCATGCGAGGAGGTGTCCTTTCGACCTCCTTCACAATCAAGTCGCTTTGAACAGCATCTCTTCAGGCACGTCAAATCAAGGAATTTGTAATTTTCAAGGTTCGATTCTCAAACCTTAAAAATTAGGGGACTTTTGTTATGCCTGAAAAAGTCGGGCTGACGTAGAGCCCAGTCAGCGCAAGTGGTCAGGGTCTAGGCAGATCTTGCAGCCATTCAGACGTTGCCATATCGTATGCTGGCGTGAGCAGCATGCTGCTGCCAGTGCAATGGGTGTGCGACAGACTGACGAAAGGCTGGAGGTCGTCCACGTGTCCAATCCCTACATAAAGTGAGGAGATCACGCAAGTAGGTGAATAATGAGACGCAAAGGAGGATTTGCACAGTACCTGACCCCATTTTACGGATTCAGTAATGATTACCTTAATGTATCCCACTATAAATAGAGAGCTTATCTCCCGTTTGTGGGATTCGCTCATTTTTACTCTTGATTAGCTATCTTTTCTCTGCAATAGCTCTCTCTCTCTCTCTCTCTCTCATCAGCTCGCTAGTCCGCGACCTGATCCTTCGAATATAAATACAATCAGTGGACGTAGGATTTGCTTGGTCAAGCATCCGAACAACTTTAAACATTGTCTTGCCACCATTTACATCCTCAATCCCTCATTCACGTGTGTCTTCTGGGCCAACTCAGCATTTCACACGTGTGGTTAGTTGGTGTCAAAATCAGGCATCGACAACTCTAAAACTTGGCCGAATAGCAAGCGAGGATGATTTTTTTAGTACTTTGAGCTTGAAAAGTTGATGAATTCAGTTTTTTTTAATTTTGAAGACACTATTTGATACAAAATTCCATGGCCGTCCTTTGAAAGCTCTGAGACAGAAAATTGGGATTATAACCAGTACCCCCTCACAGTTTCGTCTAACTACACACAGAAGTTTCGTCTAGTTACACACAAAAGTTTCGTCTACCTGCGGTGTTTATGTGGAAATATGGCTGTGGGTAAGAGGGAGGATGGGTATATTTACGTTGCTTTTCACGTGGAACTCAAATAATTTAAAGGGATGATATGATGCAATTTTGTGAGGCTTCCAGAGGCTTTGAAATCATCAAAATTAAAAATATATAGATCTCTCTTACTATTTTTGGTCTAAACTGATTTTCAATTTTGAAAATT
This sequence comes from Pistacia vera, assembly GCF_008641045.1. Taxonomy (NCBI): domain Eukaryota; kingdom Viridiplantae; phylum Streptophyta; class Magnoliopsida; order Sapindales; family Anacardiaceae; genus Pistacia; species Pistacia vera. The sequence continues at coordinate 100,923 of NW_022195314.1, read as the reverse complement.
TTTTTATTGCAGATTCGATTTCTCACTATTATTGATTCTGTTATTTTAGTTTATGATTTTAAGATTTATCTTATTACCTTGTTTTTTTTTTTTTTTTTTTTTTTGGTTACAGAATCGAAATAAAGAATAATCCGAGAACTTTAGATATGATTCTGTATTAATTATGACCTTTTACTTTAGAGATATCAAAAATTACATATTGTATAAGCCAAAAATCATACCGGACATTGTCAGACTCAATAACGAAATAAACATTGTACACAGTCTAATGCCTTAGTCCAATCCGAATTGGGTCCACACCCAAATCCATCTTATGGAAAGATCATATATCGAGATGACCCATTCTATAAGAAAATGACCATTCTATGGGTTGACCCATTTTATGAGCTGGTCCACACCACGAGTCAGTCCTCTCCACAAACTGGGCTACTCTACAAGTTCGATCACTCTACAATTAAGGTCACCCTTCGAATTAGGCCAGCCTACACTTTGGGTCTCTCTACGAGTTGGACATTTCTATAATTTGAGCTAAACCAGACTCCGGTCCATCAACATGTATTCATTCCAAAATAGGGCTCTAAGTCCCATATACTTCATAATTCATCCAAATTCATAATCTTACATGAACTAGTGCACTTACTTCTCCATGGATGAGTATTATAAGTTTTATGTTTACTACAAGGATTCAAGCTTTCTTGATTCACTATATAAACAAAAGTTAACATTCTTATTATTTAACGCATGGTTAAATTAAGTTAAATTGATTTTAATTTAACTTAGGATTTTTGTTCAAGGTGCCTGAGATATATTTGGGTAACTTTAAGTAAAACAATGTAATTAAATATGAGGAAAACTTGACTTGGATTATGAGTATTTTTTTTTGAAAAAAAAAAATTATTGGTAGGTTTTTCTGTCCATAGATCTTATATGAGTAAATCATAAAATACAAATTTGACAATATATTATTTATGACAAATAAATTCAACATTTACAGTCCTCATAATAAAACTCAAACTTTATCTTTCTAGTGTATAAGAGCATGTCCAAATGACTATTTATATGAGCCAAACTTTTTATCACTGTATAAAGATTTTATCCATAGAAACAAGAGTCCAATAGACTCTTTATATTTTAAATATAAATTAAAGAGTAAGTTTTGTTCTCCACATTTAGAGAGTCAAATTTCACTCTTAATCCTAATTTTAAATAATAAATTACAAGTTTCTATGCATTTTATTTATAATTTATCTCTCATATTAAGTTTTCTTCTTGAAAATACATATTCTCTCTCCTAAAATTTAAAGAGTTTATTAGATTTAAATAAAAAATTTGTTCTTTACATTTAAAAATCAATAAAAATACTCTTTATTTATATAAAAATGTTCTTTAAAATAAAGAACACCATTGAAAATGCTCTAAGGGCTTTGAAAGTAATTAAAATTAACCAAGTTTCTATATCTTAGGTTGTGGTGTTGGCCCAATATATATTTTTTTAATGGGAATCGGCCCGGCCCTCCTTTTATAGGCCTTTAACTAATATATATGTGAACAATTATTAATTGGAGATCTTTTGTCATGTGAAGCCCACAATCAAAGGTTTCGAAGGGAACTCTTCGTCTTGTACCCATAAAACCAAATGCTAATTCAATAATGCTAAGTCAATAATCTTTTCTCATAATCCTTGATGTAATAGATCGTCATTGGTTGTCTTATAAATGGATAATGGGACTTATACGAGCAAATAAGACTTATTTTACGAGTTGATCAATGACTAGTTGTCACATCGGAGAACGTGGGATTGAGTTGTAGACCTAAGCATTACTCATGCTAATTTCAAAACTCTAAATCATTGGTGATTTTTATTTATTTATTTATTTTTTAATGATGCTTCCAACATCTATTTTCAGGAGATTCTCATACAAAGTTTGAACAGAAAATTCACGGGGAAGAAAATAAGGAAGAGACTACCGCACAAACTGAAATACTGGAAATTCCACTTACACTTTTATTCCTTTATGCCTTTGTGTGAACTTGGCTGCATTCCACTAATCACTATTGCCTTTATACCTTTTTGTACATAGGACAAAAGAGATCAAACAGAAGAGCACGGGCATGACCCTCAAAACACATGCAAAAGAGAAAAAAGAGGTCGGCTAAAAGCTACTTAGAATTTAGGTCGCTGCTCATTGTTTGGGTGCCAATAAGGGTCAAAATGCAAACCGATTGAAGAAATTAAAGGCGGTGCCCTTGATTTCGTGATTTTTATCTTCACAAAATGCCCATGTACCACTCCATATTCAAGCCTGTGGAGTTTCTTGTACCCAACTGTGCTCCCTTTTGCCACTAGTTTACCATCAACGTAAACTTCATGTTCTTTGATCCTCTGACCAAGCCCAATCGCTTCTTGAATTCTGATCACATTAAACTTCAACCCTTCTTGATCTTAAGCCTTAATTTCAATCCAATAAACATCATTTTTGTTATCTCTTGGAGCCCAATATGTCCACAAATGGTCAGAGTCTAATACATTTTCCGGTCCAAAACCACCGTCTTTGCCTCCTCTAACGCTACTAGCTTTTGTAGTGCATTTGTCAGCTAGATTTGCTGAAAATATTGTGTCAATGGCCTTTCTAAATTCTCTCAATCTTTGAATGTCAATTTCAGATATTAACCCGGTTGAATTCGGAGGAACATTGAGTAGCATCACACAATTTCTTCCCACTGAATTATAGTAAATCTTAAGAAGTTTACTTAGCCTCTTTGGTGATTGTGATTTATGCCAAAACCATCCAGTTCTGATTGAAACGTCACATTCAGCTGGCAACCAATCTGTCCCTCTTGGATCACCTCTGTTTATATAACTAAAAAAAAACTTTACCAATCAATAATCACAAAGTGTAAGTCTTTATGTGTTTCACATGTTATCATTTTCTAAAGGTAAATCACCACTATAAGTGTTATTTCTTTTCAAAGAAGTAGGAAAACACATTGTCACGACCTAACAATAATTTTTTATTACTTAAACCGTGAAGTTGACGAATCTCTTCTCATTGAAAAATGAAAACAATAAAAGCTTAGAGAAGAAATTAAAGGACGAAAAGCTAACAAGAAACCAAATTTCCACCAAACTTAATAATTAACCAACATCTAAGTTTCAACTGCAAACAGCTCATTTGAGATAATACTGTAATTTGCATGATTTGGTTAATAAAAAATACTCACTCAACGATGCTTCCATTTCCTATTGATAGAGATGTGCGATTGATGGTCGACCAGCATGTGCTTCCAGCGAATCCTTTTTCATTACCAACCCATCTAACATCCGGACCCGCATCCGAAAATACGTTAATGGAACTCTGCAACTCTTTCACCATGGCGAACCACTCTGTAAAATAGTATGACATGTTAACCGCATTTGGACCCTTTGCTCCATCGAACCATATCTCCCTCACGTTTCCATATCTACCAATAATAGATGCCACGTATCAATCAGATGAAGCGGATTAAACAATTAACTTATTTTTCACAAATTAGAGAAAATTGAGGTACCTGGTGAGTAGTTCTTGCATTTGAGCTAAGTAGTATTCATTATACTGCAAATCGTGGCCATATCTCGGATCATGGCGATCCCACGGAGATAAATACAATCCTGCATCGACTCCGCGAGCTTTAGCCGCATTTACAAACTCTTGTACCACGTCACCATGTCCATTTTTCCAGGGACTAAGTTTGACAGAATGGTCAGTATATTTTGAAGGCCACAAGCAAAATCCATCGTGGTGTTTTGCAGTAAGTATGACAAGAGAAACTCCTGCGTCCATTGCTGCACTGATCCACTGGTTGGCATCGAGCCCGATTGGATTGAAAATAGCCGGGTTTTCTTTCCCAGTGCCCCATTCAGAGTCGGTGAATGTGTTAACTCCAAAGTGGAAGAACATTATGATCTCTCTTTGTTGCCATTTAAGTTGAGTATAAGATGGAAGTGGCAAAACAGGCAATGGTGGTGTTGTAACTTGCTCACGTCGAGAAATAGCAAATTCTAATAGTTGAAACAACGTTATTGTGAGTAAAAAACACAATAACTTAGTCATAATCATCCGGTTATGGTTTCTCTTTGCTCAATAATTCTCTCCCTCTCTATATAAATAGAGGAAATTATTGAGAGAAAACTTGCTTGGTGGAGATGGGTTGTATGATAAGATAGGTGTTGACGCTTGATTTTAGACACCAACGACTCGCATGTGCAAAGTGCCAAGAGAGCCTTAGAAATTACACGTGATGGATCCATGAGATTTGAATATGGAGCTGAGATTTTATATGTTGCAGAAAACATAAATAATAGACTAATAAGAGAGGTTTTTATAATGGTTCGGATGCTCAAAAGCAAATCCTACGTCTACTGTTATTTTATTGATCTCTGGCTATTTCTATGATACTGCCCATAAGGCATACAAAGATGAAGAAATACAGTGTTTACAAAGAGAAAATTGAGTTCAAATCTATGCCTAGCTCTCATATGCCCAACCCCCCTTTTAGGGAAGAGAAGTGTCAATTTATACACCTTTGAACTGAATGTAATGAGTGTTTTGCAAGTTGCCTTGACACATGGAAGACTCTCGTCCATTCATCTCTTGAAATGAGATAGGGTTGGTATGAATATCTTTGAGGCAGATATGGGCTTGATAGCTAGTATAAAAAGACATTTAGTGAACTGACATAAGCGTGACTTTTTATGCATAACAGAAGCCCCCCAGTTTTTGGAGTGCATAATCGCGCTTCAGAAACTCAGGTCTTTGATCTGAATGGCTTTTGCACTATAGGCTGTAGTCTCGAACTAAAGAGCTCGAACTATTCCTGGCACGATCGAGTGCTGAGAGCTAGGAGCTGATTGCGATCTGGTAGGAGCTCGACCTAAAATCATAACGAGCTCGACCTTAGAGCATAATGAGCTTCACCTGAGAGATCGACCTGAGAGCATAACGAGCTCGACCTGAGAGCATAAAGAGCTCTACTTGAGAGCATAACAAGCTCAGCCTCAGAGCATAACGAGCTCAACCTGAGCATAACGAACTTAACCTCAAACCATAACGAGCTCAACCTGAGCATAACGAGCTCTACCTGAGCATAACAAGCTTGACCTCAGAGCATAATGAGCTTTACCTGAGCATAACGAGCTCGACCTGAGAGCAAGAGATCAGTGATCTCACTGTGCGATCAGCGATCCGAACACGCGATTTGAAGCTAGAGATTAGCAATCTAAAGTCGAAGATCAAGATTACCTGAGCGTGCAATCTGCGATCTAGCCACACGATTGGAGAATTCTGACGCGTGTGATCTAGCCACTCGATTACAGAATTCTAACGCGTGCGATCTGCAATCTGGCCACGTGATTCGAGAACTTTGACGCGTGTGATCTGCGATCTGGCCACGCGATTGGAGAATTTTGATGCGGGCTTGAGATCTGAGCACGCCATCAGGGAACTTGGACGCAGGTTTGAGACCTGCATGGGCCACCAAACTGTTGATGCTTGATTTTGGATGCCAACAACTCGCATGTGCAAAGTGCTAAGAGAGCCTTAGAAATTACACGTGATAGATCTATGAGATTTGAATATGGAGATGAGATTTTATATGTTGCAGAAAACATAAATAATACGCTAACAAGAGATGTTTTTATAGTTGTTCGGATGCTCAAAAGCGAATCCTACGTCCACTGTTATTTTGTTGATCTTTGGCTATTTCTATGATATTGGCCATAAGACATACAAAGATGAAGAAATACAGTGTTTACAGAGAGAAAATTGAGCTCAAATCTATGCCTAGCTCTCATATGCCTAGCCCCCCTTTTTGAGAAGAGAAGTGTCAATTTATACACCTTTAAACTCAAGGTAATGAATGTTTTGCAAGTTGCCTTGACACATGGATGACTTTCGTCCATTCATCTCTTGAAATGAGATAAGGTTGGTATGAATATCTTTGAGGCAGATATGGGCTTAGCAGCTAGTACAAAAAGACATTTAGTGAACTGACATAAACGTGACTTTTTAAACATAACAATAGGGGACCCAACAAAAGAGGGGTGGAGATTCTTTGGTGAACTAGAGACAAAACATGAAAGAAATCTTAGTGTAACCAATCTTTTGTTTGGAATTTGTTTTGATTCTTTTGTGTGTTCTGGTGGTCTTTTGTTACTGTTCTTTCTGTTGCTATCATTCACGGGTGGTTATTTATTTCAAATTTCTAGGTTATTTGATTTCGAGGAAGATGTAGTTACCTTTTTTTATGGTAAAATCTACTATCTATATATATAGGGAGATCAATTGGTTTTAAATTGTCTCTAAATTTTGATCCAATGTATTAATGAATAAAATAATAATTTTATTATTACAATCAACCTATAAATAGTAATTAATTTTGCTCAATCTGTTCTCCGGATTCAAGATCAATTATTAATTGATAAACAAGTAATTTTAGAATCTCTTTTTGTCAATCATTTTTAAATGGTAACCAACTCTGAATTACCTAAATATTTCCTTAATTAATTTATTGGAGGTTTAAAATTTTTTTAGGTATGAAAGCAGCTGGATCTCTTTCACATCTTTCTAATTGTTCCTATTAGAGTAAATAAAATAAAATTTTTGAGTATGTAAGCATGACGAAAGGCAGATCTGAAAGGAAAATATCAAAATTAATTGTATATATCTGGAAAATCTTATTGAAAAAGTGACGGAGGATCTTAATTTATGTGCACAAAGACGATGTGAACAAATTACAAAGTATTTTAAAATGATTGCTTTAGAAAAGAGAGAAGTCGTGAAAACAAAAGGAAAATACAAATAAGAAAAAAGAACAAACGAATTTGGACTTGGTCAAAATAAAGCTTATAAACCCACTGATGTCTTGAAGTGTCGGTGCAATTTGCTTGATGATTCGATTTGCTTCATGTGAAAGAAAGACCTGAAGTCTTGCTTTTACTGCTTAAAATATTACATAAAATGAAGATACGAATTCACATAAAAAGATTTTCCATCGTGCATTTTGGGACATAAGCGTTTAGTGTAAGGCGCATTGTTCCACGTTTATCAATAAATGAGAAAAACGTAAATAGAAATTGCTATGTAATTATGTTTCATTATGTCAACAAAAGGAAGTGTGAATATTTTTAAGGAAAACGAGTATTAATAATGCATTGTTCCACGTTTATCAATAAATGAGAAAAACTTAAGGAGAAAATGCTATGTAATTACGGTTTCATTATGTCAAACAAAAGGTAAGTGTGAAATATTTTAAGGAAAGCAGTATAGTATTGATTGCATGTCCACAATTATCAATAAATGAGAAAACGTAAGGAGAAACTGCTATGTTATACGGTTTCATTATGTCAACAAAGGAAGTGTGAATATTTTTAAGGAAAGCGAGTATTAATAATGCATTGTTCCACGTTATCAATAAATGAGAAAAACGTAAGGAGAAACTGCTATGTAATTACGGTTCATTATGTCAACAAACGGAAGTCTGATATTTTTAGGAAAGCGAGTATTAGGGGTGTTGTCTAAGCTTATAGCTGGTCAAACTAGCTTATAAGCTCTAAAATTAAGCTAACCTGTTTGTTTATACTTTTTTGAACTATAAGTTGAGCTTATAAGCCTAAAAAAAATAAGTTGAGGGGAGGTAACTTTTTTTTTTTTTTTTTGTTTTTGCTATAGTGTTTAACCAAGTATATTACCACATTAATCCTATTTAATTTTAAAATTCTATAGTATATCCTTATTTAATGTAGTACACTTTTTAATCATTTTATAATAAAATATACTTATAAGCCACATTTTATCAAACACGTCAACTACTTATCAGTCACTTATAAGTACCTTAACTAAACATGTAATTGCTTAAAATTTCAAATGCTTATAAGCTAAAATTAGCTTATAAGCATTTGTTGCTTATAAGCTAATTTTCATAAGCTCAGACAAACACCCCCTTAATAATGCATTGTTCCACGTTTATCAATAAATGAGAAAAACGTAAGGAGAAACTGCTATGTAATTACGGTTTCAGTATGTCAACAAAAGGAAGTGTGAATATTTTTAAGGAAAACTGCTATGTAATTTGATTAGTTCATGTGATTACTTTACCCAATTAGCTTATCTGATACCCTTAAAGGAAGTTCTTTCTAGGTTGTTCTTGATGCTTTATCAAAAAACATAATTAAGTTTGTAACGCTTCCAGCTAATATAGCTTTTATACAGATCGGTTAGTTGGAGGTTAAGATATACTTAAAGATATGTTCATATGTGTTGTAAACTAAGCCTAATCTGTCAAATCTAAACACCAATATTCAGATCAAATTAAGCAGCAAAAGAATCAAGCAACACACAACGATATATCATGGCTCGCTTGTTCAATATAGAACAACTTACATCCACGTTGAGCTCCAGAATATGGAGTTCGCTGCACTATGATTAACCACTTCGAATGATACAGATTACAACCAAATCACACTCTCTGCCAACAACACAATCAATCAATCACCTCTCTCCCCTTTATACTCGCAAACCTGTACAACCACTAGAGTGCTCACTACCCTTGAAGGAACTCCCAGCCCTCAATCAAGACTTTAGACAAATTCACACAGAGAAGAATCAATTGAGTGACAAACCCTAACCCAGGTTACTATCGTGTTTTATAGAGAAAACAAACAAAACTGATTGTAGCAAACTGAGAGAAATAGCCTCTTTTATATTGTAAAATCCCCCTCCAGTCAGGCATCCTCTGAATATCCCTCAATGAGAATCCCGAGGATACATGTCTGGAGAACGAGTTGTATTTAGAAAAAATCTGTATAAGGATAATAATAATAATATCCAAAACATGCATATAAAATATCACCAGGATCTAAACTTATAATTTACAAACTTTAAGAAATTACACAATCAAAACATATTTATAGGGTGGAAGCTTCTCATATTATGACACAAAATTTCAAAAGATGGCAGAGAAGATTAAAAGTGGCTCACACGTGACACCACCTCTACGTGCAATTATTAAATATTCCTACAAAATTTTGTATTTAAGTTTACCTTTTTATCTTATTTTCGTAAAAAAAATGAAACAATGTTAAACTTTAAACCACAATGTCTGTCCTCACATCACCCATCCCCACATTTGAGAGAAAATGCATATTTATAGTAAGAGTTAAACTTCAATTTGAAAAGGTAAATATTTTTTGATTTTTTGGTTAAAAAGTCAAAACTCATTATTCACGTGACATATATTTGCTTCTTCAGGAAAAAGAAAAATGGGATCGGGAAAACCTAAACAAGAGAGTTATATAATACTCTTGTTATGCCTGGAAAAGTAAGGTGATGCAGAGCCCAGTCAACACAAATGGTCAGGGTCGAGATAGATTCTTACAGCCATTCAGATGTTGCCACGTCGTATGCTGACGTGAGCAACATGCTCCTGCCAGTGCAGTGGATGTGCGACAGACTGCACGAAAGGCTGGAGGTCATCCAGTGTCTAATCCATGTATAAAGCGAGGAGATCACGCGAGTAGGTGAATAACGGGATGCAAATGAGGATTTGCATGGTACCTGACCCCATTTTACAATTCAGTATGATTACCTCAATGTATCCTACTATAAATGAGAGCTTCTTTCCCATTGTGGGATTCGCTCATTTTTACTCTTGATTAGCTATCTTCTCTTTGGAATAGCTTTCTCTCTCCTCTCTCACTTGTACTCTCATCAGCTCGCTAGTCCGCGACCTGATCCTTCGAATTAAATACAATCAGTGGACATAGGTTCACTTGGTCAAGCATCCGAACCACTTTAAACATTGTCTTGCCACCATTTACATCTCATCCCCCATTCACGTGTGTTCTTCTGGCCAACTCAGTATTCACACGTGTGGTTAGTTGGTGTCAAAATCACGCATCAACGTTTGGCGCTAGAAGGAGGGCTTGATTGTATTCATCATTCATTAGGAAAATCTCTGACTAACTGGTCCTACAACAAAATGGCTCGCCGATTTGAACCTGAGCCAACCAATCATGGTGTTTAGGAGATCCCCAATTTAGGAAGAATTCTTTCCGAGGTGCCCTCGTCCACAAAATACAGCGGGGGATATCCCTTCAAGTTCACAACTTGACCCTACATTATGAGTACCTGGAGAGGTTCAACAATACTCTCCAAATGGTTTAATCGAAGGTTGGACCGTTTGGATGGGGCATGCCACCAGAATCAAATGGGGCGGTTCAACCGCCAAAAACGCCTGCAGGTCGCGCAAAAGCTTGGAAAAGGGCGATAGCCTGTACCGCGAGTACTGTAGCACGTCGAAGGAAGGTAAGTAAGTGGCGACAAGCGTGCCTAAGGGCTCCAAAGGGTCGGCAAACAACGACCAGTCTCGGGTAGAATACCTATGGCCTTAAGACTCGGTGAAAGGTCGCATCTAAGCCGTCCCATGCCACCTCGCATAAGCACTCCATAAAAGTGCTAGGCGGGGCGATTTCATCACGCCAAAATACGATCCCGATCTTCATCGAGCGGGAGGTTCCCACACTTTGCGGGGTAGTTCTTACCACCGCAGAGGTCGTGAAAATTCCCCACACCGTTTATCACCATCACACGACTCACAGGTGGTGCCAGGGCGGTCGAACTGCCGGCCAAGCAAAGAGGAATCCGACCTCCGGCTTTCCTCAATCGCAATCGCGAGGGTCGAACTCGCATGGGGGAAAGCAATCTCAGTAGCTCCGCTAATCAGATTGAGGAGCTGCAACGGCTCTAGATCAGCTAAAAGCTCAGCAAATGAGCAAGGGCAGGCCGCAGCAGCGACCCTTTCTCCGGCAGTATTAGTCGCCCCTCTCCCATCAAGATTTAGAATGCCTGATATGTAGGCGTTCGATAGAAATTCTGATCTTCAGGATCACTTGTATGAATTCAACGACTTGATGGAGCTTCACCAGGTTTCAGATTTGGCAAAGAGTCGGTATTTGGTGGTAACTCTAACCTCTCATGCTAAACGGTGGTTTAGGTCACTCCCCGGGGTCGATCAGCTCGTGGCCTCAGATAAGAGCGACGTTCCTGAGGCACTTCAAGCGAACCGAAAGTTCTCAATGCCTTTGAGCTACCTCAGCAACATAAGGCAAGAGGGGATGAACGCCTCCAGTCCTACATTGATCGATCCACAAAAAAACTTAATAAGGTAGCTCACACTCCCAAAGAGTATATTCGAACTCTCTCATAGCAGGAGTTTGCCCACAGACCGACCTGTGGAAAAGTTACAGGTGAGGGAATCTCCTCACCCGCTTCTACAAACCTTGCGGGGAAATACCTCTTGAAAAATTCGTGGCGGCACTCCACCGTCGTGACATGGCGCTCAGGTAGTACGCCTAGTCAGGGGGAAGGTAGGAGAGTTGATCGTAGATGGGCTAATGACGATCAACAAAAAGGAAAGAAACTGCGGTACGAGCCCAAAAAGTCTTATGCTCCAGTTCCTCGTCGCGATCGTGACAGAAATCAGTATGCCTTTGAACTCGTCTGTATCGGCTATTCATGACAATCAGAAGAAGCCAGCCTGCCGAAGAGCTTGAGCATGAAAATCCCCCATCACCTAGAAATAGTAAAAAATACTATTGCTTTCATGGGATAATAGGCATCACACGATGAGTGCCGAGCTCTCAAACAGGCAATTAAAGATCTTATCAAGAGGGGCATTTCAAAGGGTATATTGATGATCACTCCCTATAGGAGAAAACTCAAGGGGAACCAGGAAAGAAGCGTCGTGACGCAAAGGTGTCTGCAGCGTCGGAATGATCTTGGGGGACCGCACCTTGGGAAACTCGCGAGGTGCCCAGGAAAGATATGCTTGCAAACCTATCACGACCATCAGGGTGATGAACCCTATGCGACGACCACCAAAGGTTCGAAGGAGGAGGAAATTACATTCTCCGAAGGATGCAGTTCGATTGCACCATCCCATGATGACGCTCTCGTGATCATGCCCTTGATAGGGTGCTACGACGTCCCAAATGTTGGAAGTGCTGTGAACATCTGTTCTAGGCAGCTTTGAAGAACGAATTTGGATAAAGCCGACTTGAAGCTGCCTCGATCCCCCTATAAGTTTTACAAGGGACCACCTAATCCCCAAGGGAACGTCTCGCTTCCAGTCACGCTGGGTGACTTCGACAGGTGACCAGGAAACTGAATTCTTGGTATGGATGCCCATCCGCTTTTAATGGTATCCTAAGCGACCTCTACTGAGAATTAAGGCGTCACTTCGATATACCATTTGAAGATGAAGTTCCCCACCCGACAAGGATAAGGGAAGTTAGCGGATCTCAGCGCGCATCTGCGACTGTATGTAAAAGCAGTGCAAATGACATGCAAGGAAAGGGCATCTCGCGAACATTCTCGACAAGCAATGGCGATCAACGAATCGAGCCGCGACCTGGCTAGTCGAGGACAATATGGATCCTCGTATTCAGGAATGCCCTTCTAGTGGGCCAGTTGAGGACTATTTGAGATGTCAGTCGACTAGAGTAAGCCAAGCAGAATGTTGAGGATTGGGAGCAATCTCAACCCCCAGCTCGCCACCAAACAACCAGCTTCCTCGAGGGAATATGATGTGTTCGCATGGTCACACGCAGATATGGTCAAGGTCAACCGAATATTATTTGCCATGCCTTAAACATCGACAGTGAAGCCAAGTCGGTTCGCCAAAAGAGAAGGGCAATGGATCCAGAGCAATATGCTACTTGAGCTTGAGGTAGAATACTCTCCATCGGAATGGATCCATCCGAGAAGCACTCTATCCGAGCTAGGTTGCCAACCCGGTTCTAGTAAAAAAGCCCAATGCAAAGGGCAACATGCGATCACTTCACGACCTTAACAAAGCATGCCCAAAAGATAGTTTCCTCCGCCCAAAATCGACCAGCTCATGGATGCCACCTCTGGGCACGAGATGTTGAGTTTTATGGACGCATACCAGGATACAATCAAATTCGATGTATGCATCAGAACGAAGAGCATACATCCTTATTACAGAAGGTGGTTGTATTACTACAAAGTTATGCCCTTCGGCTCAAGAACGGGTGCAACTTACAACGATTGGTAACTGAATGTTTTTGAGGATATTTGGGAAATCGATAGAGGTCTGTGTAGATGACATGCTGGTCTAAGTCACATGTCGCTTCAGATCATAGCATCTCGCTGAGATATTCGACACCTTCGAAAATACAGAATGAAGCAAACCCTTCAAGTGCTCATTCGGAGTGTCCTCGGGAAAATTCCTGGATACATGGTTAACCAAAGGGGAATAGAGATCAACCCTGGAAAATCCAAGCTCTCCTCAATATGAAAAGCCCGACCAATAAAAAGCAGGTCATGAGCCTCAATGGGCGAATAGCAGCACTTAGGTCGCTTCATACGAGGGGAACAATCGCTGCTGGCCGTTCTTTAATGTTTTAAGGGCCAACAAAAGTTGAGTGGATTCTCAAGTGCAAACGGCATTCTAGAGTATTAAAGAGCACCTCAGGAAGCCACCTCTTTTGTCCAAGCCTATCCCGCAGGAGATTCCTTGTATCTGTCCGTCTCTCAGTTCGCGGTCAGTGTAGCCCTGTTCGGGAAGAGAATAGGGTCCAATGGCCAGTGTATTCGCGAGCAAGCGTCTGTGGATGCCGAGATGCGGTATCCGAAAATGGCAGATTACTTATGCTCTGTTGATCGCTTTCAGAAAGTTACAACCTTACTTCCACGCCCATACGATCCATGTATGACAAAATTACCCGCTCAGGCAAGTCCTCCAGATCAGGGCGTCGGGTAAGTTGGTTAAGTGGGCCATGGAATTAAGTCAATTCGATCTGAAGTACAGACCGAAGGCAACCATCAAAGGGCAAGCCGTGCTGACTTCATCTCAGAGTCTCTATATCATCCGACAAAGAGTCAAAGCAACAGCCCAGCGAAGTCATTCAGGAAACCGCCCAAAATCTATCCAACCGGAGCCTCTACGTTCGATGGATCATCGAACAGAAAGAGGGTCGGGATAGGTCTTCTCCTTTGGTCCGAAGGGCTCGCATTCATGGTATTCTTCGGTTTGGTTTTTAAGGCAACCAATAATGATCAGGTCGAGTATGAAACTCTGCTCGCTGGACTATGTGAGCCAGAGAAATAGGTGCAACCGTGATCAGTATCCACAGCGACTCCAGCTGGTCGTTAACTAGATTTTGGAGGAGTACCAAGCAAGGAAGAAAACATGATCAACTATCTGAAAAAAGCTAAGACCGCACTCGAGCCGTTCAAGCACTTCACGATCACACAGATTCTAGAGATAACAACTCTGGTGCTAATGCCTTAACAAGGATAGCCTCCTCGTTGGATTCAGAAGCACCAGAAAGCATTCCTGTTCGTTCATCGAGACCACCAGTATCAGCCCGATCGAACAAGCCGTGTATGTAACTAAATCATTTTCTGGAGACCCTTATCATTCAGTTCTTAGAGACGGGGCCTTGCCCGACAAAAGGTCGAGGCAAGACCCTGCGAACAAGTCCGCTCGTTACACCCTCCGCCATTCCTTTGGAGACCAACTATTACCAGCGAGGTTTGCGCCCCTCTCCTCCAATTGTAACTGCAAAAGGCAGTTACACATAAGGGATCTGAAGGGTATTGGTAACACTGCCGCACATCTCACTAACAGTTGTTCGTCAAAGAGTACATTGGCCCCTAATCCAAAAAGACACCTACAACTTGTCAAAAGGTGTGACCAGTGCCAACGGTTCGCAAGCATATCGCGAGCTCCTTCCCACCAGCTGATAACCATGACCAGCCCCTGGCCATTCTCCAGTGGGGAATTAATCTCATCGGTCCCATGCCAGTTGGTAAGGGGGGAGTCAAGTATGTCATGATCGCAGTGGATTACTTCACCAAGTAGGTCAAGCAGAACCGTAACCGCGATCACGACCCAAAAGTTCAAGGAATTCGTCTTCAAGAACATTGTGTGCGCTTATGGGATTCCTCATACTCTCATCTCAGACAATGGTAAACAATTCGACAACGAGGAGTTTCAGCAGTTTTGCGACGACCTGGGTATCCACAAAAAATTTGCCCTAGTCGCAAGGACACAAGCAAATGGTCAAGTTGAAGCGTCACAAAACCGTCAAGCACACTTTGAAAGCAAAACTCGGCATAGCCAGGGAAATTGGGCCGACGACCTTCCAGTCCTATAGGCATACAGATATAACTCCGAGAACCTTACCTCAAAAACCCTTTTTCGCTAGCATATGCTTCGAAGTGATGATCCTTGTGAAGTAGGAACTGGTTTCACTTCGGAGGGACTGTACAACGAAGCTGACAAGAAGCGCTTCTGCGTGCAAGTTGGACCTAATTGAAGAACATCGCAGCAAGGCTCAGCTAAGGATAGCAACCTATAACACCCGCGAGAAAGGTACTCGACTCTAAGGTCAGAGAAAAGACTTCCAGGTCGACGACCTTGTTTTGAAGGAAGTTCTTCTCGGTACTAGAGAACCAAGTGCGGGAGTTTGGGACCGAACTGGGAAGGTCCATACTGCATGCCAAAGTAATAAGACCAAAGACTTATCATTCAAAGGCTGAATGGTTCCGAAGTACCCTGAGTTGGAATGCTGAGCATCTTCGACCTTATTATCAGTATTCTGAGCTTAATTATTCCTTGTAAAGGTCGGTTTTAATCTTTGTAGCCTTTGTATAGCAAGTGTGCAATTCTGATCGTTGTAATCATTTTCCATATATATATCAATTTTGTTGTATAAACTTGTACCAATATTAGAGCAAGTTAGAATGCAGTTCATATGTAAAGATGCGGAAAATTATAAATCCTCAGGAAAGATTGTGAAAAACAATATCTTTATTTATCAAGAAAGGGAAAATACATAAGCAAAAAACGGAGAAACAAGAGAAGCTGATACTGAATCCTCTCCCCCAGGCTGATCGCCGACTGCCTGATCAGACGCGGGCTCTCAGGAATGAATTCAGCCTGTTCATCTTTTGGGTCGGGCCCCCAGTCGTTTCCTCAGCTTCAGCTTGCGCCAGAAGCGAGCTCATTCCGGTAATCGTCAAATGAGGTCGGACAGATCCATCTCAGGATTCCTCGAAAGAAGGGCAAAGATGGACTGAATCATCCACTCAGTAGCCCTATTCTCGATCTTCGCCTCTTGCTGCTGCATCTCTGCAGTTAGCGAAGTGACGTGACCCCGAGTAAAGTGGAGCTCAGCTCCAACTCTAACTGTTGCTTCTTGGTATTCCACAGCTCGCCCCTATCCGTTTTGCTCGAGGCCCGCTCAATGGTTGCCTTCAACTCTGGTCTTTCTCACGGCTCTTGAGAGTCTGGCACTGTCCTCTGGAGCTCGTTCATTTCCTCCCCTTGCCTCTCCATCTCAGCCTTCGAAAGTCTACCTGCGAAGAGCAGCATTTCTCTTGTTCAGGTACTGATTGCCGAAGTGATGGACAAATCTCTCTGCATCAGCGGCCGCCAAGTCCCGCTTAAGCCGCGCATTCTCTTTCCTATCTCACCAATCCCTGAGTAGTCCTGAGCTGGACCTTCTGTAGGGACAAGTGCATGGAGAGCAGGGCCTGCATAGCGAAGAGAATAAAGTTAATTATTTCGTATAAGCAAATGTCCTTGCAAGGACAGCCGTTTACCTGGCTCAGGTGGTGAAGGACATGGTCATCAGGTCATGGTACGGAAGCACAAACTGCTCGAAAACCTCCGCGAGCCTGCATTCAAGCAATGCGAAGACTACCAGCTGCAGATGGTTTGGAAATGTCCCATTGACTCCAAGATGGGGGCACCAGTGCCCGTGCGGGCAGAGTCCCCTCTACCGGTCCTTTCCTGACCTCTCTCGAGGACAAAGGTCGTCTGTTGCTCACCTGCTGACCCCTAGGAGCGATGGAGGATGTCGGTCGGCCACCAACTAGCTTTCCGAGCGGTAAGCTGGTAGGGATGTGACCTCTCAAGCAGATCCCAAGCCCTCCGCTTCGGACTCCGACTCTTCGGTCTGAATCAGCCTCCTCTTTTTAGGCTTCTGGGCCGTAGTTTTTTAGGGCAAGCAGTGCCCTCAGGTTAGGTCGAGTCGGATCAGCTATCGATGTGCCTTTACGAAGGGCAGTTGGGAGCCGCTCCAGCTTGTCCAGTGGTACCCTTCGAGGGAAGGAAATTTCTTGGTCGTGGTGACTTGGGCACTCTGGGAGGCATGGTTGCTGCATGCGAACACCGTTGTAAAACAGTTCGCTACGCGAAGAGTAAAAAAAAAAAAGTCAAGAAACTTACTCGGCGGGGTCTCTAGGTCGCGTTGGTTGAGAAACCGTATTTTCGCAAGTTCGCGGTTGTCACGAGCAGCCTCGTATCGCGACTTGCTTCAGGTAAGAAACCGAAGGTTGTGATCCTGTTTAGGTCCGCGAACAAATCTAAGTTGGTCATTTTGTTAACTGCCAGAGAAAAACAGCCTCGTTAGCAAGGGACATAAATTCAATAAATTCGAAAGAAAAAAGACCTACTTGGCTCGGAAGCGGAAAGGCCATCGTGACAAAAGAAAAAGAACTTCATTATACGGTCCTACGTTACTAGGTAACTGTGTATCCCCGCTTCTATGGTAGGTCACCTGGACAAATAGTAGGATCCTTGTCCTTGCTTTTCTTTAGGATATATGAGCAACCGAGCTCTACTATGGTTAGTTCGCCAGCCCGTTCACGACACGCGATGTACATGGCAATGGCAATCATGTAGCGTTTGGCATGAGTTCATTGGCGCGATCCCGAAGTGATCCAAGACTGACCTAACAAAAGGGTGGAAAGGGATCAGTCCCCTACCCTTGAAAATGTCCTTGGAGATTGCGGCAACTCTAGTGGAGGATACCAAGCTGTGCGTGTCCTATCGCGAAAGACCTGCACGCTGTAGCGTATTGGTTTATCACCCTTTCAAGCTCTTCCTCGGTAAGTACCGAGAAGATCTCTCGAATGGGACCCGTAGGAGCATCTGCATGGGAAGTGGTCCCTTCCTCGGCTCTGGTCGTTGGGGGGTCCATTCTACTGGTCTGCAAAAGCGACAAGCAGGGAACCATTCAATCCTCAAACACTATCCCGTACGATGATGTGGAGGAGAATAAATATTTCCTCCCTTAAAACCGTAGAAAAACCGTAACAGAATGCTAAAGGGCCACCATCAATGGACTTGGCTGAATGGAGGATATTTCATCTCGATGAGATGACAGACGGTTGTCACATAGCGACTGTCGAAAGAAAATTAAACCAAAAAAGGGAAGGGATTCGTGTTTACCTCTGGGATGAGAAGATTGGCTCTTCTACTCTGAATAATCAGTCAAACACCACTCTAGAAGGCAAAGAACCAAGAATCGCAAAAGTTTCTTGCTCTCTCTAAAAATGAAAGTACTGTGACTTTGCCTGAAAGAGCTGGGGTTTATACAGTTGAGGAAGTGGCGCTTTGCTTTCCCGAAGTCAAACTATGTTTGAGCAGAAAACATATCTGACCGTTGATCGCGACCACGTGTCACGAATCAGCGAGGAAGAGTGACCGTCACACCTCAGAAAATTAGATCGTCATCCCTTTTGAAATACTCAAGCAACGGCACGTTTTCCCTCCTCCACATTTAATGCACCCACGTCTGCATTAATGCTCTGACAGTGAATGTCGTTTCAGCATGGCTCGCATTTAATGCGCATGGTTGTCACTTATTAGCTTAAGACATGTCTGTCAGAGCAAAAGGTGCTTCATTAATGTATCTGCTGAAAAGTGCAACGGATAACATCTGAAGAGGTCGTTATAAAAACACTCTTCGTTTTGTAAGTTGCAAGGCGACGTAATCTTCAGCCTCGTCTCATGTCGGTCACGAAGTGATGTGATTCCTCGACCTTGACAGAAATCAACTGCGAAGCAGCGACCATTTATCCTCTTGAAGGTTGCCAAGTGTAAAAGGTCGAAGATTCCACCCAAGCGGAATCATCTATAGCACTAGATACCCAAATCCAGGTCGCTGACTGTAAGATCAAAGATCACCCTAGGTCGCATGCGAGGAGGTGTCCTTTCACCTCCTTCACAATCAAGTCGCTTTGAACAGCCATCTTTCAGGCACGTCAAAAAGGAATTGTAATTTCAAGGTTCGATTCTCAAACCTTAAAATTAGGGACTTTTGTTATGCCTGAAAAGTCGGGTGAGTAGAGCCCAGTCAGCGCAAGTGGTCAGGGTCTAGGCAGATCTTGCAGCCATTCAGACGTTGCCATATCGTATGCTGGCGTGAGCAGCCATGCTGCTGCCAGTGCAATGGGTGTGCGACAGACTGACGAAAGGCTGGAGGTGTCCACGTGTCCAACCCTACATAAAGTGAGGAGATCACGCAAGTAGGTGAATAATGAGACGCAAAGGAGGATTTGCCAAGTACCTGACCCCATTTTACGGATTCAGTAATGATTACCTTAATGTATCCACATATAAAAGAGAGCTTATCTCCGTTTGTGGGGATTCGCTCATTTTTACTCTTGATTAGCTATCTTTCTCTGCAATAGCTCTCCTCTTCTCTCTCTCTCTCATCAGCTCGCTAGTCGCGACCTGATCCTTCGAATAAATACAATCAGTGGACGTAGGATTTGCTTGGTCAAGCATCCGAACAACTTTAAACATTGTCTTGCCACCATTTACATCCTCAATCCCTCATTCACGTGTGTCTTCTGGGCCAATCAGCATTTCACAGTGTGGTGTTGGTGTCAAAATCAGGCATCGACAACTCTAAAACTTGGCCGAATAGCAAGCGAGGATGATTTTTTTTAGTACTTTGAGCTTGAAAAGTTGAGTGATTCAGTTTTTTTAATTTTGAAGCACTATTTGATACAAAATTCCATGGCCGTCCTTTGAAAGCTCTGAGACAGAAAATGGGATATAACCAGTACCCCTCACAGTTTCGTCAACTAACACAGAAGTTTCGTCTAGTTACACACAAAAGTTTCGTCTACCTGCGGTGTTTATGTGGAAATATGGCTGTGGGTAAGGGGAGATGGGTATATTTACGTTGCTTTTCACGTGGAACTCAAATAATTTAAAGGGATGAATGAGCAATTTTGTGAGGCTTCCAGAGGCTTTGAATCATCAAAATTAAAAATATATAGATCTCTCTTAACTATTTTTGGTCTAAACTGATTTTCAAATTTCAAATTTTTTTTAATTGTAGAATCGATTTCTCACTATATGATTTTGTTATTTAGTTTATGATTTTAAGATTTATCTTTACCTTGTTTTTTTTTTTTTTTTTTTTTGGTTACAGAATCGAAATAAAGAATAATCGAGAACTTTAGTATGATTCTGTATTAATTATGACCTTTTACTTTAGAGATATCAAAAATTACATATTGATAAGCCAAAAATCATACCGGACATTGTCAGACTCAATAACGAAATAAACATTGTACACAGTCTAATGCCTTAGTCCAATCCGAATTGGGTCCACACCCAAATCCATCTTATGGAAAGATCATATATCGAGATGACCCATTCTATAGAAAATGACCATTCTATGGGTTGACCCATTTGAGCTGGTCCACACCACGAGTCAGTCCTCTCCACAAACTGGGCTACTCTACAAGTCGATCCCTCTACAATTAGGTCACCCTTCGAATTAGGCCAGCCTACACTTTGGGTCTCTCTACGAGTTGGACATTTCTATAATTTGAGCTAAAAAAGACTCCGGTCCATCAACAGTATTCATTCCAAAATAGGGCTCTAAGTCCCATATCTTCATAATCTCAAATTCATAATCTTACATGAACTAGTGCATTACTTCTCCATGGATGAGTATTATAAGTTTTATGTTTACTACAAGGATTCAAGCTTTCTTGATTCACTATATAAACAAAAGTTAACATTCTTATATTTAACGCATGGTTAAATTAAGTTAATTGATTTATTTAACTTAGGATTTTTGTTCAAGGTGCCTGAGATATATTTGGGTAACTTTAAGTAAAACAGTAATTAAATATGAGGAAAACTTGACTTGGATTATGAGTATTTTTTTTGAAAAAAAAAATTATTGGTAGGTTTTCTGTCCATAGATCTTATATGAGTAAATCATAAATACAAATTTGACAAATATTATTTATGACAAATAAATTCAACATTTACAGTCCTCATAATAAATCTCAACTTTATCTTTCTAGTGTATAAGAGCATGTCCAATGACTATTTATATGAGCCAAACTTTTTATCACTGTATAAAGATTTATCCATAGAAACAAGAGTCCAATAGACTCTTTATATTTAATATAAATAAAGAGTAAGTTGTTTCCCACATTTAGAGAGTCAAATTTCACTCTTAATCCTAATTTTAAATATAAATTACAAGTTTCTATGCATTTATTTATAATTTATCTCTCAATTAAGTTTTCTTCTTGAAATACTATTCTCTCTCCTAAAATTTAAAGAGTTTATTAGATTTAAATAAAAAATTTGTCTTTACATTTAAAATAATAAAAATATCTTTATTTATATAAAATGTTCTTTAAAATAAAGAACACCATTGAAAAGCTTCTAAGGGCTGTTGAAAGTAATTAAAATTAACCAAGTTTCTATATCTTAGGTTGTGGTGTTGGGCCAATATATTTTTTAATGGGGAATCGGCCCGGCCCTCCTTTATAGGCCTTTAACTAATATATATGTGAACAATTATTAATTGGAGATCTTTTGTCATGTGAAGCCCACAATCAAAGGTTTCGAAGGGAACTCTTCGTCTTGTACCCATAAAACCAAATGCTAATCAATAATGCTAAGTCAATATTTTTCCAATCCTTGATGTAATAGATCGTCATTGGTTGTCTATAAAATGGATAATGGGACTTATACGAGCAAATAAGACTTATTTTACGAGTTGATCAATGACTAGTTGTCACATCGGAGAACGTGGGATTGAGTTGTAGACCTAAGCATTACTCATGCTAATTTCAAAACTCTAAAATCATTGGTGATTTTTATTATTTATTTATTTTTTAATGGCTTCCAACATCTATTTTCAGGAGATCTCACTACAAAGTTTGAACGAAAAATTCACGGGGAAGAAAATAAGGAAGAGACTACCGCAAAACTGAAATACTGGAAATTCCACTACACTTTTATTCCTTTATGCCTTCGTGTGACTTGGCTGCATTCCACTAATCACTAGCCTTATACTTTTTTGTACATAGGGCAAAAGAGATCAAACAGAAAGGCACGGCATGACCCTCAAAACACGAAAAAAGAGGTCGGCTAAAAGCTACTCAGAATTTAGGTCAATCATATTTGGGTGCCAGTAAGGGTCAAAATGCAAACGATTGAAGAAATTAAAGGCGGTGCCCTTGATTGTGATTATATCTTCACAAAATGCCCATGTACCACTCACTATTCAAGCCTGTGGAGTTTTGTACCCAACTGTGCTCCCTTTTGCACTAGTTTACTCAACGTAAACTTCATGTTCTTTGATCCTGACCAAGCCCAATCGCTTCTTGAATTCTGATCACATTAAACTCAACCTGCTTGATCTCGCTTAATTTCAATCCATAATCATCATTTTTTATCTCTTGGAGCCCAATATGTCCACAAATGGTCAGAGTTATACATTCCGGTCCAAAACCACCGTCTTTGCCTCTCTAACGCTATAGCTTTTGTGGTGCATTTGTCAGCTAGATTGCTAAATTGTGTCATGGCTCTCTAAATTCTTCAATCGTTGAACGTCAATTTCAGATATTAACCCGGTTGAATTCGGAGGAAATTGAGTAGCATCACAACATTTCTTCCACTGATTATAGTAAATCTTAAGAAGTTTACTAGCCTCTTGGTGATTGTGATTTATGCAAAACCATCCAGTTCTGATTGAAACGTCACATTCAGCTGGCAACCAATCTGTCCTCTGGACACCTCTGTATATATACTAAAAAAAACTTTACACTCAATAATCACAAAGTGTAAGTCTTTATGTGTTCACATGTTATCATTTTCTAAAGGTAAATCACCACTATAGTGTTTTTTTTTTCAAAGAAGTAGGAAAACATTGTCACGACCAACAATAATTTATTATTAAACCGTGAAGTTGACGCATCTCTTCTCATTGAAAAGTGAAAACAATAAAGCTTAGAGAGAAGAAATTAAAGGACGAAAAGCTAACAGAAACCAATTCCACCAAACTTAATAATAACCAAACTCTAAGTTTCAACTGCAAAAGTCATTTGAGATAATACTGTAATTTGCATGATTTGGTTAATAAAAAATACTCACTCAACGATGCTTCCATTTCCTATTGATAGAGATGTGCGATTGATGGTCGACCAGCATGTGCTTCCAGCGAATCCTTTTTCATTACCAACCCATCTAACATCCGACCCGCATCCGAAATACGTTAATGGAACTCTGCAACTCTTTACCATGGCGAACACTCTGTAAATAGTATGACATGTAACCGCATTTGGACCCTTTGCTCCATCGAAACCATATCTCTACGTTTCCATATCACCAATAATAGATGCCACGTATCAATCAGATGAAGCGGATTAAACAATTAACTTATTTTCACAAAGTAGAGAAAATTGAGGTAACTGGTGAGTAGTTCTTGCATTTGAGCTAAGTAGTATTCATTATACTGCAATCGTGGCCATATCTCGGATCATGGCGATCCCATGGAGATAAATACAATCCTGCATCGACTCCGCGAGCTTTAGCCGCATTTACAAACTCTGTACCACGTCACCATGTCCATTTTTCCAGGGACTAAGTTTGACAGAATGGTCAGTATATTTTGAAGGCCACAAGCAAAATCCATCGTGGTGTTTTGCAGTAAGTATGACAAGAGAAACTCCTGGGTCCATTGCTGCACTGATCCACTGGTTGGCATCGAGCCCGATTGGTTGAAAATAGCCGGGTTTTCTTTCCCAGTGCCCCATCAGAGTCGGTGAATGTTTAACTCAAAGTGGAGAACATTATGATCTCTCTTTTGCCATTTAGTTGAGTATAAGGAAGTGGCCAAACAGGAATGGGTGGTGTTGTAACTTGCTCACGTCGAGAAATAGCAAATTTAATAGTTGAAACAACGTTATTGTGAGTAAAAACACAATAACTTAGTCATAATCATCCGGTTATGGTTTCTCTTTGCTCAATAATTCTCTCCTCTCATATAAATAGAGGAAATTATGAGAGAAACTTGCTTGGTGGAGATGGGTTGTATGATAAGATAGGTGTTGACGCTTGATTTTAGACACCAACGACTCGCATGTGCAAAGTGCAAGAGAGCCTTAGAAATTACACGTGATGGATCCATGAGATTTGAATATGGAGCTGAGATTTATATGTTGCAGAAAACATAAATATAGACATAAGAGAGGTTTTATAATGGTTCGGATGCTCAAAAGCAAATATCGTCTACGTTATTTTATTGATCTCTGGCTATTTCTATGATACTGCCATAAGGCATACAAAGAGAAGAAATACAGTGTTTACAAAGAGAAAATTGAGTTCAATCTATGCCTAGCTCTCATATGCCCAACCCCCCTTTTAGGGAAGAGAAGTGTCAATTTATACACCTTTGAACTGAATGTAATGAGTGTTTTGCAAGTTGCCTGACACATGGAAGACTCTCGTCCATTCATCTCTTGAAATGAGATAGGGTTGGTATGAATATCTTTGAGGCAGATGGGCTTGATAGCTAGTATAAAAAGACATTTAGTGAACTGACATAAGCGTGACTTTTTATGCATAACAGAAGCCCCCAGTTTTTGGAGTGCATAATCGCGCTTCAGAAACTAGGTCTTTGATCTGAATGGTTTTGCACTATAGGCTGTAGTCTCGAACTAAAGAGCTCGAACTATTCCTGGCACGATCGAGTGCTGAGAGCTAGGAGCTGATTGCGATCTGGTAGGAGCTCGACCTAAAATCATAACGAGCTCGACCTTAGAGCATAATGAGCTTCACCTGAGAGATCGACCTGAGAGCATAACGAGCTCGACCTGAGAGCATAAAGAGCTCTACTTGAGAGCAAACAAGCTCAGCCTCAGAGCATAACGAGCTCAACCTGAGCATAAAGAACTAACTCAAACCAACGAGTCAACTGAGAAACGAGCTCTACCTGAGCATAACAGCTTGACTCAGAGCATAATGAGCTTTACCTGAGCATAACGAGCTCGACCTGAGAGCAAGAGATCAGTGATCTCACTGTGCGATCAGCGATCGAACACGCGATTGAAGCTAGAGATTAGCAATCTAAAGGTCGAAGATCAAGATTACGAGGTGCAATCTGCGATCTAGCCACACGATTGGAGAATTCTGAGCGCTGTGATCTAGCCACTCGATTACAGAATCTAACGCGTGCGATCTGCAATCTGGCCACGTGATTCGAGAACTTTGCGCGTGTGATCTGCGATCTGGCCACGCGATTGGAGAATTTTGATGCGGGCTTGAGATCTGAGCACGCCATCAGGGAACTTGGACGCAGGTTTGAGACCGCATGGGCCACCAAACTGTTGATGTTGATTTTGGATGCCAACAACTCGCATGTGCAAGTGCTAGAGAGCCTTAGAATTACACGTGATAGATCTATGAGATTTGAATATGGAGATGAGATTTTATATGTTGCAGAAAACATAAATAATACGCTAACAAGAGATGTTTTTATAGTGTTCGGATGCTCAAAAGCGAATCCTACGTCCACTGTTATTTTGTGATCTTTGGCTATTTCTATGATATTGGCCATAAGACATACAAAGATGAAGAAATACGTGTTTACAGAGAGAAAATGAGCTCAAATCTATGCCTAGCTCTCAATGCCTAGCCCCCCTTTTTGAGAAGAGAAGTGTCAATTATACACCTTTAAACTCAAGAATGAATGTTTTGCAAGTTGCCTTGACACATGGATGACTTTCGTCATTCATCTCTTGAAATGAGATAAGGTTGGTATGAATATCTTTAGGCAGATCAGGGTAGAAGACAGTATGCAAAGGAAATAATACAAGCAACCCAAGTGAGTGGTAATTTAAGCATTGAGGAATTTGCAGCCAAAGTAAATGAAGAAACCCTGGACAAGATGCAATATCTCCACGCAGCGTTGTCTGAGACGCTTAGACTCTATCCCGCAGTTCCAGTGGTAAGTACATGCACAATCAGAGTAGAACATTAAAAAAAAAAAAAAAAAAAAAATGCTACACACAATTGTTTGATTTTGATTTTATAAATGTCTTAGTTTTCCTTCCGGTTTACATGGGTATTACTCAAAGAAAAAATTCTAGCCCGACCTAATATGATTTTCCGGCTATGCACATATTATAATGAGACCATTGGCTTTGTTTGAAAGAAGTATTGTGGGTGGTGTCACAGGATGGGAAGATGTGTTTTGCCGATGACACACTGCCTCATGGCTTCACTGCGCATAAAGGAGATCTGATCGCATATTTACCTTATGCGATGGGTAGGATGATAGAATTATGGGGTAATGACGCAGAGGAATTCCGGCCAGAGAGATGGCTCAATGAAAATGGCGTTTTCCAACCGAAAAGCCCTTTCATCTTCACAGCCTTCCAGGTAAGATAGAGTCTGATTATGATATGCGTTAATCTCATTTGGCAACTCATGTTTTAGCACTCAAGTAGATTGTTACATTACATTGTTCATTTACAGTACACCAGACAGATCGATGTGACTAACAGGACCTGTTTTTGAAGAACTTCTTTCCGATTAGCTAATCAATTTGATCATTTATGTTGAACAGGCGGGTCCAAGAATCTGTCTAGGAAAGGATTTTGCTTACAGGCAGATGAAAATCTTCTCTATGATCCTACTTGGATGTTACAAATTCAAGCTCAAAGACGAAAGTAAACCAGTCAAGTACAGAACTGCACTCACTCTTCCAATTGATGGTGGACTCCATCTCCTTATCTCCCCAAGATTAAACCCTGGAATTATAATTAACGCTTAAATTAACATCTTCTTCTTTCTTAACTGAGTGAATAAACAACCGACATAATGTTGATTATATGGTTGCGTTTGTGTAGTATCTCTAAATAGTCCAATTTGTCTCGTTGAAGGAGAAATCTTGGAGAAGTTTGTCCTTTTTTTTTTTTTTTTTTTTTTTATTGCTTGTGGTAATTAAGTGGCAATGTAGTTTGTTAAAATGCTTTATTTAAAATCTTGGCCAAATGTTGATTCAAGCTTCCTTGACTTATTATATAAACAGAAGTTAACCTTCTTATTATTTAACGCACAGTTAAATTAAGTTAAATTGATTTTAATTTAATTTAGGATTTTTGTTCAAGGTGCCTGAGATATATTTGGGTAAATTTAAGTAAAACAATGGAATTAAATATGAGAAAAACTTGACTTGGATTATTAGCATTTTTTTTTTTAAAAAAATAAAATTATTGGTAGGTTTTTCTGTCCATAGATCTTATATGAGTAAATCATAAAATACAATTTTGACAATATATTATTTATGACAAATAAATTCAAACTTTATCTTTCTAGTGTATATAGTTGCAATTGATACAGAGTCAAATGGTTATCGTTTATTGATTTGATTCATTTACCACATGTTAAATTGGCGATAGTCTTCTCATTTTATCATATTCACAAACGTAAGGTGAAAACGGAGTGCGTGTTAGAGATTATCTCTGATGAGTTTTTGAAACTTTAAGGGCCTTGGGAGTAATTAAAATTAACCAAGTTTCTTTATCTTAGGTTGTGGTGTTGGCCCAATATATATATTTTTTAATGGGAAATGGCCCGGCCCTCTTTTTATAGGCCTTTATCTAATATATATGTGAACAATTATTAATTGGAGCTCTTTTGCCCACAATCAAAGGTTTTGAAGGATACTCTGTCTTGTACTGATAAAAATACCAAATGTTAATTCAATAATGCTAAGTCGATAACTTTTTCTCACAATCTTTGATGTAATAGATCTTCATTGGTTGTCTCATAAATGGGTAATGGGACCCATATAAGCAAATAAGACTCATTTTACGAACTGATCAATGATAAATCGTCACATCGAAGATTGTGAGATTGAGTTGTAGACTTAAGCATTATTCATGCTAATTTAAAGTCTATGATTATAATGAAAACATCCCTCATGCTTGTTATTAATGTGTCAACATATTACGATAATGCGACAAGCAAAAGCAATATAAGGCTCATAATACATGAAGATATTTTGGAGGGATAGATGATAATTAGAATCTTTCAAAACTCAAATCATTGTGATTTTTTATTATATTTTTTTTTTAATGATGCTTCAACATCTTCTATTTTCGGGAGATTCTCATACAAAAGTTGGACAGAAAATTCACGGGAGAGAAAAATAGAGAAGAGACTACACCACAAACTGAAATACTGGAAATTCCACTTACACTTTTATTCCTTTATGCTTGTGTGACTTGGCTGCATTCCACTAATCACTATTGCCTTTATACCTTTTTGTACTAGGACAAAAGAGATCAAACAGAAGAGACGGGCATGCACCCTCAAAACACATGCAAAAGAGAAAAAAGAGGTCGGCTAAAAGCTACTTAGAATTTAGGTCGCTGCTCATTGTTTGGGTGCCAATATAGGGTCAAATGCAAACCGATATGAAGAAATTAAAGGCGGTGCCCTTGATTTCGTGATTTTTATCTTCACAAAATGCCATGTACCACTCCATATTCAAGCTGTGGAGTTTCTTGTACCCAACTGTGCTCCTTTTGCCACTAGTTTACCATCAACGTAAACTCATGTTCTTTGATCCTCTGACCAAGCCCAATCGCTTCTTGAATTCTGATCACATTAAACTTCAACCCTTTGATCTTGAGCCTTAATTTCAATCCAATAATCATCATTTTTGTTATCTCTTGGAGCCCAATATGTCCACAAATGGTCAGAGTCTAATACATTTTCCGTCCAAAACCACGTCTTTGCCTCCTTAACGCTACTAGCTTTTGTAGTGCAATTGTCAGCTAGATTTGCTGAAAATATTGTGTCAATGGCCTTTCTAAATTCTCTCAATCGTTGAACGTCAATTTCAGATATAACCCGGTTGAATTCGGAGGAACATTGAGTAGCACTCCACAATTTCTTCCCACTGAATTATAGTAAACTTTAAGAAGTTTACTTAGCCTCTTTGGTGATTGTGATTTATGCCAAAACCATCCAGTCTGATTGAAACGTCACATTCAGCTGGCAACCAATCTGCTCCTCTTGGATCACCTCTGTTTATATAAACTAAGAAAAAAAAAAAAAAAAAAAAAAAAAAAAAAAAACTTTACCAATCAATAATCACAAAGTGTAAGTCTTATGTGTTTCACATGATCATTTTCTAAAGGTAAATCACCACTGTAAGTGTTTTTCTTTTCTAAGAAGTAGGAAAACACATGTCACGAACCTAACAATAATTTTTTATTACTTAAACCGTGAAGTTGACGTATCTCTTCTCATTGAAATGTGAAACAATATCAGCTTAGAGAAGATATTAAAGATGAAACGCTAACAAGAAACCAAATTTCCACCAAACTTGATAAAGAACCAACAACTAAGTTTTAATTGCAAACAGCTCATTTCAGATAATACTGTAATTTGCATGATATTGGTTAATAAAAAATACTCACTCAACGATGCTTCCATTTCTATGATAGAGATGTGCGATTGATGGTCGACCAGCATGTGCTTCCGGCGAATCCTTTTCATTACCAACCCATCTAACATCCGACCCGCATCCGAAAATACGTTAATGGAACTCTGCAACTCTTTCACCATGGCGAACCACTCTGTAAAATAGTATGACATGTTAACCGCATATTGGACCCTTTGCTCCATCGAACCATATCTCCCTCACGTTTCCATATCTACCAATAATAGATGCCACGTATCAATCAGATGAAGCGGATATTTAAACAATTAACTTATTTTCACAAATTAGAGAGAAAATTGAGGGTACCTGGTGAGTAGTTCTTGCATTTGAGCTAAGTAGTATTCATTATACTGCAAATCGTGGCCATATCTCGGATCATGGCGATCCCACGGAGATAAATACAATCCCGCATCGACCCGCGAGCTTTAGCCGCATTTACAAACTCTTGTACCACGTCACCATGTCCATTTTTCCAGGGACTAAGTTTGACAGAATGGTCAGTATATTTTGAAGGCCAAAGCAAAATCCATCGTGGTGTTTTGCAGTAAGTATGACAAGAGAAACTCCTGCGTCCATTGCTGCACTGATCCAGGTTGGCATCGAGCCCGATGGATTGAAAATAGCCGGGTTTTCTTCCCAGTGCCCCATTCAGAGTCGGTGAATGTGTTAACTCCAAAGTGGAAGAACATTATGATCTCTCTTTGTTGCCATTTAAGTTGGTATAAGATGGAAGTGGCAAAACAGGCAATGGTGGTGTTGTAACTTGCCTACGTCGAGAAATAGCCAATTCTAATAGTTGAAACAACGTTATTGTGAGTTAAAAAACACAATAACTTAGTCATAATCATCCGATTACGGTTTCTCTTAGCTCAATAATTCTCTCCTCTCTCTCTATATATAGAAGCAATTATGAGAGAAAACTGCTTGGTGGAGATGGGTTGTATGATAAGATAGGGGACCAAAAAAAAAGGGGTGGAGATTCTTTGGTGAACTAGAGACAAAACATAAAAGAAATCTGAGTGTACCCAATCTTTTGTTCGGAATTTGTTTTGATTCTTTTGTGTGTTCTGTTGGTCTTTTGTTACTGTCTTTCTGCTGCTATCATTCACGGGTGGTTATTTATTTCAAATTTCTAGGAAGATGTAGTTACCTTTTTTCGTGAAATCTGTTATCTACAGTAGTTACTACATTGAAGGGAGATTAATTGGTTTTGAATTGTCTCTAAATTTTGATATAATGTACTAATGAAAAAATAATGCCTTTTATTATTACAATCAACCAATAAATAGTAACTAATTTTGCTCAATCTATTCTCTGGATTCAAGATCAATTATTAATTGATAAACTAGTAATTTTAGAATCTTTTTGTCAATCATTTTAAATGGTAACCAACTCTGAATTACCTAAAATTTCCTTAATTAATTTATTGGAGATTTAAAATTTTTTTAGATATGTAAGCAATGGATCTCTTCACATCTTTTATAATGTTCCTATTAAGAGTAAATAAAATAAAATTTTGAGTATGTAAGCAGACCAAAGGCAAATCTAAAAGGAAATTATCAAAATTAATTGTATATATCTGGAAAATCTTATTGAAAAAGTGATGGAGAATCTTTAATTTATTGTGTACAAAGACAATGTTAACAAATTACAAAGTATTTTAAATGATTGCTTAGAAAAGAGAGAGGTGGTGCCAACAAAAGGAAAATACAAATAAGAAAAAAAAAGAAAAACGAATTTGGACTTGGTCAAAATAAAGCTTATAAACCCATCGATGCCTTGAATGTCGGTGCAATTTTTTAATGATTCGACTTGCTTCATGTCTTTTTTCCAGACATGAAGTCTTGCTTTTACTCCTTAAAATATTGCATAAACTGAAGATACGAATTCACATAAAAAGAATTTCCATCGTGCATTTCGGGACATAAGCGTTTAGTGTAAGGCAAGTATTAATAATGCATTAATGCTTCACGTTTTCAATAAATGAGAAAAATATAAGGAGGAACTGCTATGTAATACGGTTTCGTTATGTCAACAAAAGGAAGTGTGAATATTTTTAAGAAAAAAATCTTATCAATATTTATACATCAATAATACTAAGTCTACAACATTTTTTACTATCTTTTTTTACAATCCCAACACAAGAGCTTTCGTTGGTTAACTTAAATAAATAGGCAAGACATATTTTACAAACTGACTAATGAAAACTATTACATTAAATATTATTAGATTGAATTATGAATTTAATATTGTTATTTATACCTAGTATTTTTATTTTTTTATACACAAGGGCTGCCTCTCGTTCACCCAGTGGGCTTAATGGGCTACTTTGTGGACATCATGAGGTCTTTCAGATATTGGTATGCAGCCTTATGATAACAAAAAATAGCCGCGAGAGACGGTTTAGGGCCTTAGATTTGCGCTTCTTGTAAAAGACTGAAAGAGAAGCTCATGAATCATGAGGCAGCCTTTTGCACATAAAGTAACTCTGCCCTGCATAGCAACCCAGATAGAATTAGAATTTGTAGAGTTAAAATTCTCCACCGAAAACTACAAGTTATTTCTTGAACAAATTTATTTCGGTTTAAGTTCTGAATGATTTGTTTTTACTGTATTGAACTAATTAAATTAAGTTCATGACTTGAGGTTTCTTGTAATTTATGCAATGCCATTACAGCTGAAAAATTACCCCACTGGTCAGAACTTATGAACTTGCCATCTTCTGGACGCGGAGTTGGATCTTGTAATCATAAATGTATCAAAGTCAACTACAAGGGAAGGTTAGGCACCTTCAGATTTATTGTCACCAATGCATTGTACTAAAATTACTCTAAACACTTAAAATCAATTTGGCTTATACAGGTCCTGCTCAACCCCATTTAATGCATTTTAGAAGGCCAAGATGAAAGAAATTAGCAGTGATTTTCTTTTCCTTCATGTGCCACTGCCCAACCATTGCCATTGCCATGACCTTTTGGATCCAGCAATAAATTATACTGAGCTAGAACATTAAAGTACAAACGGAGTCAAAAGTATCAGCTTATCTGCAGCAGCAGTACTGCTTGCATTACTCGCCTTTTCGTGAAAAGTGAAACAAAACTCCATAATTGCTGTAGTCAAACTTCACTCTCCTCTTTCTAGAATCGGTTTACCTCTTGGCAAGGCTTGTTTCGAGTTTCCGGTGGAAACTAAGTGTCATTAAGTTTCAGTCTCAACTAACAATATTTATGAGTTCAGTCTGGAATTTAATTTTCTTGCAATTTTTTTGTTACGTGATATTGAACAGCCATTTGACTGACCATACAGATTGCTTTTCAGTTAATATTACTAGAAATTTCTTGTAGTTTATTGAATTTTTTGCTGCCAACTGCAAATTTTACAGTTTGTTCTTTAACTCTGGCTCTTGGAGAGTCAAGGTCTACACTACAACCCATTTAAACTCTCAAACTCTGCTGGAATCAGTACCATACCCTTTCTTCTGGTTCCTTCTCTCTAAATGGGGTACTTTTCCAATGTCAACCAAGAAAAATGTTTTCAAAAACATAAAGCACTCTCCATCCATTATGTCATCTTTTAAACACTGCATTCAGCTCTCTGGAGCTCCTGAGATTGGAGTTCTAATACTTGTAACATTCATTGAAGCATTCTTTATCTTTCAACAGGGAAATTCTTTTCCAGTTAATTTGTAACTTTTCCTCTTGTCTCGTTCTCCGATACTACTGATGTCAAAGCCTCAAGCTGTGTTCCTGGTAGATTTCTCATGTTTCAAGCCACCTAGCTTCTGCAGAGTGCCATTCTCCACCTTCTTGAAAACGCCTCCATGATTGAATATTTGACAGTGAAAGTATAGCTTTCATGTCCAAAATCCTCACTCTTCAGGACTAAGTGAAGAGACTTATCTCCCTCCGCCTTACACTATATTCCTCCAAAAACCCATCAGCAAGAATCCATTAAAGAAGTCCAAATGGTTCTCTTCCCTATAATGGAGACCTTCTCTCTAAAAACTAAACTCTCTTCTCGTGATATTGACATTCTCATTGTAAACTGCAGCGGTTTTCCTCACC
The DNA here is from genome assembly GCF_008641045.1 of Pistacia vera. NCBI lineage: Eukaryota > Viridiplantae > Streptophyta > Magnoliopsida > Sapindales > Anacardiaceae > Pistacia > Pistacia vera. Next base: position 67,224 of record NW_022195314.1, on the reverse strand, counting down.
CCTTAGCTTCTATTATTATAACAAAATACTCCATGAAGAAGAGACATTATGAGCTATAATCTCTCTGGTATGGGGGTGCAGTGCTAGTGCTCTGGCAATTGATTTGGCTGAAAACCTTCTCAAAACGCACAAGAACTCTACGCCATTGTTCTTAGCACCGAAATATTATCCACGAGTTGGTATTCAGGTAATGAGAAGCCCAGCTGCTCATGTAATTGCCTCTTAGAATGGGCAGTGCAGCAATCTTGCTACACAACAAAAAAGAGCAAAAAATCATCAAAAACAAGCTTTTATGCCACAGTTAGAACCCAAAGAGCCTTTGAGGACAAGGCTTATCTGGCCGGAATTCGCGAAGAAGATTCTAATGGAAAACTTGGGGTTACACTCAATAGGGATTTGCTACAAGTAGTCGGAGAGAAACACTGAGAGCGAATATCACCATTCTCGGTTTCAGAATCTTACCTTTTACAGAAAAACTTTTGCACGGTGTTTGATCTTTAGGAAGAGTATTTTCAGAAATCTGGGGAAATTTACGTGCCAAATTTTAAGAATGTGATACGCATTTTTGCTTGCCAGTTTAGGGAGGCCATTGATAAGGGAGATAGCAAAAGGCATGAAGCTTAGTGAGAAAGATATGGAGCCTGCTTTGATGACATTGCATAGATTTGGTAACCAGTCATCTTCTTCACTGTGGTATGAGTTAGCTTACATGGAGGCTAAGAGAGACTGAAGAAAGAGTGACAAAATTGGCAACTTGGAATAGGAAACTGGGCCTAAGTGCAATAGTGTAGTTTTGGAGTGTCTAAGGCCCATTATTGGGGAGGCCAAGAGGGCCCATGGGCTGACTGTATTCATCAGTATCCAAACATGGGGTGATGATATAAAGTTGGGCTTACTTTACTATGACTATAGTCTGCTATTAATGTGTTTTTTTTTAAGTTACAGTCACTGGGCTTAATTTGTAACTTCGTGTACATCATGAGGTTTTCAGACTTGGGTCCTGCAGCCTGTTGAAATAAAAATATAGGTCTTAGGGATGGTTTATTGGCCTCAGTTTTGCTCTCCCCCCTTTGACGCCATATGGCGAACAGGCACAACTTGAAGAGAAGCTTCGATTTCCCCGAAAACTATGTATGATTCTTTGAAGAAGCATTGTTGGTTTAAGTTCTGAATAATTTGGTTTATAGAACTATAAGTTTTGACTTTTTAATGTCCTGACTTAGGTAAACAGTGTTGAAATTTACTACATTCTCACCCTTTAGTTTCTACAAAATGCATTGGGCTGAAAATAAAAATCCGAATATTGTGTTCTCTTGTGTACACTCTCTTTTGGTTTGATGAATATAAAATAAAAAGGGAGAACAGCAGAAGGTTATCATAATAATTGAGAAAACAATAATTTTGCGAATGCCTTTAAGAGGAAGGAAAGATGATCTAATAATTTATAAAGTTTGTAAGGGAGAGTTCTATTCTAACAAAATTGCAATGAAAGTACTCGAAAAAGCATCTAAAACAGAGCACTTGTCTCATATTTCTTTGAAAAGTATTCAAGTGACTGCCAATCTGGTTCCAATAAGGGTCAAAAATGCAAACCAATAGAAGAAATTAAAGGCAAAGCCATTTGATCTTTGAATTTTTTGATCCTCCACACATGGCCATGTACCACTTCATTTTCAAACAGTGGAGTTTCTTTACCCAGTGTGCTCCCTTCTGTTGTAGAAATAAAGTCTGAAATGCCCGTTGAAAACACAGGTGCCCAAATATAGTGAAAACGAATCAGAAGAAGATCTCCATAACCATAAGTACCATTACTATTTTCTTTGGCTGGTGGTGCCCTGCCTGCCCCTGCTCTGCTCTTCTTCACATTTAATATCCATCAGTCATCACAGCTAGTTGTTCCTGGACCACTTAATTCTTCTTTCTTTTTCATCTTTATTTTTTAATAACAGAGCGTGTCTAAACCGTTTACGTAGGCACCTTAATTAATCTTTCAAGACCTCTGAAACTGTCAGTCGGATAAGAATTTGTAGTACTATTCTATTAGCAACCTAGAAGGGATTAAAACTCAAGACTCTTTTGAATTACCAAAGCGTCGCTGTAGACCACTCCACCACTCAATTTATGTTTCTTTTCTTTTTCACCTTTCATAACCATAATTTATTATTCCTAGATTATTTATTTCACTTCACATCAAGCTTAGTTATCATAATAATTGCATGTCATTAATCGATTTATAATTATATTTTAGGCTAAGATTGAAATAATTTCCAGCATTGCAATGTGCTTTTGTTGTGGGTGGTAATACAGTTATCATTAATTAATTACCAAGTACATATGAGAAATGGTTAAATCTGTGTATTAGAGAGGTTAAATACGCTTCTACTTTAAAAGGTTTGTAGCCAAACAAAAGTTGGAAATTGAAGATTCAACGAGGATATGAACTACCTAAAGGGTGTGGTTGGTTCGGGGACATATAAGATAATGAGAGTAATCTTCGTTTATTTTGCAAGATTCCGTTGTTTGGCTTGCAAGTAATAAAATATTACGGGTATGTTTTATTGTAAATAGTATTTACTGTTGGTAATATAAGGGGTAGTTAGATACCCTCCCTAGGGGCTATTATTAAAAGATTACTAAGGTAATATGATTTTTATACCTATTTTGCCCTTAATTAAATACAATTTTGGACAAAATTGCCCTCAAATATCCACCAAATAACAATTACCCAACCCCCCTATATTTGAGAAATTAGCTAAAACACCCCAGCCACAAAATGTTTAAAAGTTAACAAAATATCCCCAGTTATCCAAGACCACTGCCAACCGTTGGCAACAACTGCCGTAATGGCGCATGACCGACAGGATTTGGCCAATCGTGCACCAGTAAGGCCGTTTCTATGGCCGTTTCACAACCAAATATGTGGCCATGAAATGACCACAGATTTAGCCTTGAAACGATAAGTGTTTCACGGCCAAAGATCTAGCCTTTTCACAGCCAGATCTATGGCCATGATATGGCCACATCTTTGGCCGTCAAACGGCCATGGATTTGTGATCCATGGTTGGAAATGGCTTTACCGATGCACAACCGACCATATATAGGCGGTCGTAAGCCATTTCGTCAATTACCGACGACGGTCGGTGATGGTGGTTGGATGCCGGCAATGGCTTGGGGTGGGTGGGGGTGATTTTACTACAAATTAAAGTTTTATATGGCTAGGGTGTTTTAGCAAAATTTCAAATGTAGGGGGTAAAAAAAATGATTCAAAAAATAATAATATATTAATATTTAAAAAAGAGAGTAATTTAGTAATCTATATAATATACCCACCCATTTATCTTCCTAATCAAACATATAGATATAGCATATTCATCAATTTATTCCAACCAACCAAGCATATTTCTCTAAACATTTCCGGTAATCTTTAAAGTCATCTATCTTTTCACTAATATAATATCCTCTTATAATAAAATATTATATGATCCGAAAAAGTAAAATTTATTGCTCCTCTCGATAGATAGGAACAATTTAATGGTCTTGGTGGCATCTTCTTGTAAATTGTTAAATAGAAATATTGAGTATGACCAACCCCTCGACCCAAAATCGATTGAATTGTCACATCAAATTAGAAAATGCCCTATTTTCTATTGTTATTTAGTAATTCTATTATACAAGACAAAAGGAAATGAAGCCCTTGACCCTTGTTTCATTATCTTAGTATTGATGAACTCAAATTTCTAAAGTGAAGCCAACATATGCAAAGAAAATTTTGACACTTTTTCCTTGAAGAGAAGAAAGTCTAATTTTTCATTGTTTTTATATAGGTTTCCAAAGTTGTATTTCAATTTACTCAACGTTTCAAATCTCTAAGGCGTTTCTTGAAAGAGAATTAACCATATCTCTCTTTTACCTTTCCAATACCCTCACTTCTCTTAAAGATTTGGAAGTCAAGTAAAGAGAAGAATTTTAGTATTAAAAAGAAGAGTGCAAGGGTTTAATATTAACATNGCGAATCCTTTTTCATTACCAACCCATCTAACATCCGGACCCGCATCCGAAAATACGTTAATGGAACTCTGCAACTCTTTCACCATGGCGAACCACTCTGTAAAATAGTATGACATGTTAACCGCATTTGGACCCTTTGCTCCATCGAACCATATCTCCCTCACGTTTCCATATCTACCAATAATAGATGCCACGTATCAATCAGATGAAGCGGATTAAACAATTAACTTATTTTTCACAAAATAGAGAAAATTGAGGTACCTGGTGAGTAGTTCTTGCATTTGAGCTAAGTAGTATTCATTATACTGCAAATCGTGGCCATATCTCGGATCATGGCGATCCCAAGGAGATAAATACAATCCTGCATCGACTCCGCGAGCTTTAGCCGCATTTACAAACTCTTGTACCACGTCACCATGTCCATTTTTCCAGGGACTAAGTTTGACAGAATGGTCAGTATATTTTGAAGGCCACAAGCAAAATCCATCGTGGTGTTTTGCAGTAAGTATGACAAGAGAAACTCCTGCGTCCATTGCTGCACTGATCCACTGGTTGGCATCGAGCCCGATTGGATTGAAAATAGCCGGGTTTTCTTTCCCAGTGCCCCATTCAGAGTCGGTGAATGTGTTAACTCCAAAGTGGAAGAACATTATGATCTCTCTTTGTTGCCATTTAAGTTGAGTATAAGATGGAAGTGGCAAAACAGGCAATGGTGGTGTTGTAACTTGCTCACGTCGAGAAATAGCCAATTCTAATAGTTGAAACAACGTTATTGTGAGTAAAAAACACAATAACTTAGTCATAATCATCCGATTACGGTTTCTCTTAGCTCAATAATTCTCTCCCTCTCTCTCTATATATAGAAGCAATTATTGAGAGAAAACTTGCTTGGTGGAGATGGGTTGTATGATAAGATAGGGGACCAAACAAAAAAGGGGTGGAGATTCTTTGGTGAACTAGAGACAAAACATAAAAGAAATCTGAGTGTACCCAATCTTTTGTTCGGAATTTGTTTTGATTCTTTTGTGTGTTCTGTTGGTCTTTTGTTACTGTTCTTTCTGCTGCTATCATTCACGGGTGGTTATTTATTTCAAATTTCTAGGAAGATGTAGTTACCTTTTTTTCGTGAAATCTGTTATCTACATGTAGTAATACATTGAAGGGAGATTAATTGGTTTTGAATTGTCTCTAAATTTTGATATAATGTACTAATGAATAAAATAATGCCTTTTATTATTACAATCAACCAATAAATAGTAACTAATTTTGCTCAATCTATTCTCTGGATTCAAGATCAATTATTAATTGATAAACTAGTAATTTTAGAATCTCTTTTTGTCAATCATTTTTAAATGGTAACCAACTCTGAATTACCTAAATATTTCCTTAATTAATTTATTGGAGATTTAAAATTTTTTTAGATATGTAAGCAACTGGATCTCTTTCACATCTTTCTAATTGTTCCTATTAAGAGTAAATAAAATAAAAATTTTGAGTATGTAAGCATGACCAAAGGCAAATCTAAAAGGAAATTATCAAAATTAATTGTATATATCTGGAAAATCTTATTGAAAAAGTGATGGAGAATCTTTAATTTATGTGTACAAAGACAATGTTAACAAATTACAAAGTATTTTAAAATGATTGCTTTAGAAAAGAGAGAGGTGGTGCCAACAAAAGGAAAATACAAATAAGAAAAAAAGAACAAACGAATTTGGACTTGGTCAAAATAAAGCTTATAAACCCATCGATGCCTTGAAGTGTCGGTGCAATTTTTTTAATGATTCGACTTGCTTCATGTCTTTCTTTCCAGACATGAAGTCTTGCTTTTACTCCTTAAAATATTGCATAAACTGAAGATACGAATTCACATAAAAAGATTTTCCATCGTGCATTTCGGGACATAAGCGTTTAGTGTAAGGCAAGTATTAATAATGCATTAATGTTCCACGTTTATCAATAAATGAGAAAAATATAAGGAGGAACTGCTATGTAATTACGGTTTCGTTATGTCAACAAAAGGAAGTGTGAATATTTTTAAGAAAAAAATCTTATCAAATATTTTATACATCAATAATACTAAGTCTACAACATTTTTTTACTATCTTTTTTTACAATCCCAACACAAGAGCTTCTCGTTGGTTAACTTGTAAATAAATAGGCAAGACATATTTTACAAACTGACTAATGATAAACTATTACATTAAATATTATAAGATTGAATTATGAATTTAATATTGTTATTTATACCTAGTAGTTTTTATTTTTTTTAAACACAAGGGCTGCACTCTCGTTCACCCAGTGGGCTTAATGGGCTACTTTGTGGACATCATGAGGTCTTTCAGATATTGGTATGCAGCCTTATTGATAACAAAAATAGCCCGTAGAGACGGTTTAGGGCCTTAGATTTGCGCTTCTTGTTTAAAAGACTGAAAGAGAAGCTTCATGAATCATGAGGCAGCCTTTTGCACATAAAGTAACTCTGCCTTGCATAGCAACCCAGTAGAATTAGAATTTGTAGAGTTAAAATTCTCCACCGAAAACTACAAGTTATTTCTTTGAACAAATTTATTTCGTTTTTAAGTTCTGAATGATTTGTTTTTACTGTATTGAACTAATTAAATTAAGTCTTCATGACTTGAGGTTTCTGTAATTTATGCAATGCCATTACAGCTGAAAAATTACCCCACATGGTCAGAACTTATTGAACTTGCCATCTTCTGGACGGGAGATTGGATCTTGTAATCATAAATGTATCAAAGTCAACTACAAGGGAAGGTTAGGCACCTTTCAGATTTATTGTCACCAATGCATTGTAACTAAAATTACTCTCAAAACACTTAAAATCAATTTGGCTTATACAGGTCCTGCTTCAACCCCATTTAATGCATTTTAGAAGGCCAAGATGAAAGAAATTAGCAGTGATTTTCTTTTCCTTCATGTGCCACTGCCAACCATTGCCATTGCCATGACCTTTTGGATCAAGCAATAAATTATACTGAGCTAGAACATTAAAGTACAAACGGTCAAAAGTATCAGCTTATCTGCAGCAGCAGTACTGCTTGCATTACTCGCCTTTTCGTGAAAAGTGAAACAAAACTCCATAATTGCTGTAGTCAAACTTCACTCTCCTCTTTCTAGAAATCGGTTTACCTCTTGGCAAGGCTTGTTTCGAGTTTCCGGTGGAAACTAAGTGTCATTAAGTTTCAGTCTCAACTAACAATATTTATGGCGTTCAGTCTGGAATTTAATTTTTCTTGCAATTTTTTTGGTTCACGTTGATATTTGAACAGCCATTTGACTGACCATACAGATTGCTTTTCAGTTAATTATTACTAGAATTTTCTTGTAGTTTACTGAATTTTTTTTCTGCCAACTGCAATAATTTTACAGTTTGTTCTTTAACTCTGGCTCTGGAGAGTCAAGAGTCTACACTACACTCCATTTAAACTCTCAAACTCTGCTGGAATCAGTACCATACCCTTTCTTCCTGGTTCCTTCTCTCTCAAATGGGGTACTTTTCCAATGTCAACCAAGAAAATGTTTTCAAAAACATAAGCACTCTCCCATCCATTATGTCATCTTTTAAACACCTGCATTCAGCTCTCTTGGAGCTCCTGAGATTTGGAGTTCTAATACTTGTAACATTCATTGAAGCATTCTTTATCTTTCAACAGTGGAAATTCATTTTCCAGTTCATTTTGTTAACTTGTTTCCTTCTTGTTTACGTTCTCCGATACTACCTGATGTCAAAGCCTCAAGCTGTGTTCCTGGTAGATTTCTCATGTTTCAAGCCACCTAGCTTCTGCAGAGTGCCATTCTCCACCTTTCTTGAAAACGCCTCCATGATTGAATATTTTGACAGTGAAAGTATAGCTTTCATGTCCAAAATCCTCACTTCTTCAGGACTAAGTGAAGAGACTTATCTCCCTCCAGCCTTACACTATATTCCTCCAAAAACCCATCAGCAAGAATCCATTAAAGAAGTCCAAATGGTTCTCTTCCCTATAATGGAAGACCTTCTCTCTAAAACTAAACTCTCTTCTCGTGATATTGACATTCTCATTGTAAACTGCAGCGGTTTTTGCCCTTCACCCTCTCTGTCTTCTATTATTATTAACAAATACTCCATGAAGAGAGACATTATGAGCTATAATCTCTCTGGTATGGGGTGCAGTGCTAGTGCTCTGGCAATTGATTTGGCTGAAAACCTTCTCAAAACGCACAAGAACTCCTACGCCATTGTTCTTAGCACCGAAATATTATCCACAGGTTGGTATTCAGGTAATGAGAAGCCCAAGCTGCTCATTAATTGCCTCTTTAGAATGGGCAGTGCAGCAATCTTGCTAACAAACAAAAAAGAAGCAAAAACATCATCAAAATACAAGCTTTTATGCACAGTTAGAACCCAAAGAGCCTTTGAGGACAAGGCTTATCTGGCCGGAATTCGCGAAGAAGATTCTAATGGAAAACTTGGGGTTACACTCAATAGGGATTTGCTACAAGTAGTCGGAGAAACACTGAGAGCGAATATCACCATTCTCGGTTTCAGAATCTTACCTTTTACAGAAAAACTTTTGCACGGTGTTTCGATCTTTAGGAAGAAGTTTATTCAGAAATCTGGGGAAATTTACGTGCCAAATTTTAAGAATGTGATACAGCATTTTTGCTTGCCAGTTTCAGGGAGGCCATTGATAAGGGAGATAGCAAAAGGCATGAAGCTTAGTGAGAAAGACATGGAGCCTGCTTTGATGACATTGCATAGATTTGGTAACCAGTCGTCTTCTTCACTGTGGTATGAGTTAGCTTACATGGAGGCTAAAGAGAGACTGAAGAAAGGTGACAAAATTTGGCAACTTGGAATAGGAACTGGGCCTAAGTGCAATAGTGTAGTTTTGGAGTGTCTAAGGCCCATTATTGGGGAGTCCAAGAAGGGCCCATGGGCTGACTGTATTCATCAGTATCCAAACATGGGGTGATGATATAAAGTTGGGCTTACTTTACTATGACTATAGTCTGCTATTAATGTGTTTTTTTTTTAATGTACAGTCACTGGGCTTAATTTGTAACTTCGTGTACATCATGAAGGTTTTCAGACTTGGGTCCTGCAGCCTTGTTGATAAATCAAATATAGGTCTTAGGGATGGTTTAGGGCCTCAGTTTTGCTCTCCCCCTTTGACGCCATATGGCCGAACAGGCAACCTTTGAAGAGAAGCTTCGATTTCCAACGAAAACTATTGTATTATTTCCTTTGAACGCATTTGTTTGGTTTCAAGTTCTGAATAATTTGGTTTATAGAACTGTAAGTTTTGACTTTTTAATGTCCTGACTTAAGGTAAACAGTTGAAATTTACTACATCATTTCACCTTTAGTATTCTACAAAATGCATTGGGGCTGAAAAATAAAAATCCGAATATTGTTCTCTCTGTTGTACACTCTCTTTTGGTTTTGATGAATATAAAATAAAAAGAGAGATAAAATAAAAAGAGAGAGACAGCAGAAGGTTATTCATAAATAATTGAGAAAACAATAATTTTGCAAATGCCTTTAAGAGGAAGGAAAGATGATCTAATAATTTATAAAGTTTGTAAGGGAGAGTTCTATTCTAACAAAATTGCAATGAAAGTACTTGAAAAAGCATCTAAAACAGAGCACTTGTCTCATATTTCTTTGAAAGTATTCAAGTGACTGCCAATCTGGTTCCCAATAAGGGTCAAAATGCAAACCAAGAAGAAATTAAAGGCAAAGCCATTGATTCTTGATTTTGATCCTCACAACATGGCCATGTACCACTTCATTTTCAAACCAGTGGAGTTTCTTGTACCCAGTTGTGCTCCTTCTGTTGTAGAAATAAATGTCTGAAATGCCGTTGAATAACAAGGTGCCCAAATATACGTGAAAAACGAATCAGAAGAAGATCTCCATAACCATTAAGTACCATTACTATTTTCTTTGGCTGGTGGTGCTGCCTGCCCCTGCTCTGCTCTCTCTTCACATTTAATATCTCAGTCATCACAGCTAGTTTGTTCCTGGACCACTACTTATCCTTCTTTTCTTTTCATCTTTTTTTTTTAATAACCAGAGGTGTCTAAACCAGTTCCGTGCACCTTAATTAATCTTCAAGACTCTGAAACTGTCAGTCGGATAAGAATTTTAGTAACTATTCCTATTAGCAACCTAGAAGGGATTAAAACTCAAGACCTTTTGAATAATATACCAAAGAGTCGCTGTCGAACCCTCCACCACTCACATTTAGTTTCTTTTCTTTTCACCTTTCATAACCATAATTTATTATTCCAGATTATTTATTTCCTTCACATCAACTTAGTTATCATATAATTGCATGTCATTAATCGATTTATAATTATATTTTAGGCTAAGATTGAAATAATTTCCAGCATTGCAATGTGCTTTTGTTGTGGTGGTAATACAGTTATCATTAATTAATTACCGTACATATGAGAAATGGTTAAATCTGTGTATTAGAGAGGTTAAATACGCTTCTACTTTAAAAGGTTTGTAGCCAACAAAAGTTGGAAATTGAAGATTCAACGAGGATATAACTACCTAAAGGGTGTGGTTGGTTCGGGGACATATAAGATAATGAAGTAATCTTCGTTTATTTGCAAGATTCCGTTGTTTGCTTGCAAGTAATAAAATATTACGGGTATGTTTTATTGTAATAGTATTACTGTTGGTAATTAAGGGTAGTTAGATACCCTCCCTAGGGGCTATTATTAAAAGATTCCTAAGGTAATATGATTTTTATACCTATTTTGCCCTTAATTAAATACAATTTGGACAAAATTGCCCTCAAATATCACCAAATAACAATTACCCACCCCCCTATATTGAGAAATTAGCTAAAACACCCCAGCACAAAATGTTTAAAAGTTACAAAATTCCCCAGTTATCCAAGACCACTGCCAACCGTTGGCAACAACGCCGTAATGGCGCCATGACCGACAGGATTTGGCCAATCGTGCACCAGAAGGCCGTTTCTATGGCCGTTTCACAACCAAATATGTGGCCATGAAATGACCACAGATTTAGCCTTGAAACGATAAGTGTTTCACGGCCAAAGATCTCCCTTTTCACCCAGATCTATGGCCATGATATGGCCACATCTTTGGCCGTCAAACGGCCATGGATTTGTGATCCATGGTTGGAAATGGCTTACCGATGCACAACCGACCATATATAGGCGGTCGTAAGCCATTCGTCAATTACCGACGACGGTCGGTGATGGTGGTTGGATCCGGCAATGGCTTGGTGGGTGGGGTGATTTTACTACAAATTAAAGTTTTTATGGCTAGGGTGTTTTAGCAAAATTTCAAATGTAGGGGGTAAAAAAAATGATTCAAAATAATAATATATTAATATTTAAAAAAGAGAGTAATTTAGTAATCTATATAATATACCCACCCATTTATCTTCCTAATCAACATATAGATATAGCATATTCATCAATTTATTCCAACCAACCAAGCATATTTCTCTAAACATTTCCGGTAATCTTAAAAGTCATCTATCTTTTCACTATTAATATCCTCTTATAATAAAATATTATATGATCCGAAAAAGTAAAATTTATTGCTCCTCTCGATAGATAGGAACAATTAATGTCTTGGTGGCATCTTCTTGTAAATTGTTAAATAGAAATATTGAGTATGACCAACCCCTCGACCCAAATCGATTGAATTGTCACATCAAATTAGAAAATGCCCTATTTTCTATTGTTATTTAGTAATTCTATTATACAAGACAAAAGGAAATGAAGCCCTTGACCCTTGTTTCATTATCTTAGTATTGATGAACTCAAATTTCTAAAGTGAAGCCAACATATGCAAAGAAAATTTTGACACTTTTTCCTTGAAGAGAAGAAAGTTAATTTTTCATTGTTTTTATTAGAGGTGTGCAAAAGAACTGGTTGGAACAAGAACCGGCGAGTACCCTGGTTTGGTTCCGATTCCTACCTAGAACTAGTCATCAATGGGTAGGTTCCAGTTCCAAATTTTTGCAATCGGAACTAGGAACTGGGAACCGAGACTAATATAAATAAAATTAAAGATTAGGAGGTTAATAAAACTTTTATAGAAAAAGTAATGTGAATACATTTATATTTATATTTCATAATATTTAAAGTAAGTTGTTTGACTTTTGAGAATCTACCTTTACAAGTATGGATTTTTGTAATTTCGAATTTAATTTGTAATTTATTTTTGTTAACAATGCCAGTGGGGGGTATTTGTAAGTTTTTAAGGGTTTTTTTGCCATTTTAAAACTTTTGGGGGCCATGAATTTTACGGTACCCGAACCGAACGGAATCGGAACCTTGTTACAGGTTCTGGTTCTGGGTATCTAGGAACTGAAACCGTTGTTTCCGGTTCTGGTTCCTTCAAAAAGTACAGGGTACCGGAACCGAACACCCCTAGTTTTTATATAGGTTTCCAAAGTTGTATTTCATTACTCAACGTTTCAAACTCTAAGGCGTTTCTTGAAAGAAATTAACCATATCTCTCTTTTACCTTTCCAATACCCTCACTTCTCTTAAAGATTTGGAAGTCAAGTAAAGAGAAGAATTTTAGTATTAAAAAGAAGAGTGCAAGGGTTTAATATTAACATGTCTTTTCAAAGTTTTAAAAATTGACTCAACCCGACCAGCTAAATCGGTCTAACCAAGATCCGAGGCCTTGGCTGGGCTGGGTTCCCAATTTTAACTGTTTATAACTTATCAAAGCAAACCTTAGATTTATGGACGGTGATCAGCGAGCAATTGGTGGCTTCGATGTTAAGGCTTTTGAAGAGGAATGACTGATGAGTGGAAAGGTGGCGACAAATTTGATTTCCAGTGAATGAAGCGACCGAAAATCGAAAAAATAAGTCAGCGGCAATAGCTTGATTGGCGAGGTGAACAGAGGTGGGGTGAGATGGGTTTTGGTTAAGAGGCTGAGGGGAGAGTTTTCGTGGTGATGGGGTGTGATTTTGACGTCGGAAACAAGCCTTATTTGGCCTGGGTTGCCGATGTCAACGATGTAATTTTGGGTGTTTTGAAGGATTTCAAACCATTAGGGAATTGTGTGCAAATTTCAATGGAGTTTTTGTTGGATTTCAAACCTTTTTACATGTTGATGTCACCAATTTGACTTGCCGGTCAAATCGGTTCAACTGATCAACCCGAGACCTAGCCACTTTGCCAAGTTTCACACCGAGCCGAGTTTTAAAACCTTGTGTCTTTTGACGTGCATTTGGGGAATATTATTTTAAACATTAAGTTTGAAATACACATGATCAAATGAAATTTTAAAAAAGGGGGATGTTTCAGGGAGCAAGGTATTTAATGTTCAATTTGAGTTCTTACTTTTTCACATGCACTAGGTTTAATCGTAAATTATATGGAATGATATCAAGTTATTGTGTTTTTCATGCAATTTATGATTTTAATTATGTACTAACTCTATCACTTATTCTGATTGATATAACTCCCACCCAAAAAATCTTTAATATAGTGGAAGAGCTCAATATCAACACATTAAATATGGTATTACTTTTACCTACTAACTCTATCACTTATTCTGATTGATATAACTCCCACCAAAAAATTCTTTAATATAGTGGAAGAGCTCAATATCAACACATTAAATGTGGTATTACTTGTACCTACCAACTTCCGCAATCGCCATCAAAATAAATCATATCCCACCCAAATAAGCTTATAAACAACAAAATTCCCAATGCAAAACAACAGAGACTAATTTGAGAAATTAGAAAATGATTTGTACTGAGTGGACGGTGTGGAGACATGCATCGTGTGAATATGGGGACCATATCATCGGATACCTGCAAAAAAAAAAATAATAATAATATAAAATCCTTTCAAGAGCATTATTGGAATTCTGTACGTCAATTCTTACTTTTAATTTCATCGTTCAACCAACGATTTTATTAATTTTTATGTTATTTTACTTAAAATAAAATAAAAGTCATGCTCATATACAGTACCACATCCACTTGCACATAGAAATTTTTGTTACAAGAACTGTACCTGAAAATGTTTTGGAAATTATTTGTGGTGAAGAAGCATTACCCATTGAAATGTCTTTGTTGGGATCCAAATATTTCCTCGATCACAACAATCAAAAGAACAAAGAAAAACTGTCCCCCAGAGGACGATAACCCATAATAACTCTCATCACTTAAGTTGAAAGTTAAGACTCACCAACCAAACAACGTCGAAAAAGCTGAAACCAGATTCAATCTCCAAAACCCATTTCATTACTGTTATAAAAATATCTCTTTGCGGTCAAGCTTTATCTTATCAATAAATTGAGTTTCTTGACCCAACTCCCAAGTAGCAGACTCCTTGGCTAGTAAAACGAGTGTCCCCAGAGGCCAGAAGAATAAACATGGAATAAAGATAGGTAGGAAGATAAATACTTACCACCATTTTTTCTCATAAATATAAATGTTATAGTTTATAATTGACCAGTTTATATTTAGTTAGACGAGATTTATTATTGAACAAATAAAATTAATTATGAACTGACTACTTACGATATGTTATATTTATTAGAAAAGTTACGGGTTTATGATTATAGTACCACTGGTACACATATTAACTTCTGTCAGCTCTTCTAACTAGACCTCTTCAATTTGCATTCACGATTCAAACCAACCAACTTTATTACCTTCAACAACATGAAATGGTTGATTAATTAAGGCCCTCTCCTACCTTGTCTTAGATATTTCAATTCTCAAACTACTACCTCACAGAACCCACCTTCTTATTTCTATCTCTTTAATTTGCTGCATCTGTCTCAAAAACTGTTCTTTGGTAGCCTCCGAATGGGAGAAAATCCTGTAACAAAATGGTTTTTCCTCATTCTTATGAACTATCTTGCCTTCCACATTGGTTTCTCCACCGGTGTTTCATTGACAAAGAAGACTTACATTGTTCAGATGGATAAGTCTGCAATGCCAGAATCGTTTTCCAGTCACCTTGATTGGTACTTATCAAAAGTAAAATCTGTTGTCTTTGAACCTGAGAAAGAAGGTGATGCAGATGAAGAAGACAGGATAATTTACAATTACGAGACTACTTTTCATGGAGTGGCTGCTCGTTTGAGTGAACAAGAGGCAGAGAGGCTAGAGGAAGAAGATGGAGTTTTGGCCATCTTCCCAGATACAAAATACCAACTTCATACCACAAGGAGTCCTATATTCCTTGGGCTAGAACCAGAAGACAGTAACAGTGTCTGGTCTCAGAAACTAGCTGACCACGATGTTGTTGTGGGAGTGCTTGACACTGGGATATGGCCGGAGAGTGCAAGTTTCAATGACACCAGCATGACACCGGTACCGGTTCACTGGAAAGGAATCTGTGAAACAGGCCGAGGTTTCCAAAAGCATCACTGCAATAAAAAAATTGTGGGTGCGAGAATATTCTACCGTGGATATGAAACTGCGACTGGAAAAATCAATGAACAAACTGAGTATAAATCAGCTCGAGATCAAGATGGGCATGGGACTCACACAGCGGCAACTGTGGCTGGTTCTCCTGTACACGGTGCAAATCTTTTGGGTTATGCTCATGGAACAGCAAGAGGAATGGCCCCTGGTGCGAGAATTGCAGCTTATAAGGTGTGTTGGTCTGGGGGATGCTTCAGCTCGGATATATTGTCGGCAGTTGATCGAGCAGTGGCTGATGGAGTGAATGTTTTATCAATATCATTGGGTGGTGGGGTGATATCTTATTATCATGACAGTTTGTCAATAGCATCTTTCGGGGCGATGGAGATGGGTGTTTTCGTGTCTTGCTCTGCGGGAAATGGAGGCCCAGACCCCGTCAGTCTCACAAATGTATCACCATGGATCACCACAGTTGGCGCTAGTACCATGGATAGAAATTTTCCAGCTACTGTTAAGCTTGGAACAGGCAGGACTATTACTGGAGTTTCACTGTATAAAGGGCGGAGAGTTTTGACGGCAAATAAGAAATATCCTCTAGTTTATATGGGTAGCAACTCAAGCAGCCCTGATCCAAGCTCTTTGTGTTTGGAGGGAACTCTGAATCCAAGTGTAGTAGCTGGAAAAATTGTGATCTGTGACCGTGGTATTAGTCCTCGAGTTCAGAAAGGTCAAGTGGTTAAAGATGCAGGAGGTGTAGGCATGATTCTTTCAAATACGGCTGCCAACGGAGAGGAGTTAGTTGCCGATTGTCACCTTCTTCCGGCAGTAGCAGTAGGGGAGACTGAAGGGAAAGCAATAAAGAGTTATGCGTTAACAAATCGGAAAGCAACTGCAAGTCTTACATTTCTCGGTACAAGGTTGGGAATTAGGCCTTCCCCTGTAGTGGCAGCATTTTCATCAAGAGGGCCAAATTTACTTAGTCTTGAAATTCTGAAACCTGATGTGGTGGCACCTGGGGTCAACATTCTTGCGGCTTGGACGAGTGAAACAGGTCCATCAAGCTTGCCAACAGATCACAGGAGAGTGCAGTTCAATATATTATCTGGAACTTCAATGTCATGCCCTCATGTGAGTGGAGTTGCTGCCCTGCTTAAAGCAAGGCACCCAGAATGGAGTCCGGCAGCCATAAAATCTGCACTTATGACAACCGCTTATGTTCATGATAATACACATAATCCTCTTATAGATGCCTCATTAGCTGCACCCTCAACTCCATATGACCATGGGGCTGGACACATCAACCCAGAGAAAGCTCTAGACCCAGGTTTGATTTACGACATTGATGCACAGGATTACTTTGAATTCCTCTGCACACAAAAGCTATCCCTAGGACAGCTCAAAGCTTTTTCCAAGTATGCAAATAGGTCTTGCCATCACTCTTTTGCCAGTCCAGGGGACTTAAACTACCCTGCAATCTCAGTAGTGGTCAAAGCTAATGGAAACGTTTCTTCTATAACTCTTCATAGAACAGCCACTAATGTTGGGTCTCCAGTCTCTAATTACCGCGTTGTAGTTTCACCCTTCAAAGGTGTTACCACAAAAGTGGAACCAAGAAGCCTGAATTTCACCCAGAAATACAAGAAACTGTCTTACAAGGTCACCTTCACAACGAGATCTCGACAGACAAATCCGGAGTTCGGAGGTTTGATATGGAAGGATGGAGTTCACAAAGTAAGAAGCCCGGTTCTTATCACTTACCTGCAACCAGTATAGACACGTAAGTGGATTTTTAACATGTCTATCTATCGATTTCACAAATAAGCAATGTGTTTTGGTATGAGTCATGGCACTCACAGGTTTGATTAGAATGCAATTTAAACCCTTTTGTTTCTAGCACTAGTAGTGATCCGGCAGCGGTTACATATGAGTACAAATCAAATAAGCCCATTTCTTCTAGAATATGTACCCATATTACTTTTTGTTTTTTGGAAGACATCAAAACATTATGATTTTCCGTGTCTGCAATGCCATGATCAAACTATAATTTCAATGTCATTTTAAACATCAAAGTTGGCATATTTCTTAAGATCCCGTTGATGCTTTACTCAAAATGCACTTCCTCTTCTTAATTGAAGCTATAATTTAAGCAATAAGTGAGCAATTAAAACTACAAAATATGATATGGTGAAATCCATTTTTATAAGTTGAACCAAACCCATCTAACTCATTTAAAGGCAAACACCCCTGTAAGCTAGCTAGCAGAACATACTTAAATTTTATGTTTTTCTTTTAGCCTACAAGCGAATAAATTAAACGGGTATCATTCATTTTGCATCGGTTAACATTGTATCCAATCTATTTAAAGATTAGAAGACAACCCATTACATAACTCTTTAGATTGTATTTTAGTTAAAACAGAAAATAGATAAGCTTCAAACAATTTGACGCAGACAAAGTAAGAATCTAGTATGATACACATGTATGCCAAATCTCAAAAAATTAAAGGCAATTTTAACATGTTAAACTTTCAATTACATGGGTGAAGCTATTATCGATTTAAAACTTTTATTTTCCGTTTCATGGAAACAATAAAAATGGAAACGAGGCAAAACATGTGTTTAGCTATGAATTTTTTAGATTCTATCAAGTTGACAACATTGTTGTGAATTTCGCAGTTACAAAGCACAGAGGTAACTTCTTCATTTTAATCACTTATTTAGAACCAAATTATGACTTCTAATGTATAACCCTTGCCTGTTTCTCCCAAGAGTGTGAAACTTGAGCAAGGTTAAAATGCATATCCAATTGTATTAATTTTGTTGGGCTGTACTTTATTTGTTATAAATTATAATCCAGCCCTTTCTAAAAGCGCGTAAATAAAAGGAGAGTCAGAAATTACATTTTGTGCGAGCTCTGCCCAGGAGTGACCCATCGGAAGTCTTTCAATACCATGATTGGCACACCTTACCTCCAGGAGAGTCGTTATCTCGTCTATATAAGTGAAAGAGTGAACATTATCGAAGCCCAGCTCTTAGCCATATTCCGAGTAAAGAGAGCTTTGAGCCCCTTTTTCTGAGCAAGAAAAAGCCAATAGTGATTGCAGCTCCGGCTGAAGCAGCTCCGACACCCATTGATTTTGAATCTTATAACATCTCGAGTTGAGAATTCTCGTCACGCTTTTTCATTCAGAATTTTATGTCACGTAGAATTGTACTATACAGTATACATTGTGTTTCATACATGGTAATTATAAATATTATTTTGAATAAATTTTAATAAATATAAAAAAATATAATAAATGTTAAAAAAAAAAAACTGTAGTTCTTTATAGGCTGCATTTGTTTTAATTTTTTTTCACTATCCTATCATATTATCCTATCCAATCCAATAAAATAATTACTTTTCTATTCAACTCAAAATCCAATCATATTTTATTTAACTCAAAACATTTAATAATTATCTTTCTCAATAAAAGTATATAAATTAACAAAAACACCTCACTCATCTCAAGCCACTATCACCCGCCAGCAGCCATCACCACCTCCATCGCCGTCGCTGCCATTGTTGGATGCTGACGCCGACCGGATGGATCTGGCCAGTCGTGTACTGATCTGTCCATTTCCGACCAGATCTACAGTCAAAGATTTGGCCAACGGCCAAGATATGGCCATCGCCAACGGCCAAATCTTTGGCTATAGATCTGGCCGTTTCTGTCCAGATTCATGGTGGATCTGGCTAGAAAATGCTAGATATACGCATGACTGGCCAAATCCAGTTGGTCGTGTGCCATTCCGATGACTTTTGACTACCACCCGGCGGTGGTGGCCAGTTGTCGGCAATAGTTTGGTGGGTGGGCGTGATTTTGTTAATTTAAAAACTTTTATTGTAGGGATGTTTAGTTAAACTAACAAATTGAGGGGGTTAAAAAAGAATCTAAATATTTTTAGAAAATATTTTCCAGAACACATTCTCAGAATCCTATTTTATTTCATTAAATAGTATTCTATTATTGAATACTATTTTAAAAAGTAAAACAAACGCACTCATAGTCATTGATGATTATTTGTTTAGAAAATATAAAGGATATTGGGACAATTTAGTGCAACATGTTTTGAGTGTTTGAGAAAGAGTTAGAAAGAGTGAAGTTGGTTTCTTGATGAAGAAAAGAGTGAAGCGACGTGAAGATTTTTTGGAAGTAGAGAAAGAGGGCTATAGGTAACCACCACTTGTGACCTAATGGAGTGAAGGATGGAATGAGGAGTTAAAAGATCAAGGGGTCTTGGGTTCAAGTTGTAGCAAGGGCAAGGGGTGGCCACAATTACCATACCCAAACAAAAAAAGTGGGCTATAGGTTTTAGGCTACAGGAAATGAGTAATACTATACTTACAAACTTTCCATACAAACTAGTGTGGCAAAAGTTGATTGGATGATTTTAAATTAAAAACAAATTTAACATCCTATCATCTTTTGCCACATCAATTTGTATGAAAAAGTTTGTATAAGAAGTTTGTAAGTGTAGTATTATTCATAGGAAATAGTAGAGAGCTTGATGGGATTTTTTGATGATATTTTTCTTCATTATTAATAACTTTGTTCATACATTACAAGGAGTAAGGGAAGCACCTATTTATAGTTTCTAAAGTCAGTGGTTTTAACCGACTTGATAGATTCTAGAGCTCTCGCTAATTTTCTACAATTTTTCTTATTTCCTATTTGTTTCATTTTCTTTATTATTAATTTACAAAAGTCTAAATGTTTCTAGAAGAAGATCCTACATCAACCTAGAATGTGTATCATATTTTATCACTCCTCCTTGATGCTCATTCTTGTGACTTCGATCAAGTCTCGTAATTGTTCAAACTATCCTCTCGGTAGTGCTTTAGTGAAAATATATGTCAGTTGTTCTTTAGTCTTGTAGTACTTGAGTTCAATCTCTTTGTTTGCTTCTGCTTCTCCGATGAAGTGATATTTGATGCTTACGTGTTTAGTCCTGCTGTGAAACACAAGATTCTTCACCATTACTATTGCAAATTTACTGTCGCAATTGATCTCCGTAGTTTTTTTTTTTTTTTTTTTTTTTTTTTTTTTTTTTTTTTTTTTTTTTTTTTTTTTTTTTTTTTTTTTTTTTTTTTTTTTTTTCTTTTTTCTTTTTTTTTTTCTCTCATGTCTTTAAGTATGTGCTTTAGCCATATAGCTATACTTATAGTTAATGTAGCTACAATATACTTTGCTTCTACTGATGACTATGCAACGATTGCTTGTTTCTTTGATGCCCAAGAAAATATTCCTAAACCGAGTGTGAATGCATATCGTGATGTACTTTTCATGTCGTCCACGGATCTTGCCCAATCGCTATCGATGTAGCCAATTAGTCTTGAGTCAGGTGTGAATTCATACTAGATGTCGTAGTTCTTTGTTTCTTGTAAGTATCTGAGTACTTGTTTTGTTGCTCCATGTTGTACCTGTGTTGGACTTTGCATAAATCTTGATAGTAGACAAGTTGTGTACATGACGTCTGGTCTTGTGGTTGTTAGGTAGAGTAGACATACAATAAGGCTTCGAAATTTTGTCTGGTCTACGCTTGGTGAACCATCTTCCTTTTTAGAGCTTTGTTGCTATCGAGTGGAATAGCAACTGTCTTGCATCCTTCCATCTTGTACTTCTTTAGTAGAGTTTTGGTGTATTTCTTTCGACAGATAAAGATTCCTTCTTTTCTTTGGCTTATCTCGATTCCAAGAAAATAGTGCATCAAACTCATATTTATCATCTCGAATGTGCCCATCATGTCTTCCTTGAAATCTCAAACCATCTTTTCGCAAGTGCTTGTGTAGATCAAATCATCCACATATAGAGAGACGATGAGTGTGTTTTTCGTATCTTCGTCAGTGTTGATATTAGTGTTGGCTCACTCTGGCTCCTCTTGAATCCTTGCTCAATGAAGTAATTGTCTATCTTGCTATACTAGGCTCGTGGAGCTTACTTTAACTTGTACAAAGCCTTCTTCAACTTGAGAACTTTGTCTTCTTTTCCTTGAACTAGAACCCTTGCGGTTGTTCGAAATATATCTCTTCGTACAGATAGTCGTTGAGGAATGCAGACTTCACATCTAGTTGGTAGATCTTCCACTTTTTCTATGTGGCTAGTGTAATCAATGCTCAAATGGTGTCTAGGTGTGCTACTGGTGTTAACGTTTCATCGTAGTCGATCCCATATTGTTATGAGTATCCCTTGGCGGCAAGTCTTGCTTTGTTCTTCTGGATTGAGCCATCAATGTTAAGTTTAGTTTTGTAAACCCACTTAACCCCAATGAATTGTTTGTCTTGGGGATAGTTTGTGAGCTCCCACTTCTTGTTCTTCTCAATCATCTCTTTTTTCCATACTTCTTGTTTTGAAGCTACTTCATAGCTTTCTGGCTCGACAATAGTCAAGTTACACCTTTCATATATGTCTGATAAAGATCTGGTTCTTCTTGGTGATGCTTCAAGAGATGATTCATGTTGTTGGATTGATTCTTGTATTGATGTTTGTGTTGGTGACTTGAGCTTATCAACCTCTTCTCCTTGCTAATTATGAGTTGGTGCTGGCAAGTTGATACTTTTCCTTTTGGTAATTTGTGTCTCCCAGTTATACATCGCATCTTCATCGAATTGGACATCTTTACTGCTGAATGATGATAAGTTTCTTTGTTCTTAAGCTATAAACTCATTAGCCCTTTGATTGAGTACTATAGGCTAAGAAGATTCCTTTTTCGATCTTCTCATCCAGCTTGCTCCTTTTTTCTTGCGGAATGTGAGCATAGCAGCTGCAATCGAAGACTCTGAGGTGCTTAGCTAATGGTTTGGGTCCACTCCAAGCTTCAATTGGTGTCTTGTCTTTTACTACGTTGGTTAGACATCTGTTTAGTAAGTAGATTGCAATGTATACAACTTCTGTCCAAAAGGTTTTTGAAAGTCCCTTCTTCGTTAGAAATTTAGAATAACCCTTGCTATCTCTATCACAATTTTGTTCTTTCTTTTAGATACGTCGTTTTGTTCTGGGGAATATCCAACTATGAGTTGATGTTGTACACCTTCTTCTTTACAGAACTTGTTGAACTCCCTGAAGGTGTAATCTTTGCCTCTATCACTTTGTTTCTCAACATAGGCTTTGAAATTCTTGAAGATTCCAAAGACTTGTGATCATTCATGTAGGAAGTAGACCCACGTCATTCTGGTGTAGTCATCAATGAACAGGGTGAAGTATATGTTTTGATCATTTGATGGAGTACACATTGGATTGCAAACATCAGTATGGACTAGCTCCAGCAGCTTCTTGGCTCTTCAAGCTTTTCCAAAGGGGAAAGATTGTCGATGATGTTTACCGAGCATACGTCATTCGCATGTATTGTCCATCTCTTTATTGTTGGTAGATCTCTCATCATATTCTTTCCTTGGAGGATCTTCAACCTGTGGAAGTTGAAGTGCCCAAACTTTCTATGCCACAACTATGATTCATCCACTTGTGCCTTCATAATTGTGTCAATTCCGTATCTCCATTGGATAGGGAAACACATGCTCTCTTGCATTTTTACTCTTGCAATTATGAAGGAGTTATCCTTTTTGTCATATATAGTGTAGGAATTTCCCTCAACTGCAAAGAGTAACCGTTCTCGATCATTTAACCAACACTTAATAGATTTGAACTATGTTTGGGAATAAAAGTACTTCACTAATGTACCTCTTGCCCTTTTTTGTATCAACAACAATGGTACATTTTACTATTGCTTCTATACACTAACCATTTCCAATTTTTACTTCCGTTTTTTTAATTAATATTAAAGAAAATAGTTTCATCTTTTGTCATATGATTACTGCAACCTCTATGTAAAAGCCGTATATTATTTTCTTCTTTATTACATTTTGGGAGACATGGAAAAGATAATTTTCTTCTTTTTCTTTTGAAAAATTAGCTTGATGATTTCTTCTTATTTGGAACTCTTTTTCAACATGCTCAGACCTTTTACAGTTTCTATATTGTGGTTTTTGTTTAAACCAACAATATTTTTCCAAGTGATTTTTCTATTGCAAATTCCACATGGAGGAAAAATGCTTTTATTTTCAAAATGTTTATTCTGATTTTTATTTTTAAAGTTTTCTAGTTTTTTCTCCCACTTTCTTTTAATTTTTGAGACCGCATATTTGTTTTAGATGAAAACGCATTTTCTGTAATATTTTCATTTCGCCTGTTTAATCTCTTTTCATGTGCTTCAAGAGAGCCCATTAGTTCAATGGGTGTTATTTTTTCTAAATCTTTAAATTCTTCAATAGCAGAAAATGCTGAATCATACTTTTTAGTGCAAATTATTATTATTTTTGTACTACTTTCTTATTAGTTATTTTCTCCATAGGCTAATTTGCTTTACTAATTCTTTTATTCTTGAATAATAATCTTTAGTAGTCTCATTATCTTCCATTTTAAGATTTTCAAAATCTCTTCTAAAAAATTGAAGTTTAACAACACATACCTTTTTAGATCCTTGAAACTCCTCCTGCAATGTATCCCATGCTTCTTTGACAGTTGTGGCACCCATGATTTGTAGAAATTTTTGTTTCGACTCTACTTGCTAAAGAGCAAATAACGCTTGGGAGTCCTTTGCAAACTCTCATCAAGCGCTTTCTTTTGAGCATATGTAAAAGTGGAACTGTCTTAAAGAACAATTAGTCCATCTTCAACTACTTTCCACAAAATTTGGAAGCAAAAATAGGTCCTCATTTTAATGGACCAAAAATCATAGTTTTCTTCATTAAATAACAGAAGCAAAATAGTAGGATTGCTAATCTCAACCATAATTTTACTATGCCTAATAAATGACCAAATGCAGCTTTGATACCACTGATGATTATTTGTTTACAAAAATATAAAGGATATTGGGATAATTTGGTGCAACCTGTCTTGAGTGTTTGAGAAAGAGTTAGAAAGAGTGGAGTTGGTTTCTTGATGAAGAAAAGAATGAAGGGACGTGAAAGTTTTTGGGAAGTAGAGAAAGTGGGCTATAGGTTATAGGCAATAGAAAATAGTAGAGAGCTTGATGAGATTTTTTAATGAAAGCTTTCTTCATTATTATTAACTTGGATGATATATTACAAGAAGTAAGGCAAGCACCTATTTATAATTTGTAAAGTCAATGATTTTAACTGACTTGACAGATTCTAGAGCTCTCCTTAATTTTCTACAATTTTTCTTATTTCTTATTTGTTTCATTTTCTTTATTATTATTTTACAAAAGTCTAAATGTGTCTAAAAGATCCTTCGTCAACCTAGAATGTGCATCATATTTTATCAGTCATCAACCCTTACCAGTGGTAAGGATTCAATATCAGCTTAGATTATAGGCCCATTTCATTGGCTATGTTATATCAAACCACTTATGGTGCCACAAATGGGGCATAATAACAACTATTTGATCTTTATGAAGGAAATGTTCAACCCCCATCATTTTCCTTTTTAGTCACAATCTTCTATATTAAGTGAGGTATATTTTTAATTTATTCTTCTGTTTCTCCAAAGTTTTATATTTGTGGTCACCAAATTATCAAAATATGAAGAATTTGATAAAATTGTGTGTATATTCATTCACAATACGATATATTATTTGTACTAGCAAACCTTGAATATATCTAAGGCAAGACAATATTATAGAATCTTATGCCTAATATAATACAAGCTATACAAGGCAAAGATTCTTAATAAAAAGGAAATCTTCTTTGGAATATCGTATACCAATCAAAACATATATTCTACACTCCCCTTCAAGTTGGCGCATGGAGATTCGCAATGCCCAACTTGTCGAGTAACATTCGAAATATGGTCACCCCCAAAGCTTTGGTGAATATGTTGCCAATTGTCCTACTATCCCAACCTTATTTGGTTCTACCTCATGCAATGCATGCCACTCGCTTATGAAATGACAGTCCATCTCAATGTGTTTTGTTCTCTCATGAAAAACTAGGTTGGCTGCAATGTATAATGTAGCTAAGTTGTCATAGAATAAAAGAATGGTCGGCACTGTGTCACCCTTAAATCCCGTAGCATCCAACGCAACCAAATTACCTCACTTATTGTGGTAGTCATGGCACGATATTCTACTTCAACGGATGAGCGCGCAACCATTGACTACTTGTTTGCCTACCAGGATATTGGCGAGCCTCCTAGTATAATGAAATAACCCGTCGTAGACCATCTAGCCATAGTGCAACAACCCCAATCTGCATCACAGTAAGCCTTGAGCCATAGTTAGAGATGGGCGTAGGGCGGCGTTGGAGATCCCATTCCCGGGCCCCATCCCTACCCCTTAAGGGATTCCCTTCCCTACAGGGAAGTGGTGCCCCTCATTCCTACTCTGCCCTTCCGCAAGCTAAGGGGATTTTGCGGGGAATAATCCCCACCACTAACACTTCCAATCCTCACCATCAATAACAATAATACAAAACCCATTTAACTTCAAACTATAAAACTTAAAAAAAAAAAAAAAATAGTAATTGAGAAAAAAAAATATATAGAAGAAAGATATTGCAGGGTTGGGTGTCAAGGGGAAGGGTTGCAATAGCAAAATGGGGTGAAATTCGGCCTCTCTTGATATGATCATGCATGGCCATGATGCAGTTTTTTAGATTAAGAAATGTGAGATGATATTTAGATTTCATTAATTTCCTATCAAGGGTCCTAGGGTTTATGAAAATCCGGAAGACTTCGTGGGAAACAAGTTTGTGGGGAAGGGAGAGAAGTGTTGAAATGCATTTATTGGTTGACGAATCCAACAACAAAGTACAAGTAACAACACCTTCAAAGGTAGAGTTCTTTGGTGGAGGTGAAGGTGAGAATTGTCTTTTAGGGAGGTGACAGTAGGGAAGAAAAAGTGGTAGGATAAAAGGAGGAAAGAAAAGAAAGGAAGAGAAAGAGAAGAACAAGAAATGAATATATTTATTAAATTAATAAGATATTGGGGTTAGGGTTGAAGGAAGCAATCAAATCTTTTATGCATATTTTTTATGCTGCCTATCATGTCATATCATCACAATTCACATACCACTATTAATCCCACCAATAATTGCTTAACATTTACTTCTCCGTCTCTCTTTGCTTCCAACCTTAACCAAAATCATATATTACTTACCAATAATTGTTTGACATTGACTTCTCTCTCTCTCTCTCTCTCTCTCTTTACTTCCAACCTTAACCAAAACCATATCTTACTTACCAATAATCCCCCTAATAACTATTTGACATTGACTTCTCCCTCTTTCTTTACTTCTAACCTTAACCAATACCATATATTACTTATCAATAATCCCACCAATAATTGCTTAACATTGACTTCTCCCTCTCTCTTTGCTTCCAACCTTAACTAAAACCATATATTACTTACCTAAGGAACAAACACAGAGCTAAAAAATTGGTCAAAATCAGACACAAAACAAAGAGAAAACAAATAAAAATAAAATATTGGGACTTGCACATATCAATATCATTCATCTCACTTAAAAGGAGTTAAGGGCAGGGCAGGGCAGGGCAGGGCAGGGCAAGGTGGGGAGACATTTTGTAATAGCTGCTTTCTACTACTATGCTCATAAAACTATACATAAATAAAAATACATGTATATAACAAAAGTAGTTGGGCCCAAATTTTTCTTTATTACTAAATATATACATTTTCTACATAGTACAAAAGTATCATATACAAAACATCAAAACATGGTGGATAGTGTAGCTATTTCTCCTCGCCTGCCGACGTCCATTCGACCACGTCCTAACCTAAATCCTGCAAAAACATAGAAAAACAATGGGGTGAGCATAAATAATGCTCAGTGAGTAAATCCTCTACTTCTCTATCCCCGTAACTCTCTCTCTTCAATTCTTTCCTTACAATTGCTCTGTTCTCATTTACTCTCTCTTTTACAACTCTCTCTATTTTTTCTTTCTGTTTCTCTTTCTTATAACTCTTTTCTACTCACTCCCTCTCGTATGTCATGGCCCCATCTTACCGAGGCACAGCCGGGACTCGCTCCCGCTCTCCGTGACTTCTACTCATTCTCAGCCGATCGGACTTGGTTATGCTTGGATTCGGAACCCTTGGCCATGTGAGTGTATATTCTGTCTCTCTCAAGTACTCTCGGGTATAGCCCTCATCCGCATGCACTCTCACGAGCCATGCCACTTTCTCTCTCTCATACTCAGGCCACTCTCTCTTTGCGGCGTACATGCAGGAATACTCTACCCATTACTCACGGGTTCCCCATCACACAACCTACTCTATTCTCTTCTTTTGCACTCTTTTCTTCTCTAGTGCTTAAGCTCTCTTTCTCTATTTACTCTTAGAGTAGTTGCTTCTCAAAATTCTCTACTCTTTCTCAAGCTATTTCTCCAATGCATATGGATGACTCATGCTTATTAATGCACTGATGAAATGCAATTATGCCATGTAACAATAATTAAGGTTCTCTACTCTTACTCATGCCTCTCATAAGCATTTCATCAAACAACCCATGTGCATATGAAAACTCTACTTTAACTATAACTCTTCTCCTCTCTTTCATCATCCAAAATGGGAGAAAACTCTTTCATATACTCTAAGTTCCTATCAAGGAAAACATTCCCAAAAAGATTCATGCATAACTCCTCCAACTTCAACTCAATTTCAATCTCTCTTCACATATCAAACACTTCTCAAGATGTAAACATACCCAACAATTATAAACTCAATACACATCTAATCTCAATTCCTTAATAACATAACATACACATGCATACATAAATCTCTACTCAAAAGATTTCTTAAATGTCAACTTGGGTTGGATTTACTTACCTTGTGATGAAGTGACTCCACTAGCACTTCTCTTTTCCTTTAGTAACTTGACTCTTCTCTACAACTTTAAACAACAAGACTATAAGACTTCAACATATCTATAAATAGATTTCATATCTAAAGCAAGAATCCTTACCTTAGGATGCTTTAGATTAACGCTCTACCAAAAACTACTCAAAAGCCCTCTAAAATCCTTGAAAGATTGCATGAAGAGTTGAGAGAAAATGGTGAATGGGAATGGCGGTGGAGTAGAGAAAATGAAGAGTTGTTCTAACACTAAACCCTTATTAACTCATAATATGACCATTCTTTCCCATTTTGCCCTTACTCTTCCTTGAAAATTTCATCTTTGTCCTTAATTCATTACAATCACAACCCCAACTCTAATACATTCTCCATGAAATTTTCTTACATTTCACTCCCCACTTTTCCTGCTAATTAGGGGTAGAATGGTCACTTTGCCCCTATGAAAAAATTCTCTAGAAACTTCACTACACAATTCAGCCGGCCTGTCGCCACAACGAAGACTTTTCCTTCGCCCTGGCGAAAAATTGCAGAGCCTACGTCGTCGCGGCGAAGACTATTCCTCGCCCCGACGAAGACTGTAACTCCAAAATTCTCCAAGTCTTAACCAATTTCAGGGCAAACACTCAACCAAACCAAAACATTAATTCAACCAAAGGCCAACCAACAAATAATAACAACATACAAACTCAAATGAGAGCAAAACAATAAATATTTAAGCAACGCAACGTATATTAGCTACATACCTCAAGTGGGGCGTTACACATTTATCTCCATCCCTGAGGATGGGGAATTTCTTTATCCTCGTCCCTAATTTTTTTAGGGAATCCCCGCCCCATTTAGGGTGGGGCGAGGAAAAGGCTTATCATTATCCATAGTGACTTTGACAATGAGAGCAAAAGTCTTTGGCTTGGTGCCCCTTTGAGTATCATAGCACTCACATAGTGGCATCAATAGAGGTGGAAAAGTGGCCCAACCAGGTTAGTGCAAATTACTAGCCGGGCCTAACCCGACTCGCCTCTTCGTTCAAAAGGGTCGACCTGGCCTGGTCTGCCAACCCTAACCCGACGGGTTTTTGTGCAGTTCAACCAAGCAAAAAATTATTTTTTTTATTTTTTTCTTTTGTGTGATTTTTTTAATTCACTTTTCAAATATCAATTCAATTCAATTAATTTTAATTGAATTGATAGTTTTCAACACACACATTATTTAAGTTTTAGATGAAAACATTTCCCAAGGATATGTGTCTTGATAGTGCCAATATCTAGTCCCATCAAGAAATCATACAACTTTTCTTTCTCCTTTATGGCCGCAAGCTATTTCGAAGCTCCGTATGTACATTCTTGACAAGTGCACTATCGGATGGAAGAAATTGATTGCATTTCATCCCAGAGGCCTTTGAGTTTGTTGTAATACGCTGCTATCGACGTCTTTTCTTGATGCAAAAGAGAAATCGCCCACCGAACTTGGTATGCACTTGGTGCACTGCCCTGACCGAATATGTCTTCCAGGTCTACCTAGATCTCTCTCGTTGTATCGACATGAGCAACACTTCCTCTAACCTCTTTGTTGATGGCGCTTCTCAACCATCCTTTCACCATTGCGTTGTAATGCATCCAAATCATCATGTCGTCAGAGTCAACTTTTGGCTTAAGGATCGTTCCATCAACGAACCCCATTTTGTTCTTAGCTCATAACGCATTGCTCATATCATCAACCAAAGCGTTGTAGTTGGTCTCGTTGAGGAGTTCACTTTCAAATATTTGTCCCAGACTGTCTAAGGGATGCAAGTAGTATGGGGAAGTCACATCCATACTCAATGATCCCTTCACAATTGTTATTATTTAGTTGTCGTCATCCATGTTCTGATACCATGAAGATTTTGATAGAATTGTGTGTATATTCATTCACAATACTATACTATACTTGTACAAGCAAGCCATGAATATATCTAAGGCAAGACAATATTTCAGGATCTTATGCCTAATATAATACAAGCTATTCAAGGCAAAAAGTCATAATAAAAAAGAAAT
Source organism: Pistacia vera (assembly GCF_008641045.1). NCBI lineage: Eukaryota > Viridiplantae > Streptophyta > Magnoliopsida > Sapindales > Anacardiaceae > Pistacia > Pistacia vera. The sequence continues at coordinate 36,907 of NW_022195314.1, read as the reverse complement.
CTTCCTTGGAATATCATATACCAATCAAAACAATATATTCTACAAAATAAAAAAGGTCAATTAGAATTCATAATTTAAGTAAAATTTGTAATGGTTATCAAATTAGTTAACGTTTCTTCTCTCGTAAAAGAATTAACTTTTAGGTCTTATATCGTTATGGACTTGAAGCAAGTATAAGTGCGTCAATCATAACCGTTGTACATGGAAGCATCTGATTCTTATAAGAGTTTTTAAATTCTTTTTCATCTTTTCTTTTCTTTTCAGTTTAAGTAAGTTGCCCTAGTCTCTCACCCAGCCTTTGCCTTCTTCAGTGGCCTAGTTGAAGCGTGCAACGGTTCGTCGGCTTACCACCTTTCTTTTCTTTTTTATCAAGGTTGAGATCTTGATCTTCTTTTCTAAATTTTATATTTTTTAGTGAAACTATTACAAAACACAAACTATTTATTGTAATTATTATATTGGCCAAATAAAAAACTAATAGTTATAACCATAATATTACTTGAATCAAATGAAATGTTCCAAATCTTTAATAAATATCTAACAATGTCTTACATTCTCCTAAAAGTTTTTAATTAGTATTTATTATATTTATATAAATACTATTTAACCTTTAGCGGACAATGAAACAAAGATAGGGGCTAAATATTATTTCCATTCATGATTTTACTTCTGCTGCTGCTTATAATATGTTGAAAAAATAATAGCCAAAACACACTAAATAATGGAGAGAAAAGTAAAGAAGGCAATCAATCTACCCCGGTTCATTCCCAATATAGGAACTATGTCCATCATTCAATATAGAGAAGTTTTTATTGAGTTTCAAAAAGCTAGTAATGACGGCCGTTCACTCTTCCTCTCTCCTTTCTCTCAATATAGTTTCTCACACTAGGTTTTTCTGCTATTACAATACATATATAACAGTAAACCTAATCACATTTGGGCTAAAAACTTTCAAGCCCAAATATTTACAAAACTATTCCAAACTCAATTACTAATTGGGCTTATCGTGTAGGGGACATTGCCCCCTCAGCCCCGTCCACTCACTAGTGAGCGAGACCCCTAAGTGCGTTAGCGTTCGCCAATAATACGTTAACCTCATACAAAGTATGAACCACATTCAACATAGTAAAGATGAGGGGAATTTAGTTGATAGGTTGGCTTAAAATAATAATACCACTGAAGTTTGAGGAGATGGCCTTACACTCAATCATTTTGGTGGGGATAGTATATTTTGTTGAAGTAAATGATAATTATTGATTAAAAAAATTTGTTGAATACTAATAAAAACTATCACTTGAATCAAAAGATTTTTGTCAATCAAGAAAAAAAAGTAAAGGGTAATCTAGAGTAAAAATAATAATAATTATAATACAATTCAAAAAGCAATAGTTCGTTAAACTTTTTAACTCCTTTGTTTTATTTTAACCTAATAGTTGAGTCAAAATTCCGACTATAATCCATGAGTATCATAGAAATAATCAATTATTTATATAGAATCTTTCCCTAATAGTTCGACTTATTAAATATAATTAATATTATTTATTCATATAGTATAAGAACTTATACCTAATAAATTTGTTAATCATTTATGTGAAACACCACTATATGATATCTCATAAAATAAAATTTGATTTCTTATATGATATCTTAATTGGGAAAGTCATAGCGAAAACAAACTGAAAGTATGTATATGTGGACAGCATAAAATGTCTAAGTCGGTCCAATGAAAAAAAAAAAAAAAAATGAATTATATTTATATGTCACAAGCTACATCAACTTCAGTTTATAATTGGTGATGTAATTCATCAAACTGTTCATATCCAGAAGGGCTAAAAAAAATTTGGAAAAGATAAAACGGCACAGCTGATGTAATTTGACCTTTGAAGTTATGAATCGCCATCATCGTCATCGCCGCCACCGCCCTCCAATCAAATAGTTCTCTTTTTAACTCCACATACTTGATCGCCACGTGTTGATCCACTGCCTAAACTTTCGGATAAGGGTATTGCTAAACTCACGGGTGGCTTATCAATTCATTTCATCCCATTTGACATTGTTAAAGAACATCAAGATCTCAGTTCATTTTGATATGTTTTCATAATTGTTTTTTATTTTTATTAATATTACGTTATTGAGAACATTTATGGATAATAACATCTAACTTCAAACTTATTTTACACATTAGTAAATATCAGGGCAAGAAGGAAATCATAAATTAATTTTTAAGTATAGGTACGTAGAAAATTATGATCATATTGATATAGAATAATGAAAATTGAATTTATTATAGCATTAATAAAATAGAAACCGAAGTTGAAAACTTTTAATTTAAAAATTGAGAAAAATAAAATAGGACAGAGGTAGAAACAAGAGAGGCGGTGATCAAAATGTGTTTGAGAAGATAAACTTTTAAATTACGTATTTTATCAAATTAAAATCATATTAAGAAAATATAATGTGTTGTAATTTGAAATATAATTTAAACCCTTGCAAAAAAAAATTATTTATTTTTCTTAAATTTTGACAAGATCAAGAGTTCGAGGGAGCCACCATTGTATCAGTATTACATATTGTTATAAATTTTAGGGAGAACGACATTTTCCCACCCAAGGTTGGGTGAAATGACACTTTTTCACCCGTCAAGTTTCAAAATGACACTTTCTCACCCTTCGTCAAGTTTTGTTAGTGCTTTATATTAATATTTGATTGAAAAGACGAAAATATATTTAAATAGTTAATTTTTTAATTAGTTTATTATAAATTAAAATTTAGTTAAGTCAATGTCTTTACTCGATTATTTATTAGTTCAAGTGTAAAGATATCTTTTTTTCCTTTGTTTATTTAATTAATTAGAAATTTTGATATTTTATGTTAATTAGTAAAAATGAAAAACATTATATCATGAAAAACATTAGATATTTAATAGATTATTGAATAATAGTAATGAGATATTAATGATATTATAAATAAACATGAATGTCATTTAACTTAAAACAATTCCATAACATTATTCATAACTTTTTAAGTAGGGTTAATTATTTTATCTTTTTTTACTTTTCAATATTTGACTTTTTGGCTAATTAAAAAATAATAAAAAATTTATGAAGTCAAATATTTAATAGCATTTTTGTCTTTTCGGTAAAATATTTATGAAAAACATAACAAAACCTAAGGAAGAATGAAAAAGTGTCATTTTGAAACTTGAAGGGTGGAAAAGGTCGTCTCGCCAAACCTTGGGTGGGAAAATGTCGTTCTCCCTAAATTTTAAATCTAAGTTCTAACAATTACGCTCTTAACCTTATTTGATTGAAATTTCATGAAAGCAAGAGCGGCCCAAGTTCTATTTTTGGCAACTGAGTGAGCACACAGATACCTGTAGACCGTGTGACGCTGACTCTACTTCTACGACTATGACAAGTGTCCCACGTGTTAACGCTGGACCAGACACGTCATTCTCACGACGCTGGTACCACTGCACCTTGCCACGTATGTTAAAATTTCCAGGAGTTTAAGAAAAAATTCAAAAAAAGCAAAAGAGTTGAAAATGACTACCGCAACGTTCCGCACTCCGGCCCACCTAAATTTCTTTATCTGACGTAGGTGGAGCATTGTCATTCGACCACATGTTACGTCCTTCTGCCGTGGGCCTCCACATTTATGGGCTTTTTTGACACGTGGCTCTAACCCAAAACCTTCGCGGTTCGCGAAATTTGGCTAGCAAGAAAGAATTGGAAGACATTTAAAGGGAAAAACACAACATCAAGGTAAACACGTGTCGCCAAAACAGTGAAGATTGGTCGGTGTAGGGCAGTTCGGGCAGACAGAGCAATTGCCCGTAGAGCTGGCTTGCCCTGGAGGCTTAATACTGTAAAAGAAAAGGAGAAAACACAACACGTTGCTCTTTTCCCTCTTACGTTTCAAAAACAATAACACTTTTGTTTCATTCTCTGAATGACGTGCCATTTGACATTTTTTAGAAATGATTGGCGACAGCTATGAGAGTTCGCCGTATATGTGTTTTTACAAATAGTTTAAGATGACGGAGTTTTGTAGGAGAATGCTAAACGATGAAAATGACGATTCGCCTGCGAAATGCAGGGAGCGGAGGCGACGGAGAATAAGAATGAGGAGATTAGCAGGAACCTCTCCCCCTGGTTCTGGACAGCCTTCCAGCCATAGTGGAAATGAAAACCAGACGGAGAGGAAGCGTATGCGCACGATGTCGGAGATGAGTGATATTCCACCGGCTGCGACTTCTACATCCGCTTTTTCTGGCGAGAACATGGAACCGGTGGGTCCAGAGGCGGCGTTAAGCGAGACAGACTCGGCTGAGCCGGTGTACGGGACGATCTCGGTATCTGGGAGGGCACGAGAGATGGAAGACACAATTTCTGTACGGACGAGTCTTTGTCATCCAGAGATTAACCGGCGGCGACCCTTACATTTCTTCGGTGTATACGATGGTCATGGAGGACCTCACGTAGTTGCTCAAATTCCCTTATTTTTTCCTTTTAGTGTTGAAAAGTCAATTGAGTCCTTGTTTGTCATCTATTGAATTTGCCTTAAACTCGGGGGCACTTCAGTCATTTGTATGTGATCTTTAAAAGGACTTTATGAATTTTGATTCATGGGTATGCAGGTGGCAGCATTGTGCAGAGAAAAATTGCACGTGTTCTTCGAAGGGGAGCTAACGCGCGTGAGTTGCAAGACCAAAAATGAAAGTGGGAAAGGTAGCACCTCGAGAGCAGAGGAGCTTGAGCAGGAAGCTGAATGGGAAGACAGGTGGACGACAGTGGTGACGAGGAGCTTCCAAAGAATGGACGAAGTGGCCATTAGTAGTTGCCCATGTGGAAGTTTGGTGTACCGTTGTGGGTGCCACTCAATGGAGGCAGCTCTTAGTGGGTCCACCGCTGTAGTGGCAGTTGTAACGTCCGAATACATCATTGTTGCCAATTGTGGAGATTCACGCGCCGTCCTCTGTCGAGGTGGGAGAGCAATTCCTCTCAGTTGTGATCACAAGGTTAGTTGAGTTTTGTATATTCATGTCAACTGTACTCGCTATGATTGGGGAACACCTGTCCCTTTCAAAAAATTATGAACCCTTGACTTAAAATTTCAATCATTTTTCTTCATTTAATTCGATATAATTTATGGGTATAAAATAATATTGATGTTATAAATATGGCAATTCTCTTAGCTCTCTGTAGTCTGTACGCCATAGCAGAATGAAGCTACTCTAGTTTAACGGACGAATATATGTTTAACAACATTTGTGCTAAACTTCCTTCTCTATTTTGGGCAAAATATATTGTTGAGTCAAGTTTACTTTTCTTGTTGATAATTGTATAGTACAATATTTGCATATAGTGTTACTGTCCAAAACAATTCCTTATGAGCAATTTCTTTCTATATTTTTTAGCAGTATATTTGGGTTATATTTCCATCGAGTTACTGATCCTAAAATAATAGTTACAGCAGCATATTTTTAACATGTTATGCAGCCCGACCGGCCAGAAGAACTTGCAAGGATTGAAGCTGCTGGTGGAAGAGTAATATTTTTGAACGGAGCACGTGTTGAGGGCATTCTTGCTATGTCTCGCGCTATAGGTAACCTATTATAAATTTACTGGAATTTTCAATTGGTCAGTCCGGTGGAACATAATTTTTAAGAGTATGAAAATTAGGTGGCAAACAATCTGTTTACTTATATTTTCAGAATTTTAGTAGGAATTTCTGCAAGTGCTCCCCCACTAATTATCTATTGGGTTATATGGTTTAGTTATACCACATCATATTAAACAGATGAAAGAGTTAGCTTTTACAATGATAGAATACATGTACTTTGGATTTTCTGTACTCGGTGTTGCAGGGCTTTGTAACTAATGGCAGGTTTATGTCTCAGTTTCTGACGCTGTGAATTATATGACATCTACGTTCTAGGATATTAGTTAGAACAGATTACAATGAGTTAATAGAATGCTTTATTGGGCAAATATCAGAAAATGTTATTGTTTTCTGAAGTTTTGCTGATCCTAGAGTTATGAATAAAACACACATCCCCTGAAGATTGATCCTGCCCCTTTGGGTTTGTGCTTCTAGAAGTTTAATCATCCATTTCACTATTATAATGAAAACTAGAATATATTATATTTTGAAGACCAATGGCGAACGGGTTTTAATGCAGGGCAAGTAGTAAGTGAAAAATACAACTAAACCTTCTGGTTTTCATTGATATTCTGGAGCCTTGCTAATTATAGGATGTTTCTTATATCACCTTGCAGTTGGATCATGTTGAACTTGAATGTTTTAATTAACCTCAAAAAAATGGATCTTGTATTAGTTTTCATTAGGAATTGTGCCTATTTGTGTGTCAAGCAGGTTAATCCATGCAGCTGCCAAGTTGAGTGCTAACGACAACATGCAAAAAATGATGTACGCCATTTAACTTGATTTACAATATCATATATTACTTGTTATCTTCCACAAATTTGGTATAGCAAACCTTGTAATGGCCATTCCTTAATTACCAGATAATAATCCAATACTGATAATCTTTTTTGGCCACATTTTGGATGTTAGATCTTGGAAGATGTTGGATCTCTGATTGGGAACTTATGTATTCCAGTAGATATGTTGGCAAAAATGGTCTTTGAGTTTTAGCATACTGCACCTATGAAGATGAACATGTTGCATACATCCATTGTAGTACAGTGGTGCTGATTGGTGCCTGATCGGAAGAATTACATTTAGGGGTTGACTGCCAATGTAGACAAGACATAAGATCATTATTATTACTCTTAAGATATAAAAAAAACTCTACCTATTGAGATCATCTGCGAGCTCTGTAAAATTAAAAAAGCTCCAATTTGGTCTCAACGCATTTATTGAGTGTTTCATTCTTTTAAAATTATTTAAATTTGTTCTTCTGGTTTATTTGATTCTTTTTTTCTATGAGAGGGGGGGAGAGATAGAACTTGTTCCATTGCTTTTAGCCTGTGCGCTTTGATCCGGGATCAAAACAAATTCAAGTCCCCTAATCTGGTACATTAATTTCCTTGGAAATATTCACATTGCAAACAATGATCTGTGTAACTATACGAACATCTCTACCTGTAATTTCTTCATTTGGTAAGCTGTATCTATATTAGCTAGCTGTGATTAAGAAATTATGCAGTTTTTGTTCAGTTTCCTGTCATGATGAAATTGTAAATGCTCTTTAACTGTTTTTCCTTGAACAGGGGACAAGTATCTTAAACCAATTGTGACATCAGACCCTGCAATAACTTTTACAAAAAGGGAACCTGAAGATGAGTGTTTAATTCTTGCTAGCGATGGGTTGTGGGATGTTCTATCGAACGACTTGGCTTGTAAAGTAGCTTCTGAGTGTCTTAAAGAAGAAAACAATGGAGGTGTTGCATCTAGAGAGGACAATGCAAGGCCACTGATAGAAGATGAAGGGGCTGAGGCATTGTATCCAACGAGAAGTGTATTGGCTGCTGCACTGCTAACTCGACTTGCTTTGGGACGGAAAAGCTCAGACAACATAAGTGTCATAGTTGTTGATCTTAAGAGGAGTCAGCTGAGTAATACATAGATAGATGTTGATATGAATATGATATTATGAACATTGTACAGGTCTCATGTTGACAGAAACATGCACATAATACCTTTACATAGGTGATAGATGGAAAGGAAAGCATTAAACTGATTGCTAGCTATTTCATTCGGCCAGCATTTCTTTGTGGGAGGGGTCAATATTAATATTGATATTATTACTTTTATGTGTATCATCTAATTCTAAGTTTGTAAACTACAAATCACCAGCATAGGCATATATTTCTTACTTAATGTTCTGCAAATGCAAATTTTGCAGAATTTCTTGGCTTTGATGGGATAAATATGTAAACATGAATCAGAACATGGAGGTGAGAATCATCTTATACACCAAATATAACGTCGGTAAGATTTTGTAGTTATTGCTAATTAACCATAAAGACTAAATCAAAGACTCCTTTGATGGATATGGTGAATGGATACAGCTATTAGATGGGGTTGAGAGTTACACTGATTAATTTATGTTCCATGAAGGATTAAACTTTAATCTCCCAGGTTCAACGTCTACTTTTTGTTGATTCAAATTGTAGATCACACAAAATGTCTAATTTGCTCATTTTATCTGATGAATTATTTATGAAAAATTTATATGTATGAAGAAATGTGTAATAAAATAAAAGATGAATGGTGGGAGGAAGTCCTCCAGGCGGTGCTCTAATTGTAGAAGATTGTGATCCTTTGCCTTTCAATGCCCTTAAAAGAGGGGTGAGCGACCAGCCGGGGTCGATTCTTCTATGGATGATTAGAAAGGGTCGCTAGCCATGGTGTTTGTTGCCCACTGCAACACGAATGCCAAAGATGTCGAAGGGGACTTCCACCCTGACATGGAGTGGCCCATGCTCCAGTCCCAGCACTCTAGACCTCTAGATCCACCGTAAGAAGAGTAAGAAGAAAGGGTGACGATCTTAGTTTCTTTCCTTTCTTTTGTTAAGCCTGCGTGCTCTTTTAGGCGTATGTGGCTTTTTTGAGCTTGTGCGCTCTTTCTTTTGGGCGTTTGTGCCTATTTGCTTTTGTTTCCAAGCCTTCGTGCTCCTTCGGGCGGATGTGCCGTGTTTGAGCCTATGTGCTCTTGTGTTTGGGCCTTTGTGCTCTGTTGTCTTTGTTGTGTTCTATGGTTTTAGACTGATAGTGTTACTCTGAAACATATTTCTTTTTAGATTAATATACTTACTTACCCTGAGAAAAAAAAAAAATGAATGTATTGGCTATAGATTCAACGTCCAAGATGTATTGTTAATTTATGAGTGAGAAGATGAGGCTCTAGTTTTAGTGAGTATTGTTTGATTGAGAGGAGAATAAGTGAAGGAATGAGTTTTGTTTGCTGATTTCTTCTACTCTGCTCTCTGGTTGTTTCCTATAGTTATGGTTTGTCTCTTTTTGTTGAGGAGTAGAAATGTACAAAGATTAATTAAAAACATAACATGATACAATACCTGTAGCAGCTGTAACTGTCAAAATGTAGTGTTGATAAATTTACAATTATTTACTCTTCAAAGTTGTTCTATTCACTGAGTTAATTGGCGCAAGGGGGGGGTTATCCTATAATACTAGAAGAATATGATTTTATTAAATGGAAATCTACTGTAACGTAAACAAGTACAGAGAAGCAGTAACCAGTTCATGGCTTCATGCATTGCCTTCGCGTGGCGCTTTCTCAACGCTCCTCTTCTTCCACGAGTCACCAAACAATCCTTCACGTTTCTCTTAACTATATCTATATCCATTTTCCTCTTCTTTTGTCCTTCTTCGTCACAAATTACACTTTCATGCTCTGCTGTACAATGACACCAACAATTGATATTTTGTCAAGAATACCTAGCGATGACTCTGACAGTGACACTCCAGAGAAATGCAGGAAGCGCCGTCGCCGTAGAATAGAAATGAGAAGAATGAGGACCTTTTCAGCCCAGCTTTCCCTGCCTCAATCTCAATCTCAATCTCAGCCTCAGTTTCAGCCATCAACCCCGCGACAAACTCCACTTCAAAATCCTCATTTCTTAACAAAGCTTCAGCTTCAGCCACCTAAAATGGGGCTGCTGACGCCGTCTTTGGTGGAGAATCCAATGCCAGATTTTGGCTGCATTTCAATCCAAGGCCTAAGCCAAACCATGGACGACGCCTGGTTTGTGAAGGAAAACTTCTGTCGCCCAGATATTTTTGGCGGAAATCCTCTTCATTTCTTTTCTATCTACGACGGCCATGGAGGATCTCATGTAAATGCTTTACTTCAAAAATCTTTAAATAATGTTTTCACCCATTAATCTATATCTTATTCTTTAATTATAAATTCTTTTAATTTTTATTGAGAGAAATGCAGGTCTCTATGCTTTGCAAGAAGATGATGCATAAAATAATGGCGGAGGAACTGACGCGCGTGTATATTTCCAAAGCCGCTGCAAGTGATAATGGCAGCAGTTTCAGCTTGGGCCAGGCCCCGCAGAAGCAACAATATTTCCATGGAGAGATAGAAGAAGAGGAGTGGGAGGATGTAGTGCGTGGGAGTATAGAGAGGAGCTTCAAGAGGATGGCTGAAGTGGCGCTGAGCACGTGCGCTTGTGGAGAAAATGTTTACGTTTGTACAAGGTGCCAGCAGATGCAGATGGTCGACATAGCGTTCGTGGGGTCCACTGCCGTCGTGGCACTTGTGACTCCTCGTCGTATTGTGGTCGCCAACTGTGGTGATTCACGCGCTGTTCTGTGCCGCGATGGCAGACCTATTCCTCTTTCAGTCTATCACAAGGTTGGCATCTGCTATTGCCACGTGTAGCTGTTCAACGTCTTTATTGGGAATGCTGATCTTCTTTTCACATATTTTTAATAAAACATTATGGCAATAATACTGAATTTTGTCAAGAGTTAATTCAAATGTTGTTTAGCTTTGGTTACAGGCAGAAAGATCAGATGGGATGCAGAGAATTGAAACAGCAGGTGGGAAGATTGTTTATCTGAATGGAGTTAAGAGTCTATGGCATTCTTAATACAATGTCACGATTCTTAGGTAATCCTTTATTTAATCGGGAGTGTTTGAATCAATGTATACATACTTTAAGTATTTTTTCAGAATCCTAAAATGAACGACCATCTTAACTAATTTTTCGAGACTCTAAAGTGAACGATCGGATAAATTTCATTAGATAATATTATCGACAACACATACATACCAAAGAAACACATCTTGCCTATATGCATATAATTAATTTTTTATTTGGTTGGCTTAAGCCGACCCAAAGCAATCTAGTGTTTGAATTACTTTTATAGACACTCTTGCTTTAAAAATACGCAGTACTTGAGTAAGATAGGGAATCTTAAGAGTCAATTTATTGTATTAATTGTAAGATATATATATATATATGTAGAGAGAGAGAGAGAGAGAGAGAGAGAGAGAGAGTCAATTTATAGGTATTGTGATTAGTTGGGTGATGGATGTAGAGTATGATTAAGAAGTAAACTTGTTGTGATTAATTACTTGATAAACAAGCTGCAGGAGACAACTTTTTGAAGAGTGTGATAACATCACAACCTGAGATCTCCATCACCCAAAGAGAAGCAGAAGACGAGTGCTTGATTGTGGCGAGCGATGGCATTTGGGATGTGATTTCTGACGAATTGGCTTGCGAAATAGCAAGCGCATGTCTCAAAGACGGCGGCCCTGCTACTGCTTCTACTACTAACCAACCTCAACAACTCATGTTCCCCTCTAAAACCAAGTTTGCAGCTGCTATACTTTGTCGTCTCGCTCTTGGACGAGGAAGCCACCATAATATCACCCTCATTGTTGTTGATTTGAGAAGCCTTAAGGGAAACGCTAATTAGATCTTTTTTTATTTTTTTTTTTTGTTTAAATGGAAAATCTGTAAATGCGTTACTCTACAAACTCGAATTGTAATGGTTAATTCATTAATTAATTAATCCAGATGCCCATTAGAGAATTGGATCACTTTTCAATTCTGAAATTCCAATTATGAGATCAGTTTTAGAATTGAATTACAATGATAAAGGACTTCATTTGGCCATAAACTTTAATTTACAAATGAAACTGTTTCTTATATAATTAAAGTTTGTAGACATAAGATTCATAATCCAAAATTTAATTCATGTTAGTTTATTAGGTAGGTCCATTTTCTTTTTATATTCTAAGAGGGTGTTTGTTTGAGCTTATAAGCTGATCAAACTAGTTTATAAAATCTAAAATTAAGTTGATATTTATTTATAAGTTTTTTGGGCTTATAAGTAAAAAAGAAAAAAAAAAAAAATACTCCAGCTTATAAACAGAACCAAGTATATTACCACATTATCTTTATTTAATTTTAAAATTCTATCATATAATTTATTAATTGATGAAATAATATAGTATCATTTTTAGTCATTTTAATAATAAAATATATTTATAAACCACATTTTACTAAACAGGTCAACTATTTATTAGTCAGTACTTTAATCAAACGTGTAACTGCTTATATTTCAAATGCGAAAAATGATTGAGTTACCGAAAATACACACCAAATTTGTATACCGAATGATGTGACAAAATCCTGATCGTTGATTAATATTAACTTATAATGAATCAAAGGTCAGTATTTTGTCACGTTATTCGGTGTATAAATTCGATACACATCCTTCAGTAACTATAGTATTACTCTTTCAAATGCTTATAAGTTTAAATAAGCTTATAAGTTTAAATAAGTTTATAAGCACTAATCGCTTAAACTCAATCAAATATGATCTAAATGGTTTATAAGATTATTTAACTGATAATATACAAATAAAAGAATAATATTACACATATAATATTTTTATACAATATTTCATGGTAAAAAATAATTAGATGAAAGTTTAATTTTAATTTAATATCAATTAATTATATTTTATCATATAATATTATATAAAAATATTGTATATGAAATATTCTTCACGTATAAAATAAACCCTCCTTTTACGCTCTTTGAATTAATTAAATGATACAATAAATATAAAAATAATTTTCGTAGTTTACTTGTACACGGCTACACCAACGGAAAGGACAGCGTGCCTCGCCACGTGGAACGGGTTTAGCATGTGACCCAGGTGGGTTTGGTTTGGTCTCATTTGCCTGGACTGGAACCAGATCAACGCTGTAAGCTGCTACACGTGGGAACCGAAAAATGGATATACTTTGATATATATTATTTAAGTTTATACTTAAGATTTTATAATTAGAAAATAGAAAAACGAATAAAAATATTTGATTATTAGAAATTACTTAATTTTGTACAGCTGCCTTGCCTCCAAGTAATTTAATAAAGGATTCTCATCAACTTTAGAAACTTTTCAAAGAAGCTTGTAAATTAAGATTGTTGACCAATAAAGTTATTAGTCAAAACAGCTTTTGCCAAAATTACCAAGCTGCGCTATTTCCAATGAATTTCTTTTTACTTATATCATTACATTGAAAGAAAGATGATTGTAATTTCTTTACCAAAAGAAAAAAGAAATATCCTAGAGGAGATAAAGTAATCTTCATTGGGAATTTAATTGATAAGAAAATATCTTAAATTTTTGTTATAGGAAATAAAAAAATAATTTTATTTAGGTTTACTAAAGTGTCTTTTGTCTAATCAACTTAATGAATATATATGGTTGTCATAATCAATTACCATTTTTCATAATTACAAGTTATTTTCAACGATTATCGAATTTGACAGTGGGTTTCGTCAGCCGTCATTAGTGATAATTAATTATTATAGTTTGTGAACTAACCAAACAATTACAAAATAGAAACTAATTAAACAAATATTTGCAATGAAAATAATTGAAGATTAGATTATGACCCATAATTTATAATTACCCACCAACAAATTGAAATGATTCAAAGTTAGACTTTGCAATAAAAAATTAAAAAAAAAGTCATAATTTGGTTAGATATTAAAAAATAAATAATAAATTAAGACTGGGTGTATTTTAAAGAGAAAAGGTCAAACATTATAGAAGAAATAATTGTTTTATAATTTTATTCTTCAGCGAACAGTGTGAAATAAGCCCAACTTTGAATTTTGAAGAAACAAACAAAGAAAAATCACCTGCTCTCTTCTTGGTGTATTTTAATATTAGGAATTAGTTGGACAGATTAAAATTCAAATTCTTAAAATATATATCAATAAAGTAATAATGTAAAATTATAATAATATAATAAGATATTTTTGAATAATTTAATAATTTTGGGTTCTTAAATAAGAAAAGTACAAGCTTCAACAACCAAACTCGAAATCACCTACTTGTACACACTCATTACAGCTCACCTCTCTCTCTCTCTCTCTCTCTCTCTCTGTGTGTAAAAAGGGCAAAAAAGAAAAAGACAAAACAGAACACACAAACTCTTACAATGAAACACCAACGCTATTACTTTTCTTAATTCTCTCTACCTGCTCCTCACCGACCATGCCTTCCCGTCCACTCCCTCAATCTCCGCCTTTCATCACTCCTTCCTCTGCCCCCCATCATCACCACCACTCCATCGTCTCTCGTCTCCTTCCTCCACTCTGCGCCGCCATCGCCGGCTTCTCTTTTCTCCTTATTCTCACCATCTGCTTCCGCAATAAACTCACCAAAAAACGCACCGTTCCTTCCGACTCCAAACCTCCCCACCGCTTCTCCTACTCCCTCCTCCGCCGCGCCACCGACTCCTTCTCTCCCTCCAACCGCCTTGGCCAGGGCGGTTTCGGCTCCGTTTTTCATGGCACCCTCCCGTGCTCCTCCCCCTCCACTCTTCACCAACATGTCGCCGTTAAAGTCATGGACTCCGGATCCTTACAAGGTGAACGAGAGTTTTATAACGAACTGTTCTTTGCTTCGGCCATTGAATCAAACGACCACGTCGTTTCGGTACTCGGGTTTTCATCGGACCCGAAACGACATAGAATGTTATTGGTTTATGAACTGATGAATAACGGGAATTTACAAGACGCTTTGTTGCATAAGAAGTGCCCGGAATTAATGGAGTGGAAGAAGCGGTTTTCTGTTGCGGTTGATATTGCGAAGGCAATTGCGTACTTACACAGTTTGAATCCGCCCGTGATTCACGGTGACATAAAGCCGAGTAATATATTATTGGATCAGTTTTTTTCTGCGAAGATTGCGGATTTTGGACTTGCCAGGTTGAAATCGGAGAGTGAAAACCAGAAGTTGGAGTTGGAGTGTAACGGTGGGGGCGGTGTAGAGGATTGTGGATCGGTTGCAGAGACTGAGAGTGTGAATACAACAACGACTACAACTGTTTATGAGGAGTTGAGTATAGGTTTGGATCAGTCGCCGGAGAGTTCTCTTAAATCTACGGCGCCGGTGATCCAACAATCGCCAGAGGATGTGAAAGTGAAGGATTACGTGATTGAATGGATTGGAACAGAGGTAAAAAATGAAAGACCGAAGAGTAATTGGATTGAAGGAACTTCTTCTTCTCAGAAAATTGATAAAAAGAAGAAGAAGCAGAAAAGATTAGATTGGTGGGTTTCATTGGATGAGGATAAAGAAGAAAATGTAAAGAATTTGAAACGGGAGAAGCGTAGGCCAGCTAGAGAGTGGTGGAAAGAAGAGTATTGTGAAGAACTAGCGAAGAAGAAGAAGAAGAAGAAGACAAAGAAGAGACCATTGGGAATAAATAGTGATGATGATTGGTGGCCAGCAGATGAAGAAATGAATGTAGAGAGAAAGAAGAAGAGTAGAAGTAGGAATAGAAGTAAAAGTAGTAAAGGTAGTTTGGATTGGTGGTTAGAAGGACTTAGTGGTGATTTCTCAAGAGCAAGTGGAGAGATTCCTAAGAGTGGTGGAATAACTAGTACTCCTAGTATGCGTGGCACTGTTTGTTATGTTGCCCCTGAATATAATAGTGGTGGAGATTTATCTGAGAAATCTGATGTTTATAGTTTTGGAGTCTTACTTTTGGTTTTGATTGCTGGCCGGCGTCCTCTTCAGGTCACAGGATCGCCAATGTCAGAGTTTCAGCGTGCAAATCTTCTGTCGTGGGCTCGTCATCTTGCACGAGCAGGGAGATTGATTGAATTGGTTGATCAGGCTGTTGTAAAGTCTATGGATCGAGAACAAGCTTTGCTTTGTATTACAGTTGCCTTACTTTGTTTGCAGAAGTCACCTGCTCGTCGGCCTTCTATGGAGGAGGTCGTTGGAATGCTTACTGGTGTGTCAGAGGCACCCCAATTACCTGCTGAATTGTCACCTTCACCGCCCTCACGCTTTCCTTTCAAGTCACGGAAGAAGGGGCCGGTGAGTTTATAGTGTTTAACTACTGAATAATAGCATTTTGTTTGTAGATTGCTGTTTGTAGATCATTGCCTGATCATCTTTGTGGATGATTTGTGTAAAAGTTATGAAAATATAGTTTTATATTTAATGGATTTTATATGTATATATCTGTTTACTCCTCTGTTGATACTGGAAATGGCCTACCGCCTACAAATCAATCCATCAATATTATCATTACCTTTGTGCTCAATTAGGGACTAATCAAGACACTTACCCCATCTTGATTTTCTTCTCCAACTCTGAGTTTCTGAGATGCCATCAGTAATAGGATATGCCTTTTAAAGAAAGTCCAGTGTCTCTGGTAATGAGGCAATATTAGTAAATTCATCAGCTGCTTTGGATATGAACAAACAGTTCACTCTCTATCATTTGAGAATGATTAATAGAGTTGTCTTTCACAAATCCTACTTTAGAAATGAACTCAAGTTCAAATACACTCAAATCTTCACCTAGGCTGAAAACACAAGGTATTCAATAATATATCATTTGAAGCCTTTGGTGAAGAAATTGTTATATCTAAGCTAAGCAAAATGAAAAATACTTATTAATTGCTTCTCTGAGTGTATTTACTGATTATAACCTGTAGCCTGCCGACCAAAAAAAAAGGATTATAGCCTACTGCATTTCTTAGACAATATGGGAATCCCTTTCAGACAAGTTTACAAGCTAGCCATATAATTATTGATAGGGTAAAGTGCTATATGGTGAAATTGCGATAATAGGACATGATCTGATGTAACAGAAGGAGTTGTGTTTTGCTGCCTTCTTTAGGTGAATGATTTATTTTTCAGATGTAATATATCTTGTCCGGGAGGTATTGATGCTGGATAGTTGGTAGGACCAATTGCAATTGGGGGAGAATTCTAAAAAAAATGCCAAAACTTTAATATTTTCCTCTGTTTGATCATTGAAAGCGGATTCTTAATATTTTCTGTATTTGATACTAGAGAAGATCAGGAATTCTTGTTTTAGGAGTCATTACTAATGAAACATTTTTATATGTTGACAATAAATAGTGTTTAAGTCTAAAGAAGGATGCTACTTTTATATTTCTTATCATTAAGTGTTGTTATTTTTCCAGTTGGTATATGTACTATATTCTACTTGGTGATACTTCTTTTTCAAAAATTATGGCTTAACTGTTATATGTATCACTTTATCATATTTAATACTTGCAGTAGATTTTTGATAAGAGAACCTGAAAACAGCTCACCATCTTAAGTTGACATAACAGAGCAGCATCTGATGCTTTCCCAAACTGATATTGACAGGCAATATGATAATTTAATCGAACAAGTAAAAGGTTTGACATCTGGTACAAGTTATCAGTGTTGAGGTAGGTGGTTCTTTAGATGGATTCCTTTTAAAATACAACCAACAAGATATTATAAACTTCTGCAATATTTTCTGCTGATAGTTCAACATCACATGTTTATGAAAACTACTAGATTTTTGTGTATATATGGTGCTTTATATGATTGCCAAGGTTTTAGGTTACTGTCTCTTTGAGTGCATATTAGTTTATTGGCAATTGAGATGGAAATATGGCCTTCTGGTATTTGGTCATTTGTAATTACACCAGAAGTTTGAGTTACTCTGTTCTTGGCAATCCTCATTATGTCTAGTTATTTTGAACTTTTTCGGAAGGATTTAAGTAGTGTGTGCTTATTTTGTAGAACAAGAATTTATGGAACCATAGTTGTAAATGGCATAATACTGAACTCAGTTATGTATATGCCCATCTTCTGCATCACACAGCCTGAGTTTGATGCAAGATTAGACGCTCTAATGAGCTGCAACTACTGATGAAAGTCTGATTGGAAGAAAGGGCAGCAGGTACTCATGATAAGCCGCAGTACC
Organism: Pistacia vera; assembly: GCF_008641045.1. Classification (NCBI taxonomy): domain Eukaryota; kingdom Viridiplantae; phylum Streptophyta; class Magnoliopsida; order Sapindales; family Anacardiaceae; genus Pistacia; species Pistacia vera. The sequence goes on along the minus strand of NW_022195314.1, from coordinate 19,144 downwards.
TACTTGAAATTTGAAAGAAGCTTGAGAAAAGAACACTTATACACAAGAAGGGGGAAAGGGCTGTAATTTTTGCTTTCATTAGTCAGGGTGTGCTGATTGCTGAGGACTGAGAACTGATAAAGAGTTTTGAAATAAAGCTCAAAAAATGTTTGCTACAAGGCAAGGGATCATCTAAGGCAGATGTAGAGGGATGGCTGCTCTTTCATGGGGAATTCAGCTGCAACAAAAGAAAGGGTAAATATTGTGTTTTACACATCTTCAATTAGAGGGTATCTTCTGGCCTAAAAAATTTTCAAAAGTGGCACAGAGAAATTCGCACCAGAGTTAATGAATAGTTTATCATTGGGGTAATGATACTTACGTCCCCTCAAAGTATCCATGTATATAGTTACATGCGGGAAAGTTCAGAAATAGCCATGTACTCCCCCTGTCTGTCTTTTTGGCCGTTATCATGGATGACAGGACGAGGCAAAGGGATAAGTCACCACTCAATCCTCTAGCCAGAAGCAGACGTGGCAAAACGGGTGCGTGGATTGGGTACGGGCCCAACAATGGATCGATTTATAGGGGTTCAAAACATTGGACTCGTACCCTATGTGGGTGTGGGCATCTATACTGTTCATTCCAGTTTTCAACTCTTGCCCACTCCACTCAGCAACCTGAAACACCCTCCCATGCACCACACACCAAAACAAGGCAAGCCAAGACAAAACATCCTCCAAATAGATAGATTAATCGTAAAAAAGTTAATAAACCAGTAGTTACATGCCAAATAGTATAAACAAGTATTACGTAACCTCCAAATAGATTCAAGAAATACCAGAAATAAATGTTAAAATTAGAGAAGCTTTTTTAGTTTTAGATTAAATAATTATGTTTTAGCCAAAGCAGTAAAACCCTCTCCCATTTTAACCTATGGGAAATTGCTGACGCAAACAAATATAAAATCAATGTTTATCAATAGAAGCCATCACGCACAAGTAAAATCAGTGTTCACAAAATGGACCGAATAAGTACGGGTCCAAAAAAAACAAGTCCAATTTTACAAACCTATAACTAATATTATTTATCTGGGGACGGGCCAACCCGTGGGTATGGACCCGTTCTGCCAAGTCTAGCCACAAGCCATCCAATGCATTGAGTTCAACTGATGGGGGTGGCTTGGACAACACCCCAACCCCTAACACTCTCCATATTAGTATTGCTTGTTGGAACATAAGGGGTCTCAACCAACCCATTAAACAGTTGGAAGTTTGGAATAATATTCGGGCTAAGAGGTTGGCCTAATGTTCTCTATTGAAAACTAGGGTAGCACAACATAACTCTACGCGTATTTTTGATATGGTGTTTAGAACACGGCAATGGGTGTCAAGTGGAATTACGTGTTCTAGAGGATGAGACATGACTGTCTTTGCATTCAAATAAAAGTGTAATATTTTAGTTTTTTACATGAGTTGAAAAAACAAACAAACCTAAAACATCTTAATATACTCAAATTAGTTACATTCATACTTTAGATTGAAAAACAAACAACCCCTTAGAATATTAAAAATTTATCAGAAAATATTTTATTTTATCAAATAGATATTAATTTTTATATTTAAAATCATTGAAAAAAATTAAAGTTAATGTATTTAAAATTTTGACAAAGATATTTTAGTAAATAAATATTAAAATATAAATATAATTTTTAGTTTTTTACATAGGTAAAGTTTAATATATTTTTACAAAATTTTAAATATAATTTAACATAAATTTTCTAATATACTTCAACATAAATATTCAATAAACTTTAAAAAAAAAAAATGTTTGATATAATGTAACATATACTTTCAGTATACTTTAACATAAATATTAACTACATAGTAACAAATATTTTTAATATTCTCGTACCTATTCTTTGCAAAAAAAAATTGTTACTTTGTTGATACTTTGAGGCAGTGTAAGTGTGAATAACCCTTTATCATTTTAGTTTTTGTTTCACATGAAGCCACAACTCTAACAAGCTTTACTTACCAATAATGCTAAGTCTCACAATCTTCTAATTCATCTCTTACAACCACAGATATGATAATTCGTCATTGGTTAGCTCGCAAATGAGCATGTATGACTCATACAAGCAGGCGGGACTCATTTTGAGAGCTGACCAATAACGAGCTGCCACGTTGATGGTTGTGAGATTGAGTTGTAGATCTAATATTACTCTTTACTTAAACTTGTATTTATTTGGAGTAATGCTACACTCACCTCTTTTTACATACTTTCTCTCACAATCCTGACATGACAGTTCGTAATTGGTTAGTTACAATTTATCAGGTGGAACCCAGGTGAGACCCATTACAAGAATTGCAAGCTGTTACATTGAGATTGTGAGAGAAAGTTTGTGAGAAGAGATTATAAGTGTAAAATTTTTCATTTATTTGGTATGAGATAAGAGTTGTTCTGCAATCTGTTTTGAAAGGTCCAGCCCAACCATCATGATGGGCTCCATCTTATGTCTTTAACTGTCGAAGGCGTGCCATCTGTTTTGCAATCTCTTCTAAAGACATAACCATTCCAGTAACAGCCTAATACTGAGAAGAATTATATGGGCTAATCGGTTACAAAAATCTAAAGCCCAAGTCATATTTTTTTCTGAATGAAAAGTTCAGTCCTCGTTTGCACCTACCTTCCAGCTTTACCTGTATTTGATTAAAACTTACCTCCTGTTTTTATATTTTATTAGCTGCTTCAAATGTTTCAGGAACAAGGGTTGCCATATAAAATTGACTAGGAAACTTTGAGCTGAAGTCTACTCAAGAGAAACCAACTAAGTTAGACTTTTTAAAACTAAAAAATAATTAATAATCAAATCCATGAACTTTCCAAGATTCCTTCAAATTTTGATAACTAGACCAATGACTGCATATTTACATGACATTGTATCTCGAGTCCGTACCTGTAAAAGGTCAGCGATTCCTGAACGTATGATGTAAAGAAATACCGTATTTGTTGTCTCTGATTTATCAATCATCACACAATCTCTTATTAAATCAAGGCAAAATCAGTTGGGGTCCATTATCAAAGTATCTTAGTATTAAGAAATATAGTATAAGCTAATATCAAAATACAGCTTGTCTTGATGCCCTCCACTGCTTTCCCCCATCTGTAATCTCAATTTTTTTTGTTCAATTGCATGCGCCAAAGATTTAAGGAATACCCAAATGGGGTTTTCTTATAATTAGTATTTGGTACAACTAATCACTTACTTATTTTTTAGTAAAAGAGAATAAAATCCATTGTAGATATATTGGTTGTTAGGGTTTTCATTCTACCATTCTGCCCATCCCTTCCCTTCTTACCATCTATTAATTTTTATATTATATACTTCACATTCTGGTTAATCTTATCCATAAAAGGGAAAAAAATTCAATAAAACTGCATGATTAATGAATGGTTCTGGTTCACGTGACCTTGGCTCTTTGCTTTATCCAGACCCTTGTTGATTTTTCGTAATAGCTAGAGGTTAGGGGGAATGTATACTTCTTCATCTTGCTTTAATTATAAGTTAAATAAAGCACGTTGTCTTCTAGTCAATATTATAAACTCAAATTTGAAGCTTTTACATGTATTGGGACCTTAAATTAACCTAATTGTTAATTAAACAAGATCATCAAATCTCGGTACAAGGTGGGTAGAGTTCCATTATGAAGAAAAAAGAATACCCAAGTCAGAAAACTGAATAAATTAAGGATTTTAATATGTAAATTAAATCATAACTGTACTTTTTTTAAATTTTTATTATTAGTGTTTAGTTACACTTATTTAGAACTTGAAATTAATGTATTTGACAATAACTATACTTTTATAGGATTAATGTGTTTAGTTGCATTTATATTCTGTTTTACTAATTAATTAATCTTTCAAATTTCTCACTTAGAGTTTGAATCAATAATCAATAAAAATAGGTTGACAAACTCTTCTCACTAATTTTCTCTCACAAACGTGACATAACAGCTCGCAATTGGTCAGACAGAACTTATTATTAGGTACACGAGACCCATTATGAGCTAACTAATTGTGAATTATCATGTCACATTTGTAAGAGAAAGTTAATGAGATAAGTTTGTATGCGTAGTAATACCCATTAATAATTATATGTCTGCTTAATTATGAAGCTCTATTTAATTAATCTCTAAGTTACTAGAACTTTGTGTGTTTTTTATGGATAAATAACAATGTCAATCAAATATCAACATTCAACTCTAATAATATACATCTTTGTTTGTGTGTGTGTGTGTGTGTGTGTTTTGTAGCATACTCGTGCCCACTTATCCATAGAAGTGAACATTTTGACTTTGAATGAAGGCTGTAATGAAAAGTGTGACAGTCTGATATTTGTCCATTAACTATAATTAAGTAGTAAGCATGACGATGGATTGACATTAATTAATGTTTAAGATGAGCAGCATAATGGAGCTTAAAATATGGATCCCAATACTTAATCTGGCACAGTTAGAGCTTCATAATCTAAGTGCTTTATACCAAAATCTTCATAACAACTTCACAATCATAACCACTACCATTAATTTAAACAGATATATGATATGATTATGATGTATTGTAGAGTTTTTAATTAGTGAAAAAGATAATACTCTATTATTGGGTTAATCTTATAATATTGATTTGAAAACACTTGGCACATTTAACAACTCCTTGTCCAACTCATAAGCCGTCTAAATATTTAATAAAATAGATTATGCCGCTATTCCATATCTTCTGGATACCTTGCTTTGATACCCTCACTGGGTTTCCCTTGCTTTTCTTTTAGCCCTTTTTCCGACCATTGAATCGGTTCATGCACTGTGCAAAAGCTTCCAACAATAAATAATTTAAACCTCAAAAGTGTGGGCAACAAGGCTTTTAATTCAAACTGACATCACTAATGATATATGAAAACTCAACTTTTAACAATAGAAGAAAACTCAAGATCTTATAAATTATTTGCACTAAAATCCCTGTCCAGCCGAGTTATGTACATGTAACTTAGTATATATTCTATTCGTTGTTTAGGAATTTTAAATGTGGGTAACACTGTGCAATTAGCTGTAAACACTTTATACTTATAATTCCAACACATTTGAGCACCAATTAGAGCGATTTAATTAATTTCGACGAAGAAGAAAGTGCTAAAATCACAGGGTTTGAGTAGTGTTAGAGATAGAACCATGAGATTCTTGTGTTAAAAGTCTTCCAAATTCCTCAACAAGAAGTGCTAGGACATAGGATTCTAGTGTTTTAGTAGTGCTAGAAACACAGAATATGTTGGAACCATGAAATACTTATGTTCAACCTTTCAAAATTCATCAATAAGAAATGCGATAACCACGGGAATTTAGAAAGGGTTTTGAATGTTCTAACAGTGCTGGAACCCCAATAAGTTGTAGAACCATGGAGCTTTTGCACAAAATCATTCAAATATATAGGCTATTTTTGTCGTACAAGTTGAAGGCGTGACTGGATTATGCTTGAAAATATCAGATGGCCTATGTTTCAAATTTCAGTCAACTTGAACATTAACCCAACTATATTATTACCATTAACATATAGTCTCCAATTTTCTCTTTGCTTTAACTCTTTTTTTTTGTTTTTTTTTCCTTATTTCTCACCTCAACGCCAACTAATAGATCAGTTTCTCTGTTTGATTTGGATTAGGTCTACAATAATAAGCAATGAAGGAAGAGGATCCTCTATTCTCAGAAGATTTTAGAAGCATAATGAAACCAAGTTCACTGCATGCTTGCTAAAATAATAAATTAAAATAATAACAAATTGAAATTTGATTTAATAATAAAATTGCCACTGTTCTTTTGTTTTGGGGGGGAGGGTTAATCGAGCTATTTTATATCGATGACGATTACTAGAAAAGTGACCAATTATTTGAATGGAGATGTGACTAAAGTCTAAAGATCACAATGATTACCGTAGAATGAACGATTTGGTATATAGAGATAAAATGATGGAGAAGAGATAGGAATGTTACACAGAGAAAGGAAAACGAAGGCATTAAAATATGGGTTTTAAAGAAATGTTGGATATGAGACTTCACATAATAATGAGATTGGTATACTACTTCAAAGCATCAATTGTAAGCAAGACTTTCTCTTTAGGCTTATTTCCAAAAATAAATTCCCTCAACTAAAAAGTTATTTCTTTACATTTTTTTTTTTAAATGTAATTATGTGAAAAATGCATTCAGGTCTCTAGAGAGTACTCAATTTTTTTTATCGAAAAATATTTTTTATGTAAGTGTATAAGGTAAAATCTACCAGGAATTCATTTGGATTTGATCTTGTGAGGACTGAGCCACAAGCAATCTCATAGACCTACAGAGAGAAAGAAGAGTGAATGCGAAGCACTTGGGGACATCGATGTGGTGTCAGTCGTAGGTACTCTAACGCTTAAGCCAGTACGGTTGTGAGATATTTAGTAAGGCTGAGAGTAGGAAAGAGTTTACTGAAAGTGTGAAGCTAGGGCACGACTTATCGATGTAGAGTGGCTGAAACTCAGCTCTACAATGATTAACGGCGTAGAGTGGTTGGACCTCGACTCTGCGGCGAGGAAAGGCGGTGGTTCTTGGAAGTAAAAACTTAGTGAACTAGTGAGAGTGGCTGTGATTTCATCCATAATGAGAGAGCTGACCTCTATTTATATAATGAGCCACAAAAGCTTAAGTCCTCCTTGTAGAACTAGGTGTTCTCACAATAGGAGTTTGAGTAAACAAGAAACTCGTAGTGCTAATCCATGTAGGAGTAGGAGTACTAGTTCATGTAATACTAGGAGTCTTGGATGAACTAGGATATGTATAGGACTTAAAGTCCGATTGTAGGATGAGTGTAGATTGATGGGCTAGAGCCTGTGGTAGCTTATCTGTAGAAAGGCCCAACTCGAGGAGTGACCCGAAATGTAGGTTGGCCCAATTCGTAGGGTGGCCTTGATCGTAGAGTGATCCAACTTGTAAAGTAGTCTGACTCGTGATGTGGACCAACTCGTAAAATGGGCCGACCTATAGAGCAGTCATTCTTACAGAATGGGCCATCTTGCTAGATAGTCCTCTCACATGATGAGTTTTGATATGGGCCCAACCGGAGTTGGGCTGTGACATTGAGCCTTAAGCTTTCGAGCCAACCGGAGTTGGGCTATGGCACTAAGCCTTAAGCTTTTAGGCTAACCAAAGTTGGGCTTTTGGCATGAGCCCAACCAAAGTTGGGTCATGGCATGAAGCCATCTACTGTTGGGCCAACCAGAGTTGGGCCTTGGCATGAAGTCTTTTACTATTGGGCTAGTCGGGAGCTTAATACAGGGTTTTTGCATCAACAATTTGTCCCATATTCTCTAAGTTAAGAGGCCATTGGCTTAGAGAGCAATTTGAGTCAAATGTAGGTGTCGAGTGAGTGAAGTAGTGCCCCTGAGAGGGTTGCGAGTGATCTCTTTCATACTCAATGAAGAGAGGATGCCTACTCGATGCTGTGTCTAACGAGCATGAGTGATGAGATCAGAGTCGAGTCGACTTGAATTGGAGTAGTCAACTTAACATGTTATGTCGAGTCAACTTGTGTCAGCTCGTAATGTAGAGCTAGACTTTGATGTAGTGCCGAATTGTTCTGCCTTGGTGCAGGGCTAGGTTGCTTTGACATGATGTAGAGTCAAGTTGTTCTTGATTGACTTGGCATCCTCGATGTATAGCTGGCTAGGATGAGGGATGGACAGGTATGTGCCAGCGTCAGCTTACCCCCTATTGTACAGTTGTAAAGCTCTACCTTAGGAGTAGAGTCGAGTGACACTTGGTCGACTCAGCATGGAGTCGTGTAACACTTGGTTGACTCGACATGCAATAAGAGTACTAATTCATTTAAGACTATGATTCTTGGATGAACTAGGATATGTATGAGACTTAGAGTCTTATTGTGCGATGAGTGTAGACTGATGGACTGGAGCCTAAAGTAACTTATCCTGTAGATATCAAAAACTTGATGCGTGTTTCCTACAACATGCAATATGTAGTAAGTATACTAGTCGCACAAGTAATAGAGTGATGAGTGAGTATCGTTCCCACGAGGATTGTTGCTAAGCACTAAGTTTTCTACCGTTTTCAAGTTGAAACAATCGAATTCTTTTGGATTTAAGGGAGCACTTTAAACTATAACTAAAACAAAATTTACTAAATTAAAATTAAACTATGAAAGCAAGATTTAAAACAGGATAAAATCAATTCAAACAAACGGGTAGGGTTTTGACTTCATTCGGACTCTATGGGTTAAACTTAAAGAATTAAACTAAATTCATATTCACATGCATTGATTGTAAATCAAACTCTCTAAAGTGCCCAACATACCTTCTGAGGCTATGTTGTCATACTCTTCCCTATTAACCTTCCGCACCCAACAAAATGAAAGTTAATAAATCTAAGCTCATTAAGCACAAGAATCCTAGATTGATTTCATCGGTTCTTGAATCTATCTCTAGCATCCAATAATACATTGGTGATTACCCAAGAAACTTAACATGAATTATCTCTCAATCTCATCATGTTCATCACATACAAACAATAAAAACAGAATAATCACACAATCAAAGCAAAATCATATAAAATTAATAATGATCAACTCTCTAACCCATTAGAATCCAAACTACATCAAAACCCTAACCCAAAATAGGTTAGTTAATGGCTAAATCAATAATAAAATTAAAAGAAATGAAAAATCCCAAGTTCAACATCATGGACACAAGAAAAAAGGAAAAGAATCTTCCCAATTGATGAATCCACTGATTTCACCTCGAATCTTCACACTTTGTTAATCCAAAAATCACTCAAAAATCAACCTAAGAAAATGTAAAAACTGCTCTTTTTCTCTCCACGAACACCCAAACAAAAAGACTAAGTATTTCTTTTATACCTCGCCCAAAATCTTACACTTCGCCTAAAAACAAAACTGTGCGTTTTACAAAAAGTGGAGTACGCAAACTTCGCTGCGGCGACAAAGGAGTTGAATCTAGTGCATCACTGGCCCATTTCGCCGCGGTGAAGCTTCCTTAAGAATTCTAAAATTCCAGAATTGCCCTCTGCTTGCTTCTGAGTCCAAAAACTCCAAATCTGCCTTTATTCACTCAAAATTTTCATTTTAACCTGAAACACGAAATATAAGGAATTAAGTAGCAATTCAGGCAAAAATAGACTAAGAAGTATCTAAAATCCGACCTAAAAGCTTAAATAAACTAGCATAATCCTCGGATTATCAAATACCCCCAAACTAAGGATATGCTCGTCTCCGAGCATCAGGTACAAAACAAGATAAAATAAAAACACAAACGTTCAAAAACACAAAACAGCAAATGACAAAAATTAAATAAGAGAAACAAAAGACTTGACTCACAAAACAACTACCTAGAATTTATACCAATCTCAAAAGTTGTTGCAAAATTATTAATAGAAAAATGTTTAACACTCCAAGAAGTTATAAGTTGCATCGACTTTCTTTCTCAATTGATCCCCCGAGTAGGTAATCCCCACTTCAATCCACCTTTCGACTTCCCGGATTATTTTATGCAGGAATGCAAAGTTTATCAAATGGTGGCAGACTCCATAAGCCTAAATACCACTAATGAGGACTAGACAAAGATAAGAATCAGTAGGTCTTTATAAGCTTGTAATGCTAGGCTCGAGAAGTGGGTTCCAAGAAAAAGGATAAGAAAAACAAAGTAAGAGAACTTGGTTTTCCTCATGCAAACACTCAAATCAAATCGAACTCCACTTCATCTCAACCACCAATCAACGTGTCCACTAATTTACAACCCTCAAACTTGTATCTTTCTTATTTCTGATACCATAAATTCAGTGGGGAAATGCGTCCAAGGTGTACATGGCGTTGTTAAACTAGAGGTCGCCAAGTACTGCTAGACAGTTTTTAAGGCGGTTATTGGTTTCTAGCGGAGATACCCTTAAACTTGGCAAAAGATTTTTTTTTTTTTCTTTTGAAATTAATATCAATTGAATTGAGGTGAACTACCTCTTTTATTTTTATTGCCCTCCTCACAACCCTCAAACTATTCTTTTAGTTTATTCGTACAACTCTTCCCGTTCTTTGTGTTTGCATTAGGATCGAATTCTCCTAAGGGTACGACAAAGTGTTTAGGGTACAAGGATCGGACAATTTTTGGCTAGCCAAGAAAAATAAAGCAATAATGATTCATACGGTTCAAATGGGTGACTAGGGACAATTTCCTTCCTGGGTCGGCTAGAAAGGTTTAAACGTTCCAAAAAGAATGCCTAAATTATCTCCTCAACCATGTCTAATCCTAGGATTTCGCCTCAAGCACTTCTCTATAGGTTCTAGAGTCCACCAACATTATCAAATCTTTACCTAAGTACATAAAATGAATCTAAGCATGCCGAAAAAAAATGAAAATGGTGGTTGAACCACTCAACAAACCTCAATCAAAATTCAGTCAATAAACCCAAACTTGAAGCAATGCTTAACATTTCTCAACAATAAAAACGCAACAATCCAATTCGCATCATTGATTATACAATTCATCATTGGCAAAAACAATCAAATCAAAGTAAAATAAACAACATCACAAATTTTCTAATTTTCCTACCCCCAAACAAAAGATGACATTGTCCCTAATGTCCCATTACGCATAAATTTGGAATAGAAAAACAAAAATAACAAAGGTACGAGATAGTTCCTTGATTAATTCGTGAAGTTTAGCTCCACAGTGCACACCCGATCTGTGACCTTTTCATCACCCAACATCTGTCAAAACAATTGAAACTGTGGTGTCCACTAGGTTAGAAAAATTTACAGACTAATATGAAAGTATTACAACCTAATCTCGTCCTTGTACAAACTACAAATTACAAGAAAATGAAATAACTAAAACAACTACCACAACCCAAAACAAAATATAAACCAAGTTTAATGTTTGAAATGAAAAAAAAAAAAAATCAACTAAAAACAAATAAAAATAAAGAAAAACAAAACAGGTGTTCCGATGCTCATTCTTCGCCTCCCTCGTCTTCCTCTTCTTCTTCCGACTCGGAGCCCATCCACTCATCTGAATTCCAGTCAGCCCATTGGAATCCTGAAGTGTCAACGTTGAGCTTGTTGAAGCTACTCTTCTGCATATCATACATCATCTGGCTCTGCTCAGCCAACCATTCCTGACATTTTTCCATCCGTTTCATCATACCCATCATCTGCTGTATCATCTCCTTCTGTGTAGCTGAGGATGTGACAGGGCCTTGTGTGGTTCTCTGCCGTTTTGTTCCTGCTCTTGGTTGCTCAGCTTTCGAACGTTCAAGATGCTTTTGAAAATAATCTGAATCGAGGATAGGGGCAGCATAAATATGTTGCTCATCACCTTCCACCTTGGTTCCAGCTCTAATGCACAAGGCTGTAATGAGATGTGGGAAAGAATAACTTGATCGCCCTGGTTTGACGGCATGATGAATGTTGTTCAAGATAATTCGTCCCACATTTATACTCTTTCCTGTGGCAATAGAATAAAGCAGTAATGCCTTCTCGTAAGTTACCGTGCTATAGTGTGTTTCCGACATCAATCTCGCACTAACAAAATATTGTCACAGTCGAGCCATCGATGTCAAAGAAGTTCCCTTAATGGTCTTCTTTTGTTTCTTTGACACTGACCAAGTTGCATCTGGTTTTGCAATGACCAGAAGAATGATACTATCCTCAAACTGTGTCCCCCTAAACCTTCCATACTCATCCTGATCAAACCTAGGCAGGTTATAAAATTCATTGATCACATCTTCTGTAAACGGCAAATCAATCCCTCTCACAAATGCAGTACCCTCTTCACAATCCGGGAGATTGGCATAAAACTTCCTTACTAGCAGCTCTACAACCGGTTGTGTAAGAGCACTCATAAACAGTTCCCATCGTCTCCCTCGACTCCAGTGCAACACCTGACTCACGGTCAATCCGCGCTCAGGAATAAAGCCCTTATCTCTTCTTTGGATAGCCCCTTGATATCGTTTCTGGGTCTCTTCATTCACAAAGCGGCTATCCACTTTCTTTCCTTTTCCCTTGCCCTTGTATGGAACTTTAACTTTGGGTGCCATTTTTTATTATTCAACTTACAGCGCAACCCAAAAATTCAAGCCTAGGTTCCCCACAACAACCAATTCAAACCTGAAAAAGGAAAATTAAAAACACTTCCAAAAATTTGCAATCAGACCCCCAAACAACGATTTCTCCAAATTCAACAAAACTATCCAAAACTCAAAACCCACACTTCTCAATATCACAACATACACAATCAACCCTTCCTCAACAAAATTGAACTCACAATCACCCAAAAATTCGCAACTCAACCAATAATCAATTTTTCATATCTAATAATTAAAACTTGAAATTGTGCGAAAATGAGTTCAGGGAACATGAGATCTTACCAATACGAAGGATTATTCGCCACCAATGTACCCAGAATCAGCCCAGATTGGAAAGCCCCAAATTTCTTGAACATGAAATTTTTGTGAAATTTTCGAAAAATTTGTTGTTGAAAGGAGTTGTTTTGGTGTTTAGGAGGGTTAATGAGTGAGAACTTTGATTGGGACAACACTTGGAAGGCAAAGGATTGAAATTGGAAGTTTTTCTCTTAAAAGGATATGAAAAATCGCGTGAAAAATGAAAAATGAAAGTGAGTATTTATAGAAAATAGTCTTCGCCGCAGCGAAGTTCTTCTTTTATAGAACCCTAATTTGAAACCTAGGTTTCGCTGCGGCAAAGCAAAATACTTCACCGGGGCAAAAAATTACAGTGGCTAATCGCCCCGGCGAAGTAAAAATCTTCGCCAAGGCGAAATGGCCTTAGAGGAATTTCGTCTAACCTGCTTTGCCGTGGCAAAGCAAAATACTTCGCTAGGGTGAAAAATTACAGTAGCTGCAACATATTTTTCAGGTTTCTTCGCCCCTGCGAAGAAGAATCTTCACCGCGGTGAAGTCTGGGACTTTTCAAAACTTATTTTTACACATATGTGCTTTGCCGCGGCGAAGAATACTTCTTCGCCCCAGCGAAGTCTGGAGCATTTTCTTTCCTTGTATTAGCTGAAAACTTCATCTGAAACCCCTAAAAACATAAATTAAAAATCATTCAAACTCATCAAAACATCAAACACACTGAAATAAAAAAAAATAGGAGAACACAAATTAAAACACTTGGGTTACCTCCCAAGAAGCTCTTGTTTATAGTCGGTAAGCTCAACTCTCTCAATTTTTCACGTCGAAATGTCAAGCCGTATTGGGATGGATTTGCAACTCATCACCCCATCAATGTATGGCTTCTATCTCTGTCTATTGACTGTAAAAGTGTCCTTTTCTTCATGTGTGACTTCCACTGCTCTGGATGAGTGAATTTTTGTAATCGTGAATGGTCCGGACCATCTAGACTTAAGTTTTCCAGGGAATAGCCTAAGTCTAGAATTGAACAACAACACTCTTTGCCCCACTTCAAAATTCTTCTCCTTGATATGCTTGTCATACCACTTTTTTGTCTTTTCCTTGTAAATTCGAGCATTTTCATATGCTTCGAGACAGAACTCATCGAGTTCGTTCAAAGTCAACATCCTTTCCTCCCCAGCAGCTCTTAAATCCATATTTATCTGCTTGATTGCCCAGTATGCTTTATTTCGAGTTCCACGGGTAAGTGACATGATTTCCCATAAACCATTCTAAATGGGGACATACCAATTGGATTCTTAAATGCAGTTCTGTAGACCCATAATGCATCATCTAATTTCCGTGACCAATCCTTCCTAGATGCATTAACTGTCTTTTCTAAAATGCCTTTAAGCTCTCTATTAGACAGTTCCACTTGCCCGCTCGTTTGTTGATGGTAAGGCATTGCAACTCTATGTGTCACTCCATACTTACCCAACAGTACATCCAATTGCCTATTGCAAAAGTGGGAACCTCCTTTACTAATAATTGCCCGTGGTACCCCAAACCTTGAGAAAATATACTTTCTCACAAACTTAATCACAATCACTACCCTAGCCTCATTAGTCGGCAATGCAACTGCTTCTACCCACTTCGACACGTAATCCACTACTACCAAGATATATGTATTCCCAAAAGAATTTGGGAAGGGACCCATGAAATCAATCCCCCACACATCAAAAAGCTTAACCACCAGGATGTTGTTCAACGGTATCTCATCTCTTTTTGAAATATTACCACTCCATTGACATTGGTCGTACTCCTGAATCATCCGGAAAGAATCCTTAAAAAGGGTTGGCCAATAAAACCCCGATTGTAGAATCTTGGCTGCTGTCCTAGTTCCTTCAAAATGGCCACCTACTTCCCTCTCGTGACAATGCTGTAGAATACTTTTCATCTCTTCCTCCGGGACACATATCCGTACCACTTGGTCAGCATAGTGTCTGTATAGAACTGGCTCTTCCCAAAATTAGTACTTCAAATCTGAGAAGAATTTTCTCTTTTGTTGGAACGTCATACCACTTGGGAGTACACTTGATGACAAATAATTTGCAAAATCTGCATACCATGATGCTTCATCCACTCTCATCAACTTCTCATCCGGAAATGTTTATGTAATTGGACTTTCCTCTTCATTTCCCTGAATTGGTTTCTCAATTCTCGACAAGTGATCTGCCACCACATTTTATGACCCATTCTTATCGCAAATTTCCAACTCAAACTCCTGAAGTAATAGGATCCATCTTATGAGCCGAGGTTTTGCTTCTTGCTTTGCCAATAGGTGTCTAAGTGCTGAATGATCCATGTAGACGATCACCTTTGCACCTAACAAATACGAACGAAATTTGTCAAAAGCAAAAACCACAGCCAACAATTCTTTTTCAATGGTGGTGTAATTCAATTGTGCATCAGTGAGTGTTTTGCTAGCATATTGAATTACATGCAACATTTTGTTCTTCCGCTCTCCTAACACTACCCCTAAAGCAAAATCACGAGCATCACACATTAATTCAAATGGTAGTCCCCAATCGGAAACTACAATAATAGGTGCAGATAATAATAATTTTTTAAGGGTTAGAAATGCATGCATGCATTTATCATTAAAATCAAACACAATATCTTTATTCAACAAATTGCAAAGGGGTTTAGAAACCTTAGAAAAATCCTTGATGAATTGTCTGTAAAACCCCGCATGCCTTAAGAAACTTCAGACCGCTTTGACATTTGATGGTGGTGGCAGCTTCTGTATCACTTCTATCTTTGCTCGATCAACTTCTATTCTGTCCTTTGAAATCCTATGACCTAGCACTATTCCCTAATAGACCATGAAATGACACTTCTCCCAATTGAGCACCAGGTTCGTCTCCTTACATCACTGCAAAACAAGAGAAATATAAGTTAGACAACTATCAAAAGACGAACCAAAAACTGAGAAGTCATCCATGAAGACTTCTATGAACTGTTCCACCATGTCTCCAAAGATTGACATCATGCATCTCTGGAATGTTGCTGGTGCATTGCATAATCCAAAAGGCATCATTCGGTAAGCAAAGGTGCCAAAGGGGCAAGCAAAGGTCATT
The DNA here is from genome assembly GCF_008641045.1 of Pistacia vera. Lineage (NCBI taxonomy): Eukaryota > Viridiplantae > Streptophyta > Magnoliopsida > Sapindales > Anacardiaceae > Pistacia > Pistacia vera. The sequence continues at coordinate 3,565 of NW_022195314.1, read as the reverse complement.
TTCTCTTGATCCTCATGAGCAATGGCAATCTGGTTGTATCCTGAATACCCATCCAGGAAATAGTAATAGGCATGTCCTGCCAACCTCTCCAACATCTGATCAATGAAAGGTAGTGAAAAATGATCATTCCTTGTCGCCTCATTCATTTTCCGATAATCAATACACACTCTCCAGCCCGTCACCGTCCTAGTTAGTATCAATTCGTTACTCTCATTCCTTACTATCGTGATACCTCCCTTCTTCGGAACCACTTGTACCAGGCTCACCCATGGACTGTCAGAAATAGGATAGATAATCCCTGCATCTAAGAGTTTCACCACCTCCTTTCTCACTATTTCCTTCATCGAAGGATTCAATCTTCGTTATGGTTGCACCCTAGGCTTAATATCATCCTCCATGAGTATCTTATGCATGCAAAATGATGGCGAGATGCCTCTAATGTCTGAAATCGTCCATCCAATTGCTAGTCTATGTTTCCTCAACACCCTAATCAACCGCTCTTCCTCCAATTTACTCAATCATGAACTAATGATCACTGGAAAGGTTTCTGAGTCCCCAAGATATACATATATGATGGGAAGGTAAAGGTTTCAACTCAAGCTTCGGAGGTTCTTTATTTTTTTCCTTTTCCTTCTCTTTTTCAAAATCAAACTCCTCAAATTCTAAATCTTGACTCTCATCAATCAGTTGAAGTGCTTCTAACAACCTAGCACATTCATTACTCGCCGAATCATCTACCTCTACTGTTTTGGATTTGGCTATACACGCTTCTAGAGGTAATTGTGGGGTGTTTTCTTCAATAGATTCCACAACCAATTTATCCACCACATTGACACTAAAACACGAATCCGATTCGGATGGCAACTTCATCGCCTCAAAGACATGGAAAGTTACTGTTTCATCTTGAACTCTCAATAGTAACTTTCCTTCTTGCACATCTATTAGTGCTCTCCCTGTGGCCAAGAATAGTTGGCCCAAAATAAGAGGAATTTCCTTATCCTCTCCTATATCCAGAACAACAAAGTCTGCCGAAAAAATTATCTTATCCATCTTCACCAACACATCTTCCACTATCCCCCTCGGATGTTTTATGGACCTATCCGTTAGTTGCAACGACATGGTCGTTGGCTTCACTTCACCAATTCCCAATCTTCTAAAAACAGAAAAGGGCATTAAATTAATAATAGCACCTAAATCACATAAAACATGATCAAACATTATATCTCCTATAGTGCAAGGAATAGTAAAACTCCCTGAATCTTTGAGCTTCGGGGGTAACTTCTTCTGGAGAATGGCACTGCACTCCTCCATAAGCATCACCGTTTCCTCATCTTCTAACTTCCTTTTGTTCGATAGGATTTCCTTAAGAAACTTCGCGTAGCTCGGCATCTGCTACAATGCATCTGCAAAAGGAATGTTAATATGCAATTTTTTAAAAATTTCAATAAATTTTGAAAACTTCTTATCCTGGTTTTTTTCTTCAATCTCTGAGGAAAAGCCACGGGTGGAGTGTGATGTGCCAACCCTGGTGGTATCTCGGGGAATGGTAATTTCTCCTTCTTCTTTTGCCCTTCATCTTTGTTCTTGTTCTCTTCCTCCAAACCGCTTGGTTTCTCATCAACAACAATCTCTTCATCAACTTCCTTTTCAGATTCTTTCTTTCCAGCTTGTTCAACCTCTTCCAAAACTGTCCCACTCCTCAATATTATGGCATTTGCTTGCTCACGTGGGTTAGTCATTGTGTTGCTTGGTAAGGAACCCTGCGGTCTCTCATTTAGCTTCTCGGCCAATTGGCCCATCTGTACCTCAAGATTTCGAATGGATGCCCCTTGATTTCTAAAATTCGTTCTCGTCTCATTCAGAAATCCCGTGGTCTCCTGCATGAATTTTCCAAACATGTCCTCCAACTTTGTCACTCTTGGATCTCCCCGTTGATTATTCACCCCTGGTTGGTTATTTGGTAATGTCCTTTAGTTCCATTGATTATTTTGTTGGTTTTGATTGCCCCAAGCTAGATTTGGATGATTTCTCCACCTCGGATTGTATGTGTTGGAGTACGGGTTGTTTGGTTACCTCTGATTTCTTGCCAAGTAGTTCACTTACTTCGATGATGAAGATGACGAAGCAAATGTGTTCCCCACTTGACACTCATTGCTCACATGATTTCCTGCACTAAAATCACAAGTTAGTTGAGGTGCTTGAATAGAGTTTACCTACATACTTCCCAACTGTTTCTGAAATGCCGTGGTTGGGCTGAGATGGCTGTGAAGGCATCAACTTCATGAAGACCTGTAGATTTTCTTGGTATTGCTCTCTCATTTGGTCTTTGATAGTTGTTGCTTGCCAAAACCTCAAGCAACTCATAAGCCTCCTCTAGTGTCTTATTCTGCAAAGCTCCTCCCGATGCTGCATCCACCATGGTTTGCACGTTACCCATCAGTCCATTGTAGAAAGTTTGGACTTGAAGCCAAACTGGCAACCCATGGTATGGACATTTCCTCATCAATTCCTTGTACCTCTCCCAAGCCTCATACAATTACTCGGATTCATCTTGTAGAAATGATGTGATATCATTTCTCAGTTTTGCTGATTTTGCTGGAGGAAAGAACTTTGTTAGGAACTTCTGTGTTAAATCATTCCAAGTTGTGATAGTCCCTGCTGGTAGTGCCATTAACCACCCCTTAGCTTTATCCCCCAATGAGAATGGGAATAACCTCAACCTAATGGCATCATCTGACACTCCGTTCAACTTGAAGGTGTCACAAATTTCCAAGAAGTTCGCAATATGCTGATTCGGATCTTCCTTCAAATCACCATTAAACCTTACCGGCTGTTGGATCATCTGAATGATTACCGGCTTAATCTCAAAGTTGTTGGCTTGCACCATAGGCCTAGTAATACTCGACCCACTGCTATTAACCGTGGGAACTGAGAATTCCCTTAGTGTCCTGTTTTCTAGTTCTGTTATTTCAACAACTATTTCTTCTATTTCAACCACTATGTCCTCTCTTTCTCTTCTCTCTCTGTTAAGTCGTCTGGCAGTTCTCTCAATCTCAAGATCAACGGGAACCACTGGCTGACGTCTTGCTCTTCGCATAAACTGCACAAAAAAAAAACGAAAGAAAGTGAGATCACAAACCAACTGAAAATTTAAAACAAAAATTAAAACTTCAATCTAGCTAACTATAGAAAAACTCAATGTTAACTTAAAACTCAATCCCCGGCAACGGCGCCAAAAACTTGATGCGTGTTTCCTACAATATGTAATATGTAGCAAGTATACTAGTCACACAAGTAATAGAGTGATGAGTGAGTATCGTTCCCACGAGGATTGTTGCTAAGCACTAAGTTTTCTACCGTTTTCAAGTTGAAGCAATCGAATTCTTTTAGATTTAAGGGAGCACTTTAAACTATAACTAAAACAAAATTTACTAAATTAAAATTAAACTATGAAAGCAAGATTTAGAACGGGATAAAATCAATTCAAACAAACGGGTAGGGTTTTGACTTCATTCGGACTCTATGGGTTAAACTTAAAGAATTAAACTAAATTCATATTCACATG